>NW_026645739.1:0-341973 GCF_949987535.1 Balaenoptera acutorostrata | reverse complement strand
CCACTCATGGGCGTATAAATTGGGAAAACTAAAAATCAGCAAGACACAGGCACCACAAAGTTTAGGGCTGCTCTGTTGACAAGAACCCCCACTTCATTACACCTGAAATATCCTAGGAAAGAGAAAAATGGATAAAGAAGTTGTGGTCCTCCTGTACAATGGAATATCACTCAGCCATGAAATCAACGTCATAAGGCTAGTAGCAGCACGATGAGTGGATTTAGGTACGACGATTCTAAGTGAAATAAGTCACACAGAAAAAGACACTTATCATAAGATATCACTTCTAGAGGGAATGTAAAAACCGCTACACTTGAACTGAATTACAAAACAGAACAGAGTCACACGTTTAGGAAACACACTATGGCTGCTGAACGGGAAAGGTGAGGTGGGGTGATGCATAAAACAAGGGTTTCAAATTAGCTCAGATACCGTTCCATAAACCCAATATGTAAGAGACAAGACCTATTCCTTTTTCAGTGAACTGGACTCAACACCCCCTATTCACCGCACAAGAATATATCTGACTAGTAAGAATCTTCAAACCTATGTATTGGTATCTCTCTGTAAGTGAGTCAAGGGGGTGTAAAGCGGCATAAACACAGCCGTGAAAAGCAGCTAAACCCCATTATAAAAATAAATTACTTTTCAAAACCCGTGAAACAAAGACAGTGAAAGAGAGAGAAATTCTTCCAAAATTCGTTCAGGAGCTGTGATGCAACCTGGATTGACCAAATCTAGACCCACAGCTGATTGAGACATAAGGGTGGACACTCTTGGGGCTGAGAGGTTCGGTGAGGTTGGGTGAGCCAACGCAGACCCTTTCAAGTAATACTGCATGGTACCCATCCCATGGGCCCCAAATCTCCAGGTTCAAGGGCATCTTGCTACGTCGAAAAAAGGCATGAGAAACCAAGAAGATGGTACACCGTGTGATCGGGAAAGGTTTCTAAAACGCACCTCATTTCTCATCTCCTTTGCTCGGGTTCGCCATTCCAGCCGATTTACTAGCCATCTCCCTCCTTGGAGAATCAGCACCTTTAACCTCCTGTTCCGTACAGGTTGCAACTTGTCCTGAGGTTGAACGGGAAGAGGGGGAACCAATGAGAGACTAGCTCTAGGTGTTGGGACAGGCACAGGTCACTCTATTTTCCCATCAGGAAGAAGAATTAAGCACAAGCTCAGCCTGCCCCCCAGAACCAGAAGAGGGCCTGAAGCAATCCTGCGCTTTTGCGGCCAGCTCCCAAAAAAGCGAGTTGAAAAATGGAGCTCAGGGGCACTGCAATTCACAAACCTGCAGAGTTTTAAATGATACCTCTCGTCCACAAATATATTAAGGGAAGGCAACGAAGAGGCTTTGAAAGCAAGGCAGAATTGCAGGAAACAGATTTCAGGAGGTAGATTCGAATCGCCTTGAAAGCACATGAAAAGCGGCAAAACGTGGACAATGAGGCCCTTGGCCAAAAAGGGCGTATGCCTTTTTTCCTGAATATATTCAGGAAAAAAACGCATACGCCCTTTTTGGCCAACCAAGCAACCTGGAAAGGCCAATCAGCGCTCCAAAGAAGTCTCGCTTCCCAGCGGGCAAAAGGGCCATGCGGAAAAAAGTGTCCAAACCAGAAATGCAGGACCGGCCATGGAGAAATGGGAGCCTTGCTACGCTGATGGGTGGGATGTAAATTGCCAACAGCCACTCTGGAGAAGTGTACGGTGTGTCCTGAAACATCTAAAAAACACAGCTTGGAGAGCATAGGGCACTTCCACTCATGGCCGTATAAATTGGGAAAACTAAAAATCAGCAAGACACAGGCACCCCAAAGTTTAGGGCTGCTCTGTTGACAAGAACCCCCACTTCATTACACCTGAAATATCCTAGGAAAGAGAAAAATGGATAAAGAAGTTGTGGTCCTCCTGTACAATGGAATGTCACTCAGCCATGAAATCAACGTCATAAGGCTAGTAGCAGCACGATGAGTGGATTTAGGTACGACGATTCTAAGTGAAATAAGTCACACAGAAAAAGAGACTTATCATAAGATATCACTTCTAGAGGGAATGTAAAAACCGCTACACTTGAACTGAATTACAAAACAGAACAGAGTCACACGTTTAGGAAACACACTATGGCTGCTGAACGGGAAAGGTGAGGTGGGGTGATGCATAAAACAAGGGTTTCAAATTAGCTCAGATACCGTTCCATAAACCCAATATGTAAGAGACAGGACCTATTCCTTTTTCAGTGAACTGGACTCAACACCCCCTATTCACCGCACAAGAATATATCTGACTAGTAAGAATCTTCAAACCTATGTATTGATATCTCTCTGTAAGTGAGTCAAGGGGGTGTAAAGCGGCATAAACACAGCCGTGAAAAGCAGCTAAACCCCATTATAAAAATAAATTACTTTTCAAAACCCGTGAAACAAAGACAGTGAAAGAGAGAGAAATTCTTACAAAATTCGTTCAGGGGCTGTGATGCAACCTGGATTGACCAAATCTAGACCCACAGCTGATTGAGACATAAGGGTGGACACTCTTGGGGCTGAGAGGTTCGGTGAGGTTGGGTGAGCCAACGCAGACCCTTTCAAGTAGTACTGCATGGTACCCATCCCATGGGTCCCAAATCTCCAGGTTCAAGGGCATCTTCCTACATCGAAAACAGGCATGAGAAACCCAGAAGATGGTACACCGTGTGATCGGGAATGGTTTCTAAAACGCACCTCATTTCTCATCTCCTTTGCTCGGATTCGCCATTCCAGCCGATTTACTAGCCATCTCCCTCCTTGGAGAATCAGCACCTTTAACCTCCTGTTCCGTACAGGTTGCAATTTGTCCTGAGGATGAACGGGAAGAGGGGGAACCAATGAGAGACTAGCTCTAGGTGTTGGGACAGGCACAGGTCACTCTATTTTCCCATCAGGAAGAAGAATTAAGCACAAGCTCAGCCTGCCCCCCAGAACCAGAAGAGGGCCTGAAGCAATCCTGCGCTTTTGCGGCCAGCTCCCAAAAAAGCGAGTTGAAAAATGGAGCTCAGGGGCACTGCAATTCACAAACCTGCAGAGTTTTAAATGATACCTCTCGTCCACAAATATATTAAGGGAAGGCAACGAAGAGGCTTTGAAAGCAAGGCAGAATTGCAGGAAACAGATTTCAGGAGGTAGATTCGAATCGCCTTGAAAGCACATGAAAAGCGGCAAAACGTGGACAATGATGCCCTTGGCCAAAAAGGGCGTATGCCTTTTTTCCTGAATATATTCAGGAAAAAACGCATACGCCCTTTTTGGCCAACCAAGCAACCTGGAAAGGCCAATCAGCGCTCCAAAGAAGTCTCGCTTCCCAGCGGGCAAAAGGGCCATGCGGAAAAAAGTGTCCAAACCAGAAATGCAGGACCGGCCATGGAGAAATGGGAGCCTTGCTACGCTGATGGGTGGGATGTAAATTGCCAACAGCCACTCTGGAGAAGTGTACGGTGTGTCCTGAAACATCTAAAAAACACAGCTTGGAGAGCATAGGGCACTTCCACTCATGGGCGTATAAATTGGGAAAACTAAAAATCAGCAAGACACAGGCACCACAAAGTTTAGGGCTGCTCTGTTGACAAGAACCCCCACTTCATTACACCTGAAATATCCTAGGAAAGAGAAAAATGGATAAAGAAGTTGTGGTCCTCATGTACAATGGAATATCACTCAGCCATGAAATCCACGTCATAAGGCTAGTAGCAGCACGATGAGTGGATTTAGGTACGACGATTCTAAGTGAAATAAGTCACACAGAAAAGACACTTATCATAAGATATCACTTATAGAGGGAATGTAAAAACCGCTACACTTGAACTGAATTGCAAAACAGAACAGAGTCACACGTTTAGGAAACACACTATGGCTGCTGAACGGGAAAGGTGAGGTGGGGTGATGCATAAAACAAGGGTTTCAAATTAGCTCCGATACCGTTCCATAAACCCAATATGTAAGAGACAAGACCTATTCCTTTTTCAGTGAACTGGACTCAACACCCCCTATTCACCGCACAAGAATATATCTGACTAGTAAGAATCTTCAAACCTATGTATTGGTATCTCTCTGTAAGTGAGTCAAGGGGGTGTAAAGCGGCATAAACACAGCCGTGAAAAGCAGCTAAACCCCATTATAAAAATAAATTACTTTTCAAAACCCGTGAAACAAAGACAGTGAAAGAGAGAGAAATTCTTACAAAATTCGTTCAGGGGCTGTGATGCAACCTGGATTGACCATATCTAGACCCACAGCTGATTGAGACATAAGGGTGGACACTCTTGGGGCTGAGAGGTTCGGTGAGGTTGGGTGAGCCAACGCAGACCCTTTCAAGTAATACTGCATGGTACCCATCCCATGGGCCCCAAATCTCCAGGTTCAAGGGCATCTTGCTACGTCGAAAAAAGGCATGAGAAACCAAGAAGATGGTACACCGTGTGATCGGGAAAGGTTTCTAAAACGCACCTCATTTCTCATCTCCTTTGCTCGGGTTCGCCATTCCAGCCGATTTACTAGCCATCTCCCTCCTTGGAGAATCAGCACCTTTAACCTCCTGTTCCGTACAGGTTGCAACTTGTCCTGAGGTTGAACGGGAAGAGGGGGAACCAATGAGAGACTAGCTCTAGGTGTTGGGACAGGCACAGGTCACTCTATTTTCCCATCAGGAAGAAGAATTAAGCACAAGCTCAGCCTGCCCCCCAGAACCAGAAGAGGGCCTGAAGCAATCCTGCGCTTTTGCGGCCAGCTCCCAAAAAAGCGAGTTGAAAAATGGAGCTCAGGGGCACTGCAATTCACAAACCTGCAGAGTTTTAAATGATACCTCTCGTCCACAAATATATTAAGGGAAGGCAACGAAGAGGCTTTGAAAGCAAGGCAGAATTGCAGGAAACAGATTTCAGGAGGTAGATTCGAATCGCCTTGAAAGCACATGAAAAGCGGCAAAACGTGGACAATGAGGCCCTTGGCCAAAAAGGGCGTATGCCTTTTTTCCTGAATATATTCAGGAAAAAACGCATACGCCCTTTTTGGCCAACCAAGCAACCTGGAAAGGCCAATCAGCGCTCCAAAGAAGTCTCGCTTCCCAGCGGGCAAAAGGGCCATGCGGAAAAAAGTGTCCAAACCAGAAATGCAGGACCGGCCATGGAGAAATGGGAGCCTTGCTACGCTGATGGGTGGGATGTAAATTGCCAACAGCCACTCTGGAGAAGTGTACGGTGTGTCCTGAAACATCTAAAAAACACAGCTTGGAGAGCATAGGGCACTTCCACTCATGGCCGTATAAATTGGGAAAACTAAAAATCAGCAAGACACAGGCACCACAAAGTTTAGGGCTGCTCTGTTGACAAGAACCCCCACTTCATTACACCTGAAATATCCTAGGAAAGAGAAAAATGGATAAAGAAGTTGTGGTCCTCCTGTACAATGGAATATCACTCAGCCATGAAATCAACGTCATAAGGCTAGTAGCAGCACGATGAGTGGATTTAGGTACGACGATTCTAAGTGAAATAAGTCACACAGAAAAAGACACTTATCATAAGATATCACTTCTAGAGGGAATGTAAAAACCGCTACACTTGAACTGAATTACAAAACAGAACAGAGTCACACGTTTAGGAAACACACTATGGCTGCTGAACGGGAAAGGTGAGGTGGGGTGATGCATAAAACAAGGGTTTCAAATTAGCTCAGATACCGTTCCATAAACCCAATATGTAAGAGACAAGACCTATTCCTTTTTCAGTGAACTGGACTCAACACCCCCTATTCACCGCACAAGAATATATCTGACTAGTAAGAATCTTCAAACCTATGTATTGGTATCTCTCTGTAAGTGAGTCAAGGGGGTGTAAAGCGGCATAAACACAGCCGTGAAAAGCAGCTAAACCCCATTATAAAAATAAATTACTTTTCAAAACCCGTGAAACAAAGACAGTGAAAGAGAGAGAAATTCTTCCAAAATTCGTTCAGGAGCTGTGATGCAACCTGGATTGACCAAATCTAGACCCACAGCTGATTGAGACATAAGGGTGGACACTCTTGGGGCTGAGAGGTTCGGTGAGGTTGGGTGAGCCAACGCAGACCCTTTCAAGTAATACTGCATGGTACCCATCCCATGGGCCCCAAATCTCCAGGTTCAAGGGCATCTTGCTACGTCGAAAAAAGGCATGAGAAACCAAGAAGATGGTACACCGTGTGATCGGGAAAGGTTTCTAAAACGCACCTCATTTCTCATCTCCTTTGCTCGGGTTCGCCATTCCAGCCGATTTACTAGCCATCTCCCTCCTTGGAGAATCAGCACCTTTAACCTCCTGTTCCGTACAGGTTGCAACTTGTCCTGAGGTTGAACGGGAAGAGGGGGAACCAATGAGAGACTAGCTCTAGGTGTTGGGACAGGCACAGGTCACTCTATTTTCCCATCAGGAAGAAGAATTAAGCACAAGCTCAGCCTGCCCCCCAGAACCAGAAGAGGGCCTGAAGCAATCCTGCGCTTTTGCGGCCAGCTCCCAAAAAAGCGAGTTGAAAAATGGAGCTCAGGGGCACTGCAATTCACAAACCTGCAGAGTTTTAAATGATACCTCTCGTCCACAAATATATTAAGGGAAGGCAACGAAGAGGCTTTGAAAGCAAGGCAGAATTGCAGGAAACAGATTTCAGGAGGTAGATTCGAATCGCCTTGAAAGCACATGAAAAGCGGCAAAACGTGGACAATGAGGCCCTTGGCCAAAAAGGGCGTATGCCTTTTTTCCTGAATATATTCAGGAAAAAACGCATACGCCCTTTTTGGCCAACCAAGCAACCTGGAAAGGCCAATCAGCGCTCCAAAGAAGTCTCGCTTCCCAGCGGGCAAAAGGGCCATGCGGAAAAAAGTGTCCAAACCAGAAATGCAGGACCGGCCATGGAGAAATGGGAGCCTTGCTACGCTGATGGGTGGGATGTAAATTGCCAACAGCCACTCTGGAGAAGTGTACGGTGTGTCCTGAAACATCTAAAAAACACAGCTTGGAGAGCATAGGGCACTTCCACTCATGGCCGTATAAATTGGGAAAACTAAAAATCAGCAAGACACAGGCACCCCAAAGTTTAGGGCTGCTCTGTTGACAAGAACCCCCACTTCATTACACCTGAAATATCCTAGGAAAGAGAAAAATGGATAAAGAAGTTGTGGTCCTCCTGTACAATGGAATATCACTCAGCCATGAAATCAACGTCATAAGGCTAGTAGCAGCACGATGAGTGGATTTAGGTACGACGATTCTAAGTGAAATAAGTCACACAGAAAAAGAGACTTATCATAAGATATCACTTCTAGAGGGAATGTAAAAACCGCTACACTTGAACTGAATTACAAAACAGAACAGAGTCACACGTTTAGGAAACACACTATGGCTGCTGAACGGGAAAGGTGAGGTGGGGTGATGCATAAAACAAGGGTTTCAAATTAGCTCAGATACCGTTCCATAAACCCAATATGTAAGAGACAGGACCTATTCCTTTTTCAGTGAACTGGACTCAACACCCCCTATTCACCGCACAAGAATATATCTGACTAGTAAGAATCTTCAAACCTATGTATTGATATCTCTCTGTAAGTGAGTCAAGGGGGTGTAAAGCGGCATAAACACAGCCGTGAAAAGCAGCTAAACCCCATTATAAAAATAAATTACTTTTCAAAACCCGTGAAACAAAGACAGTGAAAGAGAGAGAAATTCTTACAAAATTCGTTCAGGGGCTGTGATGCAACCTGGATTGACCAAATCTAGACCCACAGCTGATTGAGACATAAGGGTGGACACTCTTGGGGCTGAGAGGTTCGGTGAGGTTGGGTGAGCCAACGCAGACCCTTTCAAGTAGTACTGCATGGTACCCATCCCATGGGTCCCAAATCTCCAGGTTCAAGGGCATCTTCCTACATCGAAAACAGGCATGAGAAACCCAGAAGATGGTACACCGTGTGATCGGGAATGGTTTCTAAAACGCACCTCATTTCTCATCTCCTTTGCTCGGATTCGCCATTCCAGCCGATTTACTAGCCATCTCCCTCCTTGGAGAATCAGCACCTTTAACCTCCTGTTCCGTACAGGTTGCAATTTGTCCTGAGGATGAACGGGAAGAGGGGGAACCAATGAGAGACTAGCTCTAGGTGTTGGGACAGGCACAGGTCACTCTATTTTCCCATCAGGAAGAAGAATTAAGCACAAGCTCAGCCTGCCCCCCAGAACCAGAAGAGGGCCTGAAGCAATCCTGCGCTTTTGCGGCCAGCTCCCAAAAAAGCGAGTTGAAAAATGGAGCTCAGGGGCACTGCAATTCACAAACCTGCAGAGTTTTAAATGATACCTCTCGTCCACAAATATATTAAGGGAAGGCAACGAAGAGGCTTTGAAAGCAAGGCAGAATTGCAGGAAACAGATTTCAGGAGGTAGATTCGAATCGCCTTGAAAGCACATGAAAAGCGGCAAAACGTGGACAATGATGCCCTTGGCCAAAAAGGGCGTATGCCTTTTTTCCTGAATATATTCAGGAAAAAACGCATACGCCCTTTTTGGCCAACCAAGCAACCTGGAAAGGCCAATCAGCGCTCCAAAGAAGTCTCGCTTCCCAGCGGGCAAAAGGGCCATGTGGAAAAAAGTGTCCAAACCAGAAATGCAGGACCGGCCATGGAGAAATGGGAGCCTTGCTACGCTGATGGGTGGGATGTAAATTGCCAACAGCCACTCTGGAGAAGTGTACGGTGTGTCCTGAAACATCTAAAAAACACAGCTTGGAGAGCATAGGGCACTTCCACTCATGGGCGTATAAATTGGGAAAACTAAAAATCAGCAAGACACAGGCACCCCAAAGTTTAGGGCTGCTCTGTTGACAAGAACCCCCACTTCATTACACCTGAAATATCCTAGGAAAGAGAAAAATGGATAAAGAAGTTGTGGTCCTCCTGTACAATGGAATATCACTCAGCCATGAAATCAACGTCATAAGGCTAGTAGCAGCACGATGAGTGGATTTAGGTACGACGATTCTAAGTGAAATAAGTCACACAGAAAAAGACACTTATCATAAGATATCACTTCTAGAGGGAATGTAAAAACCGCTACACTTGAACTGAATTACAAAACAGAACAGAGTCACACGTTTAGGAAACACACTATGGCTGCTGAACGGGAAAGGTGAGGTGGGGTGATGCATAAAACAAGGGTTTCAAATTAGCTCAGATACCGTTCCATAAACCCAATATGTAAGAGACAAGACCTATTCCTTGCTCAGTGAACTGGACTCAACACCCCCTATTCACCGCACAAGAATATATCTGACTAGTAAGAATCTTCAAACCTATGTATTGGTATCTCTCTGTAAGTGAGTCAAGGGGGTGTAAAGCGGCATAAACACAGCCGTGAAAAGCAGCTAAACCCCATTATAAAAATAAATTACTTTTCAAAACCCGTGAAACAAAGACAGTGAAAGAGAGAGAAATTCTTCCAAAATTCGTTCAGGAGCTGTGATGCAACCTGGATTGACCAAATCTAGACCCACAGCTGATTGAGACATAAGGGTGGACACTCTTGGGGCTGAGAGGTTCGGTGAGGTTGGGTGAGCCAACGCAGACCCTTTCAAGTAATACTGCATGGTACCCATCCCATGGGTCCCAAATCTCCAGGTTCAAGGGCATCTTCCTACGTCGAAAAAAGGCATGAGAAACCAAGAAGATGGTACACCGTGTGATCGGGAAAGGTTTCTAAAACGCACCTCATTTCTCATCTCCTTTGCTCGGGTTGGCCATTCCAGCCGATTTACTAGCCATCTCCCTCCTTGGAGAATCAGCACCTTTAACCTCCTGTTCCGTACAGTTTGCAACTTGTCCTGAGGTTGAACGGGAAGAGGGGGAACCAATGAGAGACTAGCTCTAGGTGTTGGGACAGGCACAGGTCACTCTATTTTCCCATCAGGAAGAAGAATTAAGCACAAGCTCAGCCTGCCCCCCAGAACCAGAAGAGGGCCTGAAGCAATCCTGCGCTTTTGCGGCCAGCTCCCAAAAAAGCGAGTTGAAAAATGGAGCTCAGGGGCACTGCAATTCACAAACCTGCAGAGTTTTAAATGATACCTCTCGTCCACAAATATATTAAGGGAAGGCAACGAAGAGGCTTTGAAAGCAAGGCAGAATTGCAGGAAACAGATTTCAGGAGGTAGATTCGAATCGCCTTGAAAGCACATGAAAAGCGGCAAAACGTGGACAATGAGGCCCTTGGCCAAAAAGGGCGTATGCCTTTTTTCCTGAATATATTCAGGAAAAAAGGCATACGCCCTTTTTGGCCAACCAAGCAACCTGGAAAGGCCAATCAGCGCTCCAAAGAAGTCTCGCTTCCCAGCGGGCAAAAGGGCCATGCGGAAAAAAGTGTCCAAACCAGAAATGCAGGACCGGCCATGGAGAAATGGGAGCCTTGCTACGCTGATGGGTGGGATGTAAATTGCCAACAGCCACTCTGGAGAAGTGTACGGTGTGTCCTGAAACATCTAAAAAACACAGCTTGGAGAGCATAGGGCACTTCCACTCATGGCCGTATAAATTGGGAAAACTAAAAATCAGCAAGACACAGGCACCCCAAAGTTTAGGGCTGCTCTGTTGACAAGAACCCCCACTTCATTACACCTGAAATATCCTAGGAAAGAGAAAAATGGATAAAGAAGTTGTGGTCCTCCTGTACAATGGAATATCACTCAGCCATGAAATCAACGTCATAAGGCTAGTAGCAGCACGATGAGTGGATTTAGGTACGACGATTCTAAGTGAAATAAGTCACACAGAAAAAGAGACTTATCATAAGATATCACTTCTAGAGGGAATGTAAAAACCGCTACACTTGAACTGAATTACAAAACAGAACAGAGTCACACGTTTAGGAAACACACTATGGCTGCTGAACGGGAAAGGTGAGGTGGGGTGATGCATAAAACAAGGGTTTCAAATTAGCTCAGATACCGTTCCATAAACCCAATATGTAAGAGACAAGACCTATTCCTTTTTCAGTGAACTGGACTCAACACCCCCTATTCACCGCACAAGAATATATCTGACTAGTAAGAATCTTCAAACCTATGTATTGATATCTCTCTGTAAGTGAGTCAAGGGGGTGTAAAGCGGCATAAACACAGCCGTGAAAAGCAGCTAAACCCCATTATAAAAATAAATTAATTTTCAAAACCCGTGAAACAAAGACAGTGAAAGAGAGAGAAATTCTTACAAAATTCGTTCAGGGGCTGTGATGCAACCTGGATTGACCATATCTAGACCCACAGCTGATTGAGACATAAGGGTGGACACTCTTGGGGCTGAGAGGTTCGGTGAGGTTGGGTGAGCCAACGCAGACCCTTTCAAGTAATACTGCATGGTACCCATCCCATGGGTCCCAAATCTCCAGGTTCAAGGGCATCTTCCTACATCGAAAACAGGCATGAGAAACCCAGAAGATGGTACACCGTGTAATCGGGAATGGTTTCTAAAACGCACCTCATTTCTCATCTCCTTTGCTCGGGTTCGCCATTCCAGCCGATTTACTAGCCATCTCCCACCTTGGAGAATCAGCACCTTTAACCTCCTGTTCCGTACAGGTTGCAACTTGTCCTGAGGATGAACGGGAAGAGGGGGAACCAATGAGAGACTAGCTCTAGGTGTTGGGACAGGCACAGGTCACTCTATTTTCCCATCAGGAAGAAGAATTAAGCACAAGCTCAGCCTGCCCCCCAGAACCAGAAGAGGGCCTGAAGCAATCCTGCGCTTTTGCGGCCAGCTCCCAAAAAAGCGAGTTGAAAAATGGAGCTCAGGGGCACTGCAATTCACAAACCTGTAGAGTTTTAAATGATACCTCTCGTCCACAAATATATTAAGGGAAGGCAACGAAGAGGCTTTGAAAGCAAGGCAGAATTGCAGGAAACAGATTTCAGGAGGTAGATTCGAATCGCCTTGAAAGCACATGAAAAGCGGCAAAACGTGGACAATGATGCCCTTGGCCAAAAAGGGCGTATGCCTTTTTTCCTGAATATATTCAGGAAAAAACGTATACGCCCTTTTTGGCCAACCAAGCAACCTGGAAAGGCCAATCAGCGCTCCAAAGAAGTCTCGCTTCCCAGCGGGCAAAAGGGCCATGCGGAAAAAAGTGTCCAAACCAGAAATGCAGGACCGGCCATGGAGAAATGGGAGCCTTGCTACGCTGATGGGTGGGATGTAAATTGCCAACAGCCACTCTGGAGAAGTGTACGGTGTGTCCTGAAACATCTAAAAAACACAGCTTGGAGAGCATAGGGCACTTCCACTCATGGCCGTATAAATTGGGAAAACTAAAAATCAGCAAGACACAGGCACCCCAAAGTTTAGGGCTGCTCTGTTGACAAGAACCCCCACTTCATTACACCTGAAATATCCTAGGAAAGAGAAAAATGGATAAAGAAGTTGTGGTCCTCCTGTACAATGGAATATCACTCAGCCATGAAATCAACGTCATAAGGCTAGTAGCAGCACGATGAGTGGATTTAGGTACGACGATTCTAAGTGAAATAAGTCACACAGAAAAAGAGACTTATCATAAGATATCACTTCTAGAGGGAATGTAAAAACCGCTACACTTGAACTGAATTACAAAACAGAACAGAGTCACACGTTTAGGAAACACACTATGGCTGCTGAACGGGAAAGGTGAGGTGGGGTGATGCATAAAACAAGGGTTTCAAATTAGCTCAGATACCGTTCCATAAACCCAATATGTAAGAGACAAGACCTATTCCTTTTTCAGTGAACTGGACTCAACACCCCCTATTCACCGCACAAGAATATATCTGACTAGTAAGAATCTTCAAACCTATGTATTGATATCTCTCTGTAAGTGAGTCAAGGGGGTGTAAAGCGGCATAAACACAGCCGTGAAAAGCAGCTAAACCCCATTATAAAAATAAATTACTTTTCAAAACCCGTGAAACAAAGACAGTGAAAGAGAGAGAAATTCTTACAAAATTCGTTCAGGGGCTGTGATGCAACCTGGATTGACCAAATCTAGACCCACAGCTGATTGAGACATAAGGGTGGACACTCTTGGGGCTGAGAGGTTCGGTGAGGTTGGGTGAGCCAACGCAGACCCTTTCAAGTAGTACTGCATGGTACCCATCCCATGGGTCCCAAATCTCCAGGTTCAAGGGCATCTTCCTACATCGAAAACAGGCATGAGAAACCCAGAAGATGGTACACCGTGTGATCGGGAATGGTTTCTAAAACGCACCTCATTTCTCATCTCCTTTGCTCGGATTCGCCATTCCAGCCGATTTACTAGCCATCTCCCTCCTTGGAGAATCAGCACCTTTAACCTCCTGTTCCGTACAGGTTGCAATTTGTCCTGAGGATGAACGGGAAGAGGGGGAACCAATGAGAGACTAGCTCTAGGTGTTGGGACAGGCACAGGTCACTCTATTTTCCCATCAGGAAGAAGAATTAAGCACAAGCTCAGCCTGCCCCCCAGAACCAGAAGAGGGCCTGAAGCAATCCTGCGCTTTTGCGGCCAGCTCCCAAAAAAGCGAGTTGAAAAATGGAGCTCAGGGGCACTGCAATTCACAAACCTGCAGAGTTTTAAATGATACCTCTCGTCCACAAATATATTAAGGGAAGGCAACGAAGAGGCTTTGAAAGCAAGGCAGAATTGCAGGAAACAGATTTCAGGAGGTAGATTCGAATCGCCTTGAAAGCACATGAAAAGCGGCAAAACGTGGACAATGATGCCCTTGGCCAAAAAGGGCGTATGCCTTTTTTCCTGAATATATTCAGGAAAAAACGCATACGCCCTTTTTGGCCAACCAAGCAACCTGGAAAGGCCAATCAGCGCTCCAAAGAAGTCTCGCTTCCCAGCGGGCAAAAGGGCCATGCGGAAAAAAGTGTCCAAACCAGAAATGCAGGACCGGCCATGGAGAAATGGGAGCCTTGCTACGCTGATGGGTGGGATGTAAATTGCCAACAGCCACTCTGGAGAAGTGTACGGTGTGTCCTGAAACATCTAAAAAACACAGCTTGGAGAGCATAGGGCACTTCCACTCATGGGCGTATAAATTGGGAAAACTAAAAATCAGCAAGACACAGGCACCCCAAAGTTTAGGGCTGCTCTGTTGACAAGAACCCCCACTTCATTACACCTGAAATATCCTAGGAAAGAGAAAAATGGATAAAGAAGTTGTGGTCCTCCTGTACAATGGAATATCACTCAGCCATGAAATCAACGTCATAAGGCTAGTAGCAGCACGATGAGTGGATTTAGGTACGACGATTCTAAGTGAAATAAGTCACACAGAAAAAGAGACTTATCATAAGATATCACTTCTAGAGGGAATGTAAAAACCGCTACACTTGAACTGAATTACAAAACAGAACAGAGTCACACGTTTAGGAAACACACTATGGCTGCTGAACGGGAAAGGTGAGGTGGGGTGATGCATAAAACAAGGGTTTCAAATTAGCTCAGATACCGTTCCATAAACCCAATATGTAAGAGACAAGACCTATTCCTTTTTCAGTGAACTGGACTCAACACCCCCTATTCACCGCACAAGAATATATCTGACTAGTAAGAATCTTCAAACCTATGTATTGATATCTCTCTGTAAGTGAGTCAAGGGGGTGTAAAGCGGCATAAACACAGCCGTGAAAAGCAGCTAAACCCCATTATAAAAATAAATTAATTTTCAAAACCCGTGAAACAAAGACAGTGAAAGAGAGAGAAATTCTTACAAAATTCGTTCAGGGGCTGTGATGCAACCTGGATTGACCATATCTAGACCCACAGCTGATTGAGACATAAGGGTGGACACTCTTGGGGCTGAGAGGTTCGGTGAGGTTGGGTGAGCCAACGCAGACCCTTTCAAGTAATACTGCATGGTACCCATCCCATGGGTCCCAAATCTCCAGGTTCAAGGGCATCTTCCTACATCGAAAACAGGCATGAGAAACCCAGAAGATGGTACACCGTGTAATCGGGAATGGTTTCTAAAACGCACCTCATTTCTCATCTCCTTTGCTCGGGTTCGCCATTCCAGCCGATTTACTAGCCATCTCCCACCTTGGAGAATCAGCACCTTTAACCTCCTGTTCCGTACAGGTTGCAACTTGTCCTGAGGATGAACGGGAAGAGGGGGAACCAATGAGAGACTAGCTCTAGGTGTTGGGACAGGCACAGGTCACTCTATTTTCCCATCAGGAAGAAGAATTAAGCACAAGCTCAGCCTGCCCCCCAGAACCAGAAGAGGGCCTGAAGCAATCCTGCGCTTTTGCGGCCAGCTCCCAAAAAAGCGAGTTGAAAAATGGAGCTCAGGGGCACTGCAATTCACAAACCTGTAGAGTTTTAAATGATACCTCTCGTCCACAAATATATTAAGGGAAGGCAACGAAGAGGCTTTGAAAGCAAGGCAGAATTGCAGGAAACAGATTTCAGGAGGTAGATTCGAATCGCCTTGAAAGCACATGAAAAGCGGCAAAACGTGGACAATGATGCCCTTGGCCAAAAAGGGCGTATGCCTTTTTTCCTGAATATATTCAGGAAAAAACGTATACGCCCTTTTTGGCCAACCAAGCAACCTGGAAAGGCCAATCAGCGCTCCAAAGAAGTCTCGCTTCCCAGCGGGCAAAAGGGCCATGCGGAAAAAAGTGTCCAAACCAGAAATGCAGGACCGGCCATGGAGAAATGGGAGCCTTGCTACGCTGATGGGTGGGATGTAAATTGCCAACAGCCACTCTGGAGAAGTGTACGGTGTGTCCTGAAACATCTAAAAAACACAGCTTGGAGAGCATAGGGCACTTCCACTCATGGCCGTATAAATTGGGAAAACTAAAAATCAGCAAGACACAGGCACCCCAAAGTTTAGGGCTGCTCTGTTGACAAGAACCCCCACTTCATTACACCTGAAATATCCTAGGAAAGAGAAAAATGGATAAAGAAGTTGTGGTCCTCCTGTACAATGGAATATCACTCAGCCATGAAATCAACGTCATAAGGCTAGTAGCAGCACGATGAGTGGATTTAGGTACGACGATTCTAAGTGAAATAAGTCACACAGAAAAAGAGACTTATCATAAGATATCACTTCTAGAGGGAATGTAAAAACCGCTACACTTGAACTGAATTACAAAACAGAACAGAGTCACACGTTTAGGAAACACACTATGGCTGCTGAACGGGAAAGGTGAGGTGGGGTGATGCATAAAACAAGGGTTTCAAATTAGCTCAGATACCGTTCCATAAACCCAATATGTAAGAGACAAGACCTATTCCTTTTTCAGTGAACTGGACTCAACACCCCCTATTCACCGCACAAGAATATATCTGACTAGTAAGAATCTTCAAACCTATGTATTGATATCTCTCTGTAAGTGAGTCAAGGGGGTGTAAAGCGGCATAAACACAGCCGTGAAAAGCAGCTAAACCCCATTATAAAAATAAATTACTTTTCAAAACCCGTGAAACAAAGACAGTGAAAGAGAGAGAAATTCTTACAAAATTCGTTCAGGGGCTGTGATGCAACCTGGATTGACCAAATCTAGACCCACAGCTGATTGAGACATAAGGGTGGACACTCTTGGGGCTGAGAGGTTCGGTGAGGTTGGGTGAGCCAACGCAGACCCTTTCAAGTAGTACTGCATGGTACCCATCCCATGGGTCCCAAATCTCCAGGTTCAAGGGCATCTTCCTACATCGAAAACAGGCATGAGAAACCCAGAAGATGGTACACCGTGTGATCGGGAATGGTTTCTAAAACGCACCTCATTTCTCATCTCCTTTGCTCGGATTCGCCATTCCAGCCGATTTACTAGCCATCTCCCTCCTTGGAGAATCAGCACCTTTAACCTCCTGTTCCGTACAGGTTGCAATTTGTCCTGAGGATGAACGGGAAGAGGGGGAACCAATGAGAGACTAGCTCTAGGTGTTGGGACAGGCACAGGTCACTCTATTTTCCCATCAGGAAGAAGAATTAAGCACAAGCTCAGCCTGCCCCCCAGAACCAGAAGAGGGCCTGAAGCAATCCTGCGCTTTTGCGGCCAGCTCCCAAAAAAGCGAGTTGAAAAATGGAGCTCAGGGGCACTGCAATTCACAAACCTGCAGAGTTTTAAATGATACCTCTCGTCCACAAATATATTAAGGGAAGGCAACGAAGAGGCTTTGAAAGCAAGGCAGAATTGCAGGAAACAGATTTCAGGAGGTAGATTCGAATCGCCTTGAAAGCACATGAAAAGCGGCAAAACGTGGACAATGATGCCCTTGGCCAAAAAGGGCGTATGCCTTTTTTCCTGAATATATTCAGGAAAAAACGCATACGCCCTTTTTGGCCAACCAAGCAACCTGGAAAGGCCAATCAGCGCTCCAAAGAAGTCTCGCTTCCCAGCGGGCAAAAGGGCCATGCGGAAAAAAGTGTCCAAACCAGAAATGCAGGACCGGCCATGGAGAAATGGGAGCCTTGCTACGCTGATGGGTGGGATGTAAATTGCCAACAGCCACTCTGGAGAAGTGTACGGTGTGTCCTGAAACATCTAAAAAACACAGCTTGGAGAGCATAGGGCACTTCCACTCATGGGCGTATAAATTGGGAAAACTAAAAATCAGCAAGACACAGGCACCCCAAAGTTTAGGGCTGCTCTGTTGACAAGAACCCCCACTTCATTACACCTGAAATATCCTAGGAAAGAGAAAAATGGATAAAGAAGTTGTGGTCCTCCTGTACAATGGAATATCACTCAGCCATGAAATCAACGTCATAAGGCTAGTAGCAGCACGATGAGTGGATTTAGGTACGACGATTCTAAGTGAAATAAGTCACACAGAAAAAGACACTTATCATAAGATATCACTTCTAGAGGGAATGTAAAAACCGCTACACTTGAACTGAATTACAAAACAGAACAGAGTCACACGTTTAGGAAACACACTATGGCTGCTGAACGGGAAAGGTGAGGTGGGGTGATGCATAAAACAAGGGTTTCAAATTAGCTCAGATACCGTTCCATAAACCCAATATGTAAGAGACAAGACCTATTCCTTGCTCAGTGAACTGGACTCAACACCCCCTATTCACCGCACAAGAATATATCTGACTAGTAAGAATCTTCAAACCTATGTATTGGTATCTCTCTGTAAGTGAGTCAAGGGGGTGTAAAGCGGCATAAACACAGCCGTGAAAAGCAGCTAAACCCCATTATAAAAATAAATTACTTTTCAAAACCCGTGAAACAAAGACAGTGAAAGAGAGAGAAATTCTTCCAAAATTCGTTCAGGAGCTGTGATGCAACCTGGATTGACCAAATCTAGACCCACAGCTGATTGAGACATAAGGGTGGACACTCTTGGGGCTGAGAGGTTCGGTGAGGTTGGGTGAGCCAACGCAGACCCTTTCAAGTAATACTGCATGGTACCCATCCCATGGGTCCCAAATCTCCAGGTTCAAGGGCATCTTCCTACGTCGAAAAAAGGCATGAGAAACCAAGAAGATGGTACACCGTGTGATCGGGAAAGGTTTCTAAAACGCACCTCATTTCTCATCTCCTTTGCTCGGGTTGGCCATTCCAGCCGATTTACTAGCCATCTCCCTCCTTGGAGAATCAGCACCTTTAACCTCCTGTTCCGTACAGGTTGCAACTTGTCCTGAGGTTGAACGGGAAGAGGGGGAACCAATGAGAGACTAGCTCTAGGTGTTGGGACAGGCACAGGTCACTCTATTTTCCCATCAGGAAGAAGAATTAAGCACAAGCTCAGCCTGCCCCCCAGAACCAGAAGAGGGCCTGAAGCAATCCTGCGCTTTTGCGGCCAGCTCCCAAAAAAGCGAGTTGAAAAATGGAGCTCAGGGGCACTGCAATTCACAAACCTGCAGAGTTTTAAATGATACCTCTCGTCCACAAATATATTAAGGGAAGGCAACGAAGAGGCTTTGAAAGCAAGGCAGAATTGCAGGAAACAGATTTCAGGAGGTAGATTCGAATCGCCTTGAAAGCACATGAAAAGCGGCAAAACGTGGACAATGAGGCCCTTGGCCAAAAAGGGCGTATGCCTTTTTTTCCTGAATATATTCAGGAAAAAAGGCATACGCCCTTTTTGGCCAACCAAGCAACCTGGAAAGGCCAATCAGCGCTCCAAAGAAGTCTCGCTTCCCAGCGGGCAAAAGGGCCATGCGGAAAAAAGTGTCCAAACCAGAAATGCAGGACCGGCCATGGAGAAATGGGAGCCTTGCTACGCTGATGGGTGGGATGTAAATTGCCAACAGCCACTCTGGAGAAGTGTACGGTGTGTCCTGAAACATCTAAAAAACACAGCTTGGAGAGCATAGGGCACTTCCACTCATGGCCGTATAAATTGGGAAAACTAAAAATCAGCAAGACACAGGCACCCCAAAGTTTAGGGCTGCTCTGTTGACAAGAACCCCCACTTCATTACACCTGAAATATCCTAGGAAAGAGAAAAATGGATAAAGAAGTTGTGGTCCTCCTGTACAATGGAATATCACTCAGCCATGAAATCAACGTCATAAGGCTAGTAGCAGCACGATGAGTGGATTTAGGTACGACGATTCTAAGTGAAATAAGTCACACAGAAAAAGAGACTTATCATAAGATATCACTTCTAGAGGGAATGTAAAAACCGCTACACTTGAACTGAATTACAAAACAGAACAGAGTCACACGTTTAGGAAACACACTATGGCTGCTGAACGGGAAAGGTGAGGTGGGGTGATGCATAAAACAAGGGTTTCAAATTAGCTCAGATACCGTTCCATAAACCCAATATGTAAGAGACAAGACCTATTCCTTGCTCAGTGAACTGGACTCAACACCCCCTATTCACCGCACAAGAATATATCTGACTAGTAAGAATCTTCAAACCTATGTATTGATATCTCTCTGTAAGTGAGTCAAGGGGGTGTAAAGCGGCATAAACACAGCCGTGAAAAGCAGCTAAACCCCATTATAAAAATAAATTACTTTTCAAAACCCGTGAAACAAAGACAGTGAAAGAGAGAGAAATTCTTCCAAAATTCGTTCAGGAGCTGTGATGCAACCTGGATTGACCAAATCTAGACCCACAGCTGATTGAGACATAAGGGTGGACACTCTTGGGGCTGAGAGGTTCGGTGAGGTTGGGTGAGCCAACGCAGACCCTTTCAAGTAATACTGCATGGTACCCATCCCATGGGTCCCAAATCTCCAGGTTCAAGGGCATCTTCCGACGTCGAAAAAAGGCATGAGAAACCAAGAAGATGGTACACCGTGTGATCGGGAAAGGTTTCTAAAACGCACCTCATTTCTCATCTCCTTTGCTCGGGTTCGCCATTCCAGCCGATTTACTAGCCATCTCCCTCCTTGGAGAATCAGCACCTTTAACCTCCTGTTCCGTACAGGTTGCAATTTGTCCTGAGGATGAACGGGAAGAGGGGGAACCAATGAGAGACTAGCTCTAGGTGTTGGGACAGGCACAGGTCACTCTATTTTCCCATCAGGAAGAAGAATTAAGCACAAGCTCAGCCTGCCCCCCAGAACCAGAAGAGGGCCTGAAGCAATCCTGCGCTTTTGCGGCCAGCTCCCAAAAAAGCGAGTTGAAAAATGGAGCTCAGGGGCACTGCAATTCACAAACCTGCAGAGTTTTAAATGATACCTCTCGTCCACAAATATATTAAGGGAAGGCAACGAAGAGGCTTTGAAAGCAAGGCAGAATTGCAGGAAACAGATTTCAGGAGGTAGATTCGAATCGCCTTGAAAGCACATGAAAAGCGGCAAAACGTGGACAATGAGGCCCTTGGCCAAAAAGGGCGTATGCCTTTTTTCCTGAATATATTCAGGAAAAAACGCATACGCCCTTTTTGGCCAACCAAGCAACCTGGAAAGGCCAATCAGCGCTCCAAAGAAGTCTCGCTTCCCAGCGGGCAAAAGGGCCATGCGGAAAAAAGTGTCCAAACCAGAAATGCAGGACCGGCCATGGAGAAATGGGAGCCTTGCTACGCTGATGGGTGGGATGTAAATTGCCAACAGCCACTCTGGAGAAGTGTACGGTGTGTCCTGAAACATCTAAAAAACACAGCTTGGAGAGCATAGGGCACTTCCACTCATGGCCGTATAAATTGGGAAAACTAAAAATCAGCAAGACACAGGCACCACAAAGTTTAGGGCTGCTCTGTTGACAAGAACCCCCACTTCATTACACCTTAAATATCCTAGGAAAGAGAAAAATGGATAAAGAAGTTGTGGTCCTCCTGTACAATGGAATATCACTCAGCCATGAAATCAACGTCATAAGGCTAGTAGCAGCACGATGAGTGGATTTAGGTACGACGATTCTAAGTGAAATAAGTCACACAGAAAAAGACACTTATCATAAGATATCACTTCTAGAGGGAATGTAAAAACCGCTACACTTGAACTGAATTACAAAACAGAACAGAGTCACACGTTTAGGAAACACACTATGGCTGCTGAACGGGAAAGGTGAGGTGGGGTGATGCATAAAACAAGGGTTTCAAATTAGCTCAGATACCGTTCCATAAACCCAATATGTAAGAGACAAGACCTATTCCTTGCTCAGTGAACTGGACTCAACACCCCCCTATTCACCGCACAAGAATATATCTGACTAGTAAGAATCTTCAAACCTATGTATTGATATCTCTCTGTAAGTGAGTCAAGGGGGTGTAAAGCGGCATAAACACAGCCGTGAAAAGCAGCTAAACCCCATTATAAAAATAAATTACTTTTCAAAACCCGTGAAACAAAGACAGTGAAAGAGAGAGAAATTCTTACAAAATTCGTTCAGGGGCTGTGATGCAACCTGGATTGACCATATCTAGACCCACAGCTGATTGAGACATAAGGGTGGACACTCTTGGGGCTGAGAGGTTCGGTGAGGTTGGGTGAGCCAACGCAGACCCTTTCAAGTAGTACTGCATGGTACCCATCCCATGGGTCCCAAATCTCCAGGTTCAAGGGCATCTTCCTACATCGAAAACAGGCATGAGAAACCCAGAAGATGGTACACCGTGTGATCGGGAAAGGTTTCTAAAACGCACCTCATTTCTCATCTCCTTTGCTCGGGTTCGCCATTCCAGCCGATTTACTAGCCATCTCCCTCCTTGGAGAATCAGCACCTTTAACCTCCTGTTCCGTACAGGTTGCAACTTGTCCTGAGGTTGAACGGGAAGAGGGGGAACCAATGAGAGACTAGCTCTAGGTGTTGGGACAGGCACAGGTCACTCTATTTTCCCATCAGGAAGAAGAATTAAGCACAAGCTCAGCCTGCCCCCCAGAACCAGAAGAGGGCCTGAAGCAATCCTGCGCTTTTGCGGCCAGCTCCCAAAAAAGCGAGTTGAAAAATGGAGCTCAGGGGCACTGCAATTCACAAACCTGCAGAGTTTTAAATGATACCTCTCGTCCACAAATATATTAAGGGAAGGCAACGAAGAGGCTTTGAAAGCAAGGCAGAATTGCAGGAAACAGATTTCAGGAGGTAGATTCGAATCGCCTTGAAAGCACATGAAAAGCGGCAAAACGTGGACAATGATGCCCTTGGCCAAAAAGGGCGTATGCGTTTTTTCCTGAATATATTCAGGAAAAAACGCATACGCCCTTTTTGGCCAACCAAGCAACCTGGAAAGGCCAATCAGCGCTCCAAAGAAGTCTCGCTTCCCAGCGGGCAAAAGGGCCATGCGGAAAAAAGTGTCCAAACCAGAAATGCAGGACCGGCCATGGAGAAATGGGAGCCTTGCTACGCTGATGGGTGGGATGTAAATTGCCAACAGCCACTCTGGAGAAGTGTACGGTGTGTCCTGAAACATCTAAAAAACACAGCTTGGAGAGCATAGGGCACTTCCACTCATGGCCGTATAAATTGGGAAAACTAAAAATCAGCAAGACACAGGCACCCCAAAGTTTAGGGCTGCTCTGTTGACAAGAACCCCCACTTCATTACACCTGAAATATCCTAGGAAAGAGAAAAATGGATAAAGAAGTTGTGGTCCTCCTGTACAATGGAATATCACTCAGCCATGAAATCAACGTCATAAGGCTAGTAGCAGCACGATGAGTGGATTTAGGTACGACGATTCTAAGTGAAATAAGTCACACAGAAAAAGACACTTATCATAAGATATCACTTCTAGAGGGAATGTAAAAACCGCTACACTTGAACTGAATTACAAAACAGAACAGAGTCACACGTTTAGGAAACACACTATGGCTGCTGAACGGGAAAGGTGAGGTGGGGTGATGCATAAAACAAGGGTTTCAAATTAGCTCAGATACCGTTCCATAAACCCAATATGTAAGAGACAAGACCTATTCCTTGCTCAGTGAACTGGACTCAACACCCCCTATTCACCGCACAAGAATATATCTGACTAGTAAGAATCTTCAAACCTATGTATTGATATCTCTCTGTAAGTGAGTCAAGGGGGTGTAAAGCGGCATAAACACAGCCGTGAAAAGCAGCTAAACCCCATTATAAAAATAAATTACTTTTCAAAACCCGTGAAACAAAGACAGTGAAAGAGAGAGAAATTCTTACAAAATTCGTTCAGGGGCTGTGATGCAACCTGGATTGACCATATCTAGACCCACAGCTGATTGAGACATAAGGGTGGACACTCTTGGGGCTGAGAGGTTCGGTGAGGTTGGGTGAGCCAACGCAGACCCTTTCAAGTAGTACTGCATGGTACCCATCCCATGGGTCCCAAATCTCCAGGTTCAAGGGCATCTTCCTACATCGAAAACAGGCATGAGAAACCCAGAAGATGGTACACCGTGTGATCGGGAAAGGTTTCTAAAACGCACCTCATTTCTCATCTCCTTTGCTCGGGTTCGCCATTCCAGCCGATTTACTAGCCATCTCCCTCCTTGGAGAATCAGCACCTTTAACCTCCTGTTCCGTACAGGTTGCAACTTGTCCTGAGGTTGAACGGGAAGAGGGGGAACCAATGAGAGACTAGCTCTAGGTGTTGGGACAGGCACAGGTCACTCTATTTTCCCATCAGGAAGAAGAATTAAGCACAAGCTCAGCCTGCCCCCCAGAACCAGAAGAGGGCCTGAAGCAATCCTGCGCTTTTGCGGCCAGCTCCCAAAAAAGCGAGTTGAAAAATGGAGCTCAGGGGCACTGCAATTCACAAACCTGCAGAGTTTTAAATGATACCTCTCGTCCACAAATATATTAAGGGAAGGCAACGAAGAGGCTTTGAAAGCAAGGCAGAATTGCAGGAAACAGATTTCAGGAGGTAGATTCGAATCGCCTTGAAAGCACATGAAAAGCGGCAAAACGTGGACAATGATGCCCTTGGCCAAAAAGGGCGTATGCGTTTTTTCCTGAATATATTCAGGAAAAAACGCATACGCCCTTTTTGGCCAACCAAGCAACCTGGAAAGGCCAATCAGCGCTCCAAAGAAGTCTCGCTTCCCAGCGGGCAAAAGGGCCATGCGGAAAAAAGTGTCCAAACCAGAAATGCAGGACCGGCCATGGAGAAATGGGAGCCTTGCTACGCTGATGGGTGGGATGTAAATTGCCAACAGCCACTCTGGAGAAGTGTACGGTGTGTCCTGAAACATCTAAAAAACACAGCTTGGAGAGCATAGGGCACTTCCACTCATGGCCGTATAAATTGGGAAAACTAAAAATCAGCAAGACACAGGCACCCCAAAGTTTAGGGCTGCTCTGTTGACAAGAACCCCCACTTCATTACACCTGAAATATCCTAGGAAAGAGAAAAATGGATAAAGAAGTTGTGGTCCTCCTGTACAATGGAATATCACTCAGCCATGAAATCAACGTCATAAGGCTAGTAGCAGCACGATGAGTGGATTTAGGTACGACGATTCTAAGTGAAATAAGTCACACAGAAAAAGACACTTATCATAAGATATCACTTCTAGAGGGAATGTAAAAACCGCTACACTTGAACTGAATTACAAAACAGAACAGAGTCACACGTTTAGGAAACACACTATGGCTGCTGAACGGGAAAGGTGAGGTGGGGTGATGCATAAAACAAGGGTTTCAAATTAGCTCAGATACCGTTCCATAAACCCAATATGTAAGAGACAAGACCTATTCCTTGCTCAGTGAACTGGACTCAACACCCCCTATTCACCGCACAAGAATATATCTGACTAGTAAGAATCTTCAAACCTATGTATTGATATCTCTCTGTAAGTGAGTCAAGGGGGTGTAAAGCGGCATAAACACAGCCGTGAAAAGCAGCTAAACCCCATTATAAAAATAAATTACTTTTCAAAACCCGTGAAACAAAGACAGTGAAAGAGAGAGAAATTCTTACAAAATTCGTTCAGGGGCTGTGATGCAACCTGGATTGACCAAATCTAGACCCACAGCTGATTGAGACATAAGGGTGGACACTCTTGGGGCTGAGAGGTTCGGTGAGGTTGGGTGAGCCAACGCAGACCCTTTCAAGTAATACTGCATGGTACCCATCCCATGGGTCCCAAATCTCCAGGTTCAAGGGCACCTTCCTATGTCGAAAACAGGCATGAGAAACCCAGAAGATGGTACACCGTGTGATCGGGAAAGGTTTCTAAAACGCACCTCATTTCTCATCTCCTTTGCTCGGGTTCGCCATTCCAGCCGATTTACTAGCCATCTCCCTCCTTGGAGAATCAGCACCTTTAACCTCCTGTTCCGTACAGGTTGCAATTTGTCCTGAGGATGAACGGGAAGAGGGGGAACCAATGAGAGACTAGCTCTAGGTGTTGGGACAGGCACAGGTCACTCTATTTTCCCATCAGGAAGAAGAATTAAGCACAAGCTCAGCCTGCCCCCCAGAACCAGAAGAGGGCCTGAAGCAATCCTGCGCTTTTGCGGCCAGCTCCCAAAAAAGCGAGTTGAAAAATGGAGCTCAGGGGCACTGCAATTCACAAACCTGCAGAGTTTTAAATGATACCTCTCGTCCACAAATATATTAAGGGAAGGCAACGAAGAGGCTTTGAAAGCAAGGCAGAATTGCAGGAAACAGATTTCAGGAGGTAGATTCGAATCGCCTTGAAAGCACATGAAAAGCGGCAAAACGTGGACAATGATGCCCTTGGCCAAAAAGGGCGTATGCGTTTTTTCCTGAATATATTCAGGAAAAAACGCATACGCCCTTTTTGGCCAACCAAGCAACCTGGAAAGGCCAATCAGCGCTCCAAAGAAGTCTCGCTTCCCAGCGGGCAAAAGGGCCATGCGGAAAAAAGTGTCCAAACCAGAAATGCAGGACCGGCCATGGAGAAATGGGAGCCTTGCTACGCTGATGGGTGGGATGTAAATTGCCAACAGCCACTCTGGAGAAGTGTACGGTGTGTCCTGAAACATCTAAAAAACACAGCTTGGAGAGCATAGGGCACTTCCACTCATGGCCGTATAAATTGGGAAAACTAAAAATCAGCAAGACACAGGCACCCCAAAGTTTAGGGCTGCTCTGTTGACAAGAACCCCCACTTCATTACACCTGAAATATCCTAGGAAAGAGAAAAATGGATAAAGAAGTTGTGGTCCTCCTGTACAATGGAATATCACTCAGCCATGAAATCAACGTCATAAGGCTAGTAGCAGCACGATGAGTGGATTTAGGTACGACGATTCTAAGTGAAATAAGTCACACAGAAAAAGACACTTATCATAAGATATCACTTCTAGAGGGAATGTAAAAACAGCTACACTTGAACTGAATTACAAAACAGAACAGAGTCACCCGTTTAGGAAACACACTATGGCTGCTGAACGGGAAAGGTGAGGTGGGGTGATGCATAAAACAAGGGTTTCAAATTAGCTCAGATACCGTTCCATAAACCCAATATGTAAGAGACAAGACCTATTCCTTGCTCAGTGAACTGGACTCAACACCCCCTATTCACCGCACAAGAATATATCTGACTAGTAAGAATCTTCAAACCTATGTATTGATATCTCTCTGTAAGTGAGTCAAGGGGGTGTAAAGCGGCATAAACACAGCCGTGAAAAGCAGCTAAACCCCATTATAAAAATAAATTACTTTTCAAAACCCGTGAAACAAAGACAGTGAAAGAGAGAGAAATTCTTACAAAATTCGTTCAGGGGCTGTGATGCAACCTGGATTGACCATATCTAGACCCACAGCTGATTGAGACATAAGGGTGGACACTCTTGGGGCTGAGAGGTTCGGTGAGGTTGGGTGAGCCAACGCAGACCCTTTCAAGTAATACTGCATGGTACCCATCCCATGGGTCCCAAATCTCCAGGTTCAAGGGCATCTTCCTACATCAAAAACAGGCATGAGAAACCCAGAAGATGGTACACCGTGTAATCGGGAATGGTTTCTAAAACGCACCTCATTTCTCATCTCCTTTGCTCGGGTTCGCCATTCCAGCCGATTTACTAGCCATCTCCCACCTTGGAGAATCAGCACCTTTAACCTCCTGTTCCGTACAGGTTGCAATTTGTCCTGAGGATGAACGGGAAGAGGGGGAACCAATGAGAGACTAGCTCTAGGTGTTGGGACAGGCACAGGTCACTCTATTTTCCCATCAGGAAGAAGAATTAAGCACAAGCTCAGCCTGCCCCCCAGAACCAGAAGAGGGCCTGAAGCAATCCTGCGCTTTTGCGGCCAGCTCCCAAAAAAGCGAGTTGAAAAATGGAGCTCAGGGGCACTGCAATTCACAAACCTGCAGAGTTTTAAATGATACCTCTCGTCCACAAATATATTAAGGGAAGGCAACGAAGAGGCTTTGAAAGCAAGGCAGAATTGCAGGAAACAGATTTCAGGAGGTAGATTCGAATCGCCTTGAAAGCACATGAAAAGCGGCAAAACGTGGACAATGATGCCCTTGGCCAAAAAGGGCGTATGCGTTTTTTCCTGAATATATTCAGGAAAAAACGCATACGCCCTTTTTGGCCAACCAAGCAACCTGGAAAGGCCAATCAGCGCTCCAAAGAAGTCTCGCTTCCCAGCGGGCAAAAGGGCCATGCGGAAAAAAGTGTCCAAACCAGAAATGCAGGACCGGCCATGGAGAAATGGGAGCCTTGCTATGCTGATGGGTGGGATGTAAATTGCCAACAGCCACTCTGGAGAAGTGTACGGTGTGTCCTGAAACATCTAAAAAACACAGCTTGGAGAGCATAGGGCACTTCCACTCATGGCCGTATAAATTGGGAAAACTAAAAATCAGCAAGACACAGGCACCCCAAAGTTTAGGGCTGCTCTGTTGACAAGAACCCCCACTTCATTACACCTGAAATATCCTAGGAAAGAGAAAAATGGATAAAGAAGTTGTGGTCCTCCTGTACAATGGAATATCACTCAGCCATGAAATCAACGTCATAAGGCTAGTAGCAGCACGATGAGTGGATTTAGGTACGACGATTCTAAGTGAAATAAGTCACACAGAAAAAGACACTTATCATAAGATATCACTTCTAGAGGGAATGTAAAAACCGCTACACTTGAACTGAATTACAAAACAGAACAGAGTCACACGTTTAGGAAACACACTATGGCTGCTGAACGGGAAAGGTGAGGTGGGGTGATGCATAAAACAAGGGTTTCAAATTAGCTCAGATACCGTTCCATAAACCCAATATGTAAGAGACAAGACCTATTCCTTTTTCAGTGAACTGGACTCAACACCCCCTATTCACCTCACAAGAATATATCTGACTAGTAAGAATCTTCAAACCTATGTATTGATATCTCTCTGTAAGTGAGTCAAGGGGGTGTAAAGCGGCATAAACACAGCCGTGAAAAGCAGCTAAACCCCATTATAAAACTAAATTACTTTTCAAAACCCGTGAAACAAAGACAGTGAAAGAGAGAGAAATTCTTACAAAATTCGTTCAGGGGCTGTGATGCAACCTGGATTGACCATATCTAGACCCACAGCTGATTGAGACATAAGGGTGGACACTCTTGGGGCTGAGAGGTTCGGTGAGGTTGGGTGAGCCAACGCAGACCCTTTCAAGTAATACTGCATGGTACCCATCCCATGGGTCCCAAATCTCCAGGTTCAAGGGCATCTTCCTACGTCGAAAACAGGCATGAGAAACCCAGAAGATGGTACACCGTGTGATCGGGAAAGGTTTCTAAAACGCACCTCATTTCTCATCTCCTTTGCTCGGGTTCGCCATTCCAGCCGATTTACTAGCCATCTCCCTCCTTGGAGAATCAGCACCTTTAACCTCCTGTTCCGTACAGGTTGCAATTTGTCCTGAGGATGAACGGGAAGAGGGGGAACCAATGAGAGACTAGCTCTAGGTGTTGGGACAGGCACAGGTCACTCTATTTTCCCATCAGGAAGAAGAATTAAGCACAAGCTCAGCCTGCCCCCCAGAACCAGAAGAGGGCCTGAAGCAATCCTGCGCTTTTGCGGCCAGCTCCCAAAAAAGCGAGTTGAAAAATGGAGCTCAGGGGCACTGCAATTCACAAACCTGCAGAGTTTTAAATGATACCTCTCGTCCACAAATATATTAAGGGAAGGCAACGAAGAGGCTTTGAAAGCAAGGCAGAATTGCAGGAAACAGATTTCAGGAGGTAGATTCGAATCGCCTTGAAAGCACATGAAAAGCGGCAAAACGTGGACAATGATGCCCTTGGCCAAAAAGGGCGTATGCGTTTTTTCCTGAATATATTCAGGAAAAAACGCATACGCCCTTTTTGGCCAACCAAGCAACCTGGAAAGGCCAATCAGCGCTCCAAAGAAGTCTCGCTTCCCAGCGGGCAAAAGGGCCATGCGGAAAAAAGTGTCCAAACCAGAAATGCAGGACCGGCCATGGAGAAATGGGAGCCTTGCTACGCTGATGGGTGGGATGTAAATTGCCAACAGCCACTCTGGAGAAGTGTACGGTGTGTTCTGAAACATCTAAAAAACACAGCTTGGAGAGCATAGGGCACTTCCACTCATGGGCGTATAAATTGGGAAAACTAAAAATCAGCAAGACACAGGCACCCCAAAGTTTAGGGCTGCTCTGTTGACAAGAACCCCCACTTCATTACACCTGAAATATCCTAGGAAAGAGAAAAATGGATAAAGAAGTTGTGGTCCTCCTGTACAATGGAATATCACTCAGCCATGAAATCAACGTCATAAGGCTAGTAGCAGCACGATGAGTGGATTTAGGTACGACGATTCTAAGTGAAATAAGTCACACAGAAAAAGACACTTATCATAAGATATCACTTCTAGAGGGAATGTAAAAACCGCTACACTTGAACTGAATTACAAAACAGAACAGAGTCACACGTTTAGGAAACACACTATGGCTGCTGAACGGGAAAGGTGAGGTGGGGTGATGCATAAAACAAGGGTTTCAAATTAGCTCAGATACCGTTCCATAAACCCAATATGTAAGAGACAAGACCTATTCCTTTTTCAGTGAACTGGACTCAACACCCCCTATTCACCTCACAAGAATATATCTGACTAGTAAGAATCTTCAAACCTATGTATTGATATCTCTCTGTAAGTGAGTCAAGGGGGTGTAAAGCGGCATAAACACAGCCGTGAAAAGCAGCTAAACCCCATTATAAAACTAAATTACTTTTCAAAACCCGTGAAACAAAGACAGTGAAAGAGAGAGAAATTCTTACAAAATTCGTTCAGGGGCTGTGATGCAACCTGGATTGACCATATCTAGACCCACAGCTGATTGAGACATAAGGGTGGACACTCTTGGGGCTGAGAGGTTCGGTGAGGTTGGGTGAGCCAACGCAGACCCTTTCAAGTAATACTGCATGGTACCCATCCCATGGGTCCCAAATCTCCAGGTTCAAGGGCATCTTCCTACGTCGAAAACAGGCATGAGAAACCCAGAAGATGGTACACCGTGTGATCGGGAAAGGTTTCTAAAACGCACCTCATTTCTCATCTCCTTTGCTCGGGTTCGCCATTCCAGCCGATTTACTAGCCATCTCCCTCCTTGGAGAATCAGCACCTTTAACCTCCTGTTCCGTACAGGTTGCAATTTGTCCTGAGGATGAACGGGAAGAGGGGGAACCAATGAGAGACTAGCTCTAGGTGTTGGGACAGGCACAGGTCACTCTATTTTCCCATCAGGAAGAAGAATTAAGCACAAGCTCAGCCTGCCCCCCAGAACCAGAAGAGGGCCTGAAGCAATCCTGCGCTTTTGCGGCCAGCTCCCAAAAAAGCGAGTTGAAAAATGGAGCTCAGGGGCACTGCAATTCACAAACCTGCAGAGTTTTAAATGATACCTCTCGTCCACAAATATATTAAGGGAAGGCAACGAAGAGGCTTTGAAAGCAAGGCAGAATTGCAGGAAACAGATTTCAGGAGGTAGATTCGAATCGCCTTGAAAGCACATGAAAAGCGGCAAAACGTGGACAATGATGCCCTTGGCCAAAAAGGGCGTATGCGTTTTTTCCTGAATATATTCAGGAAAAAACGCATACGCCCTTTTTGGCCAACCAAGCAACCTGGAAAGGCCAATCAGCGCTCCAAAGAAGTCTCGCTTCCCAGCGGGCAAAAGGGCCATGCGGAAAAAAGTGTCCAAACCAGAAATGCAGGACCGGCCATGGAGAAATGGGAGCCTTGCTACGCTGATGGGTGGGATGTAAATTGCCAACAGCCACTCTGGAGAAGTGTACGGTGTGTTCTGAAACATCTAAAAAACACAGCTTGGAGAGCATAGGGCACTTCCACTCATGGGCGTATAAATTGGGAAAACTAAAAATCAGCAAGACACAGGCACCCCAAAGTTTAGGGCTGCTCTGTTGACAAGAACCCCCACTTCATTACACCTGAAATATCCTAGGAAAGAGAAAAATGGATAAAGAAGTTGTGGTCCTCCTGTACAATGGAATATCACTCAGCCATGAAATCAACGTCATAAGGCTAGTAGCAGCACGATGAGTGGATTTAGGTACGACGATTCTAAGTGAAATAAGTCACACAGAAAAAGACACTTATCATAAGATATCACTTCTAGAGGGAATGTAAAAACCGCTACACTTGAACTGAATTACAAAACAGAACAGAGTCACACGTTTAGGAAACACACTATGGCTGCTGAACGGGAAAGGTGAGGTGGGGTGATGCATAAAACAAGGGTTTCAAATTAGCTCAGATACCGTTCCATAAACCCAATATGTAAGAGACAAGACCTATTCCTTTTTCAGTGAACTGGACTCAACACCCCCTATTCACCGCACAAGAATATATCTGACTAGTAAGAATCTTCAAACCTATGTATTGATATCTCTCTGTAAGTGAGTCAAGGGGGTGTAAAGCGGCATAAAGACAGCCGTGAAAAGCAGCTAAACCCCATTATAAAACTAAATTACTTTTCAAAACCCGTGAAACAAAGACAGTGAAAGAGAGAGAAATTCTTACAAAATTCGTTCAGGGGCTGTGATGCAACCTGGATTGACCATATCTAGACCCACAGCTGATTGAGACATAAGGGTGGACACTCTTGGGGCTGAGAGGTTCGGTGAGGTTGGGTGAGCCAACGCAGACCCTTTCAAGTAATACTGCATGGTACCCATCCCATGGGTCCCAAATCTCCAGGTTCAAGGGCATCTTCCTACGTCGAAAACAGGCATGAGAAACCCAGAAGATGGTACACCGTGTGATCGGGAAAGGTTTCTAAAACGCACCTCATTTCTCATCTCCTTTGCTCGGGTTCGCCATTCCAGCCGATTTACTAGCCATCTCCCTCCTTGGAGAATCAGCACCTTTAACCTCCTGTTCCGTACAGGTTGCAATTTGTCCTGAGGATGAACGGGAAGAGGGGGAACCAATGAGAGACTAGCTCTAGGTGTTGGGACAGGCACAGGTCACTCTATTTTCCCATCAGGAAGAAGAATTAAGCACAAGCTCAGCCTGCCCCCCAGAACCAGAAGAGGGCCTGAAGCAATCCTGCGCTTTTGCGGCCAGCTCCCAAAAAAGCGAGTTGAAAAATGGAGCTCAGGGGCACTGCAATTCACAAACCTGCAGAGTTTTAAATGATACCTCTCGTCCACAAATATATTAAGGGAAGGCAACGAAGAGGCTTTGAAAGCAAGGCAGAATTGCAGGAAACAGATTTCAGGAGGTAGATTCGAATCGCCTTGAAAGCACATGAAAAGCGGCAAAACGTGGACAATGATGCCCTTGGCCAAAAAGGGCGTATGCGTTTTTTCCTGAATATATTCAGGAAAAAACGCATACGCCCTTTTTGGCCAACCAAGCAACCTGGAAAGGCCAATCAGCGCTCCAAAGAAGTCTCGCTTCCCAGCGGGCAAAAGGGCCATGCGGAAAAAAGTGTCCAAACCAGAAATGCAGGACCGGCCATGGAGAAATGGGAGCCTTGCTACGCTGATGGGTGGGATGTAAATTGCCAACAGCCACTCTGGAGAAGTGTACGGTGTGTTCTGAAACATCTAAAAAACACAGCTTGGAGAGCATAGGGCACTTCCACTCATGGCCGTATAAATTGGGAAAACTAAAAATCAGCAAGACACAGGCACCCCAAAGTTTAGGGCTGCTCTGTTGACAAGAACCCCCACTTCATTACACCTGAAATATCCTAGGAAAGAGAAAAATGGATAAAGAAGTTGTGGTCCTCCTGTACAATGGAATATCACTCAGCCATGAAATCAACGTCATAAGGCTAGTAGCAGCATGATGAGTGGATTTAGGTACGACGATTCTAAGTGAAATAAGTCACACAGAAAAAGACACTTATCATAAGATATCACTTCTAGAGGGAATGTAAAAACCGCTACACTTGAACTGAATTACAAAACAGAACAGAGTCACACGTTTAGGAAACACACTATGGCTGCTGAACGGGAAAGGTGAGGTGGGGTGATGCATAAAACAAGGGTTTCAAATTAGCTCAGATACCGTTCCATAAACCCAATATGTAAGAGACAAGACCTATTCCTTTTTCAGTGAACTGGACTCAACACCCCCTATTCACCGCACAAGAATATATCTGACTAGTAAGAATCTTCAAACCTATGTATTGATATCTCTCTGTAAGTAAGTCAAGGGGGTGTAAAGCGGCATAAACACAGCCGTGAAAAGCAGCTAAACCCCATTATAAAAATAAATTACTTTTCAAAACCCGTGAAACAAAGACAGTGAAAGAGAGAGAAATTCTTACAAAATTCGTTCAGGGGCTGTGATGCAACCTGGATTGACCATATCTAGACCCACAGCTGATTGAGACATAAGGGTGGACACTCTTGGGGCTGAGAGGTTCGGTGAGGTTGGGTGAGCCAACGCAGACCCTTTCAAGTAATACTGCATGGTACCCATCCCATGGGTCCCAAATCTCCAGGTTCAAGGGCATCTTCCTACGTCGAAAACAGGCATGAGAAACCCAGAAGATGGTACACCGTGTGATCGGGAAAGGTTTCTAAAACGCACCTCATTTCTCATCTCCTTTGCTTGGGTTCGCCATTCCAGCCGATTTACTAGCCATCTCCCTCCTTGGAGAATCAGCACCTTTAACCTCCTGTTCCGTACAGGTTGCAATTTGTCCTGAGGATGAACGGGAAGAGGGGGAACCAATGAGAGACTAGCTCTAGGGGTTGGGACAGGCACAGGTCACTCTATTTTCCCATCAGGAAGAAGAATTAAGCACAAGCTTAGCCTGCCCCCCAGAACCAGAAGAGGGCCTGAAGCAATCCTGCGCTTTTGCGGCCAGCTCCCAAAAAAGCGAGTTGAAAAATGGAGCTCAGGGGCACTGCAATTCACAAACCTGCAGAGTTTTAAATGATACCTCTCGTCCACAAATATATTAAGGGAAGGCAACGAAGAGGCTTTGAAAGCAAGGCAGAATTGCAGGAAACAGATTTCAGGAGGTAGATACGAATCGCCTTGAAAGCACATGAAAAGCGGCAAAACGTGGACAATGATGCCCTTGGCCAAAAAGGGCGTATGCGTTTTTTCCTGAATATATTCAGGAAAAAACGCATACGCCCTTTTTGGCCAACCAAGCAACCTGGAAAGGCCAATCAGCGCTCCAAAGAAGTCTCGCTTCCCAGCGGGCAAAAGGGCCATGCGGAAAAAAGTGTCCAAACCAGAAATGCAGGACCGGCCATGGAGAAATGGGAGCCTTGCTACGCTGATGGGTGGGATGTACATTGCCAACAGCCACTCTGGAGAAGTGTACGGTGTGTTCTGAAACATCTAAAAAACACAGCTTGGAGAGCATAGGGCACTTCCACTCATGGGCGTATAAATTGGGAAAACTAAAAATCAGCAAGACACAGGCACCCCAAAGTTTAGGGCTGCTTTGTTGACAAGCACCCCCACTTCATTACACCTGAAATATCCTAGGAAAGAGAAAAATGGATAAAGAAGTTGTGGTCCTCATGTACAATGGAATATCACTCAGCCATGAAATCAACGTTATAAGGCTAGTAGCAGCACGATGAGTGGATTTAGGTACGACGATTCTAAGTGAAATAAGTCACACAGAAAAAGACACTTATCATAAGATATCACTTCTAGAGGGAATGTAAAAACCGCTACACTTGAACTGAATTACAAAACAGAACAGAGTCACACGTTTAGGAAACACACTATGGCTGCTGAACGGGAAAGGTGAGGTGGGGTGATGCATAAAACAAGGGTTTCAAATTAGCTCAGATACCGTTCCATAAACCCAATATGTAAGAGACAAGACCTATTCCTTTTTCAGTGAACTGGACTCAACACCCCCTATTCACCTCACAAGAATATATCTGACTAGTAAGAATCTTCAAACCTATGTATTGATATCTCTCTGTAAGTGAGTCAAGGGGGTGTAAAGCGGCATAAACACAGCCGTGAAAAGCAGCTAAACCCCATTATAAAACTAAATTACTTTTCAAAACCCGTGAAACAAAGACAGTGAAAGAGAGAGAAATTCTTACAAAATTCGTTCAGGGGCTGTGATGCAACCTGGATTGACCATATCTAGACCCACAGCTGATTGAGACATAAGGGTGGACACTCTTGGGGCTGAGAGGTTCGGTGAGGTTGGGTGAGCCAACGCAGACCCTTTCAAGTAATACTGCATGGTACCCATCCCATGGGTCCCAAATCTCCAGGTTCAAGGGCATCTTCCTACGTCGAAAACAGGCATGAGAAACCCAGAAGATGGTACACCGTGTGATCGGGAAAGGTTTCTAAAACGCACCTCATTTCTCATCTCCTTTGCTCGGGTTCGCCATTCCAGCCGATTTACTAGCCATCTCCCTCCTTGGAGAATCAGCACCTTTAACCTCCTGTTCCGTACAGGTTGCAATTTGTCCTGAGGATGAACGGGAAGAGGGGGAACCAATGAGAGACTAGCTCTAGGTTTTGGGACAGGCACAGGTCACTCTATTTTCCCATCAGGAAGAAGAATTAAGCACAAGCTCAGCCTGCCCCCCAGAACCAGAAGAGGGCCTGAAGCAATCCTGCGCTTTTGCGGCCAGCTCCCAAAAAAGCGAGTTGAAAAATGGAGCTCAGGGGCACTGCAATTCACAAACCTGCAGAGTTTTAAATGATACCTCTCGTCCACAAATATATTAAGGGAAGGCAACGAAGAGGCTTTGAAAGCAAGGCAGAATTGCAGGAAACAGATTTCAGGAGGTAGATTCGAATCGCCTTGAAAGCACATGAAAAGCGGCAAAACGTGGACAATGATGCCCTTGGCCAAAAAGGGCGTATGCGTTTTTTCCTGAATATATTCAGGAAAAAACGCATACGCCCTTTTTGGCCAACCAAGCAACCTGGAAAGGCCAATCAGCGCTCCAAAGAAGTCTCGCTTCCCAGCGGGCAAAAGGGCCATGCGGAAAAAAGTGTCCAAACCAGAAATGCAGGACCGGCCATGGAGAAATGGGAGCCTTGCTACGCTGATGGGTGGGATGTAAATTGCCAACAGCCACTCTGGAGAAGTGTACGGTGTGTTCTGAAACATCTAAAAAACACAGCTTGGAGAGCATAGGGCACTTCCACTCATGGGCGTATAAATTGGGAAAACTAAAAATCAGCAAGACACAGGCACCCCAAAGTTTAGGGCTGCTCTGTTGACAAGAACCCCCACTTCATTACACCTGAAATATCCTAGGAAAGAGAAAAATGGATAAAGAAGTTGTGGTCCTCCTGTACAATGGAATATCACTCAGCCATGAAATCAACGTCATAAGGCTAGTAGCAGCACGATGAGTGGATTTAGGTACGACGATTCTAAGTGAAATAAGTCACACAGAAAAAGACACTTATCATAAGATATCACTTCTAGAGGGAATGTAAAAACCGCTACACTTGAACTGAATTACAAAACAGAACAGAGTCACACGTTTAGGAAACACACTATGGCTGCTGAACGGGAAAGGTGAGGTGGGGTGATGCATAAAACAAGGGTTTCAAATTAGCTCAGATACCGTTCCATAAACCCAATATGTAAGAGACAAGACCTATTCCTTTTTCAGTGAACTGGACTCAACACCCCCTATTCACCGCACAAGAATATATCTGACTAGTAAGAATCTTCAAACCTATGTATTGATATCTCTCTGTAAGTGAGTCAAGGGGGTGTAAAGCGGCATAAAGACAGCCGTGAAAAGCAGCTAAACCCCATTATAAAACTAAATTACTTTTCAAAACCCGTGAAACAAAGACAGTGAAAGAGAGAGAAATTCTTACAAAATTCGTTCAGGGGCTGTGATGCAACCTGGATTGACCATATCTAGACCCACAGCTGATTGAGACATAAGGGTGGACACTCTTGGGGCTGAGAGGTTCGGTGAGGTTGGGTGAGCCAACGCAGACCCTTTCAAGTAATACTGCATGGTACCCATCCCATGGGTCCCAAATCTCCAGGTTCAAGGGCATCTTCCTACGTCGAAAACAGGCATGAGAAACCCAGAAGATGGTACACCGTGTGATCGGGAAAGGTTTCTAAAACGCACCTCATTTCTCATCTCCTTTGCTCGGGTTCGCCATTCCAGCCGATTTACTAGCCATCTCCCTCCTTGGAGAATCAGCACCTTTAACCTCCTGTTCCGTACAGGTTGCAATTTGTCCTGAGGATGAACGGGAAGAGGGGGAACCAATGAGAGACTAGCTCTAGGTGTTGGGACAGGCACAGGTCACTCTATTTTCCCATCAGGAAGAAGAATTAAGCACAAGCTCAGCCTGCCCCCCAGAACCAGAAGAGGGCCTGAAGCAATCCTGCGCTTTTGCGGCCAGCTCCCAAAAAAGCGAGTTGAAAAATGGAGCTCAGGGGCACTGCAATTCACAAACCTGCAGAGTTTTAAATGATACCTCTCGTCCACAAATATATTAAGGGAAGGCAACGAAGAGGCTTTGAAAGCAAGGCAGAATTGCAGGAAACAGATTTCAGGAGGTAGATTCGAATCGCCTTGAAAGCACATGAAAAGCGGCAAAACGTGGACAATGATGCCCTTGGCCAAAAAGGGCGTATGCGTTTTTTCCTGAATATATTCAGGAAAAAACGCATACGCCCTTTTTGGCCAACCAAGCAACCTGGAAAGGCCAATCAGCGCTCCAAAGAAGTCTCGCTTCCCAGCGGGCAAAAGGGCCATGCGGAAAAAAGTGTCCAAACCAGAAATGCAGGACCGGCCATGGAGAAATGGGAGCCTTGCTACGCTGATGGGTGGGATGTAAATTGCCAACAGCCACTCTGGAGAAGTGTACGGTGTGTTCTGAAACATCTAAAAAACACAGCTTGGAGACCATAGGGCACTTCCACTCATGGCCGTATAAATTGGGAAAACTAAAAATCAGCAAGACACAGGCACCCCAAAGTTTAGGGCTGCTCTGTTGACAAGAACCCCCACTTCATTACACCTGAAATATCCTAGGAAAGAGAAAAATGGATAAAGAAGTTGTGGTCCTCCTGTACAATGGAATATCACTCAGCCATGAAATCAACGTCATAAGGCTAGTAGCAGCATGATGAGTGGATTTAGGTACGACGATTCTAAGTGAAATAAGTCACACAGAAAAAGACACTTATCATAAGATATCACTTCTAGAGGGAATGTAAAAACCGCTACACTTGAACTGAATTACAAAACAGAACAGAGTCACACGTTTAGGAAACACACTATGGCTGCTGAACGGGAAAGGTGAGGTGGGGTGATGCATAAAACAAGGGTTTCAAATTAGCTCAGATACCGTTCCATAAACCCAATATGTAAGAGACAAGACCTATTCCTTTTTCAGTGAACTGGACTCAACACCCCCTATTCACCGCACAAGAATATATCTGACTAGTAAGAATCTTCAAACCTATGTATTGATATCTCTCTGTAAGTAAGTCAAGGGGGTGTAAAGCGGCATAAACACAGCCGTGAAAAGCAGCTAAACCCCATTATAAAAATAAATTACTTTTCAAAACCCGTGAAACAAAGACAGTGAAAGAGAGAGAAATTCTTACAAAATTCGTTCAGGGGCTGTGATGCAACCTGGATTGACCATATCTAGACCCACAGCTGATTGAGACATAAGGGTGGACACTCTTGGGGCTGAGAGGTTCGGTGAGGTTGGGTGAGCCAACGCAGACCCTTTCAAGTAATACTGCATGGTACCCATCCCATGGGTCCCAAATCTCCAGGTTCAAGGGCATCTTCCTACGTCGAAAACAGGCATGAGAAACCCAGAAGATGGTACACCGTGTGATCGGGAAAGGTTTCTAAAACGCACCTCATTTCTCATCTCCTTTGCTTGGGTTCGCCATTCCAGCCGATTTACTAGCCATCTCCCTCCTTGGAGAATCAGCACCTTTAACCTCCTGTTCCGTACAGGTTGCAATTTGTCCTGAGGATGAACGGGAAGAGGGGGAACCAATGAGAGACTAGCTCTAGGGGTTGGGACAGGCACAGGTCACTCTATTTTCCCATCAGGAAGAAGAATTAAGCACAAGCTTAGCCTGCCCCCCAGAACCAGAAGAGGGCCTGAAGCAATCCTGCGCTTTTGCGGCCAGCTCCCAAAAAAGCGAGTTGAAAAATGGAGCTCAGGGGCACTGCAATTCACAAACCTGCAGAGTTTTAAATGATACCTCTCGTCCACAAATATATTAAGGGAAGGCAACGAAGAGGCTTTGAAAGCAAGGCAGAATTGCAGGAAACAGATTTCAGGAGGTAGATACGAATCGCCTTGAAAGCACATGAAAAGCGGCAAAACGTGGACAATGATGCCCTTGGCCAAAAAGGGCGTATGCGTTTTTTCCTGAATATATTCAGGAAAAAACGCATACGCCCTTTTTGGCCAACCAAGCAACCTGGAAAGGCCAATCAGCGCTCCAAAGAAGTCTCGCTTCCCAGCGGGCAAAAGGGCCATGCGGAAAAAAGTGTCCAAACCAGAAATGCAGGACCGGCCATGGAGAAATGGGAGCCTTGCTACGCTGATGGGTGGGATGTACATTGCCAACAGCCACTCTGGAGAAGTGTACGGTGTGTTCTGAAACATCTAAAAAACACAGCTTGGAGAGCATAGGGCACTTCCACTCATGGGCGTATAAATTGGGAAAACTAAAAATCAGCAAGACACAGGCACCCCAAAGTTTAGGGCTGCTCTGTTGACAAGCACCCCCACTTCATTACACCTGAAATATCCTAGGAAAGAGAAAAATGGATAAAGAAGTTGTGGTCCTCATGTACAATGGAATATCACTCAGCCATGAAATCAACGTTATAAGGCTAGTAGCAGCACGATGAGTGGATTTAGGTACGACGATTCTAAGTGAAATAAGTCACACAGAAAAAGACACTTATCATAAGATATCACTTCTAGAGGGAATGTAAAAACCGCTACACTTGAACTGAATTATAAAACAGAACAGAGTCACACGTTTAGGAAACACACTATGGCTGCTGAACGGGAAAGGTGAGGTGGGGTGATGTATAAAACAAGGGTTTCAAATTAGCTCCGATACCGTTCCATAAACCCAATATGTAAGAGACAAGACCTATCCCTTTTTCAGTGAACTGGACTCAACACCCCCTATTCACCGCACAAGAATATATCTGACTAGTAAGAATCTTCAAACCTATGTATTGATATCTCTCTGTAAGTGAGTCAAGGGGGTGTAAAGCGGCATAAAGACAGCCGTGAAAAGCAGCTAAACCCCATTATAAAACTAAATTACTTTTCAAAACCCGTGAAACAAAGACAGTGAAAGAGAGAGAAATTCTTACAAAATTCGTTCAGGGGCTGTGATGCAACCTGGATTGACCATATCTAGACCCACAGCTGATTGAGACATAAGGGTGGACACTCTTGGGGCTGAGAGGTTCGGTGAGGTTGGGTGAGCCAACGCAGACCCTTTCAAGTAATACTGCATGGTACCCATCCCATGGGTCCCAAATCTCCAGGTTCAAGGGCATCTTCCTACGTCGAAAACAGGCATGAGAAACCCAGAAGATGGTACACCGTGTGATCGGGAAAGGTTTCTAAAACGCACCTCATTTCTCATCTCCTTTGCTCGGGTTCGCCATTCCAGCCGATTTACTAGCCATCTCCCTCCTTGGAGAATCAGCACCTTTAACCTCCTGTTCCGTACAGGTTGCAATTTGTCCTGAGGATGAACGGGAAGAGGGGGAACCAATGAGAGACTAGCTCTAGGTGTTGGGACAGGCACAGGTCACTCTATTTTCCCATCAGGAAGAAGAATTAAGCACAAGCTCAGCCTGCCCCCCAGAACCAGAAGAGGGCCTGAAGCAATCCTGCGCTTTTGCGGCCAGCTCCCAAAAAAGCGAGTTGAAAAATGGAGCTCAGGGGCACTGCAATTCACAAACCTGCAGAGTTTTAAACGATACCTCTCGTCCACAAATATATTAAGGGAAGGCAACGAAGAGGCTTTGAAAGCAAGGCAGAATTGCAGGAAACAGATTTCAGGAGGTAGATTCGAATCGCCTTGAAAGCACATGAAAAGCGGCAAAACGTGGACAATGATGCCCTTGGCCAAAAAGGGCGTATGCGTTTTTTCCTGAATATATTCAGGAAAAAACGCATACGCCCTTTTTGGCCAACCAAGCAACCTGGAAAGGCCAATCAGCGCTCCAAAGAAGTCTCGCTTCCCAGCGGGCAAAAGGGCCATGCGGAAAAAAGTGTCCAAACCAGAAATGCAGGACCGGCCATGGAGAAATGGGAGCCTTGCTACGCTGATGGGTGGGATGTAAATTGCCAACAGCCACTCTGGAGAAGTGTACGGTGTGTTCTGAAACATCTAAAAAACACAGCTTGGAGAGCATAGGGCACTTCCACTCATGGGCGTATAAATTGGGAAAACTAAAAATCAGCAAGACACAGGCACCCCAAAGTTTAGGGCTGCTCTGTTGACAAGAACCCCCACTTCATTACACCTGAAATATCCTAGGAAAGAGAAAAATGGATAAAGAAGTTGTGGTCCTCCTGTACAATGGAATATCACTCAGCCATGAAATCAACGTCATAAGGCTAGTAGCAGCATGATGAGTGGATTTAGGTACGACGATTCTAAGTGAAATAAGTCACACAGAAAAAGACACTTATCATAAGATATCACTTCTAGAGGGAATGTAAAAACCGCTACACTTGAACTGAATTACAAAACAGAACAGAGTCACACGTTTAGGAAACACACTATGGCTGCTGAACGGGAAAGGTGAGGTGGGGTGATGCATAAAACAAGGGTTTCAAATTAGCTCAGATACCGTTCCATAAACCCAATATGTAAGAGACAAGACCTATTCCTTTTTCAGTGAACTGGACTCAACACCCCCTATTCACCGCACAAGAATATATCTGACTAGTAAGAATCTTCAAACCTATGTATTGATATCTCTCTGTAAGTAAGTCAAGGGGGTGTAAAGCGGCATAAACACAGCCGTGAAAAGCAGCTAAACCCCATTATAAAAATAAATTACTTTTCAAAACCCGTGAAACAAAGACAGTGAAAGAGAGAGAAATTCTTACAAAATTCGTTCAGGGGCTGTGATGCAACCTGGATTGACCATATCTAGACCCACAGCTGATTGAGACATAAGGGTGGACACTCTTGGGGCTGAGAGGTTCGGTGAGGTTGGGTGAGCCAACGCAGACCCTTTCAAGTAATACTGCATGGTACCCATCCCATGGGTCCCAAATCTCCAGGTTCAAGGGCATCTTCCTACGTCGAAAACAGGCATGAGAAACCCAGAAGATGGTACACCGTGTGATCGGGAAAGGTTTCTAAAACGCACCTCATTTCTCATCTCCTTTGCTTGGGTTCGCCATTCCAGCCGATTTACTAGCCATCTCCCTCCTTGGAGAATCAGCACCTTTAACCTCCTGTTCCGTACAGGTTGCAATTTGTCCTGAGGATGAACGGGAAGAGGGGGAACCAATGAGAGACTAGCTCTAGGGGTTGGGACAGGCACAGGTCACTCTATTTTCCCATCAGGAAGAAGAATTAAGCACAAGCTCAGCCTGCCCCCCAGAACCAGAAGAGGGCCTGAAGCAATCCTGCGCTTTTGCGGCCAGCTCCCAAAAAAGCGAGTTGAAAAATGGAGCTCAGGGGCACTGCAATTCACAAACCTGCAGAGTTTTAAATGATACCTCTCGTCCACAAATATATTAAGGGAAGGCAACGAAGAGGCTTTGAAAGCAAGGCAGAATTGCAGGAAACAGATTTCAGGAGGTAGATTCGAATCGCCTTGAAAGCACATGAAAAGCGGCAAAACGTGGACAATGATGCCCTTGGCCAAAAAGGGCGTATGCGTTTTTTCCTGAATATATTCAGGAAAAAACGCATACGCCCTTTTTGGCCAACCAAGCAACCTGGAAAGGCCAATCAGCGCTCCAAAGAAGTCTCGCTTCCCAGCGGGCAAAAGGGCCATGCGGAAAAAAGTGTCCAAACCAGAAATGCAGGACCGGCCATGGAGAAATGGGAGCCTTGCTACGCTGATGGGTGGGATGTAAATTGCCAACAGCCACTCTGGAGAAGTGTACGGTGTGTTCTGAAACATCTAAAAAACACAGCTTGGAGAGCATAGGGCACTTCCACTCATGGGCGTATAAATTGGGAAAACTAAAAATCAGCAAGACACAGGCACCCCAAAGTTTAGGGCTGCTCTGTTGACAAGAACCCCCACTTCATTACACCTTAAATATCCTAGGAAAGAGAAAAATGGATAAAGAAGTTGTGGTCCTCCTGTACAATGGAATATCACTCAGCCATGACATCAACGTCATAAGGCTAGTAGCAGCACGATGAGTGGATTTAGGTACGACGATTCTAAGTGAAATAAGTCACACAGAAAAAGACACTTATCATAAGATATCACTTCTAGAGGGAATGTAAAAACCGCTACACTTGAACTGAATTACAAAACAGAACAGAGTCACATGTTTAGAAAACACACTATGGCTGCTGAACGGGAAAGGTGAGGTGGGGTGATGCATAAAACAAGGGTTTCAAATTAGCTCCGATACCGTTCCATAAACCCAATATGTAAGAGACAAGACCTATCCCTTTTTCAGTGAACTGGACTCAACACCCCCTATTCACCGCACAAGAATATATCTGACTAGTAAGAATCTTCAAACCTATGTATTGATATCTCTCTGTAAGTGAGTCAAGGGGGTGTAAAGCGGCATAAACACAGCCGTGAAAAGCAGCTAAACCCCATTATAAAAATAAATTACTTTTCAAAACCCGTGAAACAAAGACAGTGAAAGAGAGAGAAATTCTTACAAAATTCGTTCAGGGGCTGTGATGCAACCTGGATTGACCATATCTAGACCCACAGCTGATTGAGACATAAGGGTGGACACTCTTGGGGCTGAGAGGTTCGGTGAGGTTGGGTGAGCCAACGCAGACCCTTTCAAGTAATACTGCATGGTACCCATCCCATGGGTCCCAAATCTCCAGGTTCAAGGGCATCTTCCTACGTCGAAAACAGGCATGAGAAACCCAGAAGATGGTACACCGTGTGATCGGGAAAGGTTTCTAAAACGCACCTCATTTCTCATCTCCTTTGCTTGGGTTCGCCATTCCAGCCGATTTACTAGCCATCTCCCTCCTTGGAGAATCAGCACCTTTAACCTCCTGTTCCGTACAGGTTGCAATTTGTCCTGAGGATGAACGGGAAGAGGGGGAACCAATGAGAGACTAGCTCTAGGGGTTGGGACAGGCACAGGTCACTCTATTTTCCCATCAGGAAGAAGAATTAAGCACAAGCTTAGCCTGCCCCCCAGAACCAGAAGAGGGCCTGAAGCAATCCTGCGCTTTTGCGGCCAGCTCCCAACAAAGCGAGTTGAAAAATGGAGCTCAGGGGCACTGCAATTCACAAACCTGCAGAGTTTTAAATGATACCTCTCGTCCACAAATATATTAAGGGAAGGCAACGAAGAGGCTTTGAAAGCAAGGCAGAATTGCAGGAAACAGATTTCAGGAGGTAGATTCGAATCGCCTTGAAAGCACATGAAAAGCGGCAAAACGTGGACAATGATGCCCTTGGCCAAAAAGGGCGTATGCGTTTTTTCCTGAATATATTCAGGAAAAAACGCATACGCCCTTTTTGGCCAACCAAGCAACCTGGAAAGGCCAATCAGCGCTCCAAAGAAGTCTCGCTTCCCAGCGGGCAAAAGGGCCATGCGGAAAAAAGTGTCCAAACCAGAAATGCAGGACCGGCCATGGAGAAATGGGAGCCTTGCTACGCTGATGGGTGGGATGTAAATTGCCAACAGCCACTCTGGAGAAGTGTACGGTGTGTTCTGAAACATCTAAAAAACACAGCTTGGAGAGCATAGGGCACTTCCACTCATGGGCGTATAAATTGGGAAAACTAAAAATCAGCAAGACACAGGCACCCCAAAGTTTAGGGCTGCTCTGTTGACAAGCACCCCCACTTCATTACACCTGAAATATCCTAGGAAAGAGAAAAATGGATAAAGAAGTTGTGGTCCTCATGTACAATGGAATATCACTCAGCCATGAAATCAACGTTATAAGGCTAGTAGCAGCACGATGAGTGGATTTAGGTACGACGATTCTAAGTGAAATAAGTCACACAGAAAAAGACACTTATCATAAGATATCACTTCTAGAGGGAATGTAAAAACCGCTACACTTGAACTGAATTACAAAACAGAACAGAGTCACACGTTTAGGAAACACACTATGGCTGCTGAACGGGAAAGGTGAGGTGGGGTGATGCATAAAACAAGGGTTTCAAATTAGCTCCGATACCGTTCCATAAACCCAATATGTAAGAGACAAGACCTATTCCTTTTTCAGTGAACTGGACTCAACACCCCCTATTCACCGCACAAGAATATATCTGACTAGTAAGAATCTTCAAACCTATGTATTGATATCTCTCTGTAAGTGAGTCAAGGGGGTGTAAAGCGGCATAAACACAGCCGTGAAAAGCAGCTAAACCCCATTATAAAAATAAATTACTTTTCAAGACCCGTGAAACAAAGACAGTGAAAGAGAGAGAAATTCTTACAAAATTCGTTCAGGGGCTGTGATGCAACCTGGATTGACCAAATCTAGACCCACAGCTGATTGAGACATAAGGTTGGACACTCTTGGGGCTGAGAGGTTCGGTGAGGTTGGGTGAGCCAACGCAGACCCTTTCAAGTAATACTGCATGGTACCCATCCCATGGGTCCCAAATCTCCAGGATCAAGGGCATCTTCCTACGTCGAAAACAGGCATGAGAAACCCAGAAGATGGTACACCGTGTGATCGGGAAAGGTTTCTAAAACGCACCTCATTTCTCATCTCCTTTGCTCGGGTTCGCCATTCCAGCCGATTTACTAGCCATCTCCCTCCTTGGAGAATCAGCACCTTTAACCTCCTGTTCCGTACAGGTTGCAATTTGTCCTGAGGATGAACGGGAAGAGGGGGAACCAATGAGAGACTAGCTCTAGGGGTTGGGACAGGCACAGGTCACTCTATTTTCCCATCAGGAAGAAGAATTAAGCACAAGCTCAGCCTGCCCCCCAGAACCAGAAGAGGGCCTGAAGCAATCCTGCGCTTTTGCGGCCAGCTCCCAAAAAAGCGAGTTGAAAAATGGAGCTCAGGGGCACTGCAATTCACAAACCTGCAGAGTTTTAAATGATACCTCTCGTCCACAAATATATTAAGGGAAGGCAACGAAGAGGCTTTGAAAGCAAGGCAGAATTGCAGGAAACAGATTTCAGGAGGTAGATTCGAATCGCCTTGAAAGCACATGAAAAGCGGCAAAACGTGGACAATGATGCCCTTGGCCAAAAAGGGCGTATGCGTTTTTTCCTGAATATATTCAGGAAAAAACGCATACGCCCTTTTTGGCCAACCAAGCAACCTGGAAAGGCCAATCAGCGCTCCAAAGAAGTCTCGCTTCCCAGCGGGCAAAAGGGCCATGCGGAAAAAAGTGTCCAAACCAGAAATGCAGGACCGGCCATGGAGAAATGGGAGCCTTGCTACGCTGATGGGTGGGATGTAAATTGCCAACAGCCACTCTGGAGAAGTGTACGGTGTGTTCTGAAACATCTAAAAAACACAGCTTGGAGAGAATAGGGCACTTCCACTCATGGGCGTATAAATTGGGAAAACTAAAAATCAGCAAGACACAGGCACCCCAAAGTTTAGGGCTGCTCTGTTGACAAGAACCCCCACTTCATTACACCTTAAATATCCTAGGAAAGAGAAAAATGGATAAAGAAGTTGTGGTCCTCCTGTACAATGGAATATCACTCAGCCATGACATCAACGTCATAAGGCTAGTAGCAGCACGATGAGTGGATTTAGGTACGACGATTCTAAGTGAAATAAGTCACACAGAAAAAGACACTTATCATAAGATATCACTTCTAGAGGGAATGTAAAAACCGCTACACTTGAACTGAATTACAAAACAGAACAGAGTCACATGTTTAGAAAACACACTATGGCTGCTGAACGGGAAAGGTGAGGTGGGGTGATGCATAAAACAAGGGTTTCAAATTAGCTCCGATACCGTTCCATAAACCCAATATGTAAGAGACAAGACCTATCCCTTTTTCAGTGAACTGGACTCAACACCCCCTATTCACCGCACAAGAATATATCTGACTAGTAAGAATCTTCAAACCTATGTATTGATATCTCTCTGTAAGTGAGTCAAGGGGGTGTAAAGCGGCATAAACACAGCCGTGAAAAGCAGCTAAACCCCATTATAAAAATAAATTACTTTTCAAAACCCGTGAAACAAAGACAGTGAAAGAGAGAGAAATTCTTACAAAATTCGTTCAGGGGCTGTGATGCAACCTGGATTGACCATATCTAGACCCACAGCTGATTGAGACATAAGGGTGGACACTCTTGGGGCTGAGAGGTTCGGTGAGGTTGGGTGAGCCAACGCAGACCCTTTCAAGTAATACTGCATGGTACCCATCCCATGGGTCCCAAATCTCCAGGTTCAAGGGCATCTTCCTACGTCGAAAACAGGCATGAGAAACCCAGAAGATGGTACACCGTGTGATCGGGAAAGGTTTCTAAAACGCACCTCATTTCTCATCTCCTTTGCTCGGGTTCGCCATTCCAGCCGATTTACTAGCCATCTCCCTCCTTGGAGAATCAGCACCTTTAACCTCCTGTTCCGTACAGGTTGCAATTTGTCCTGAGGATGAACGGGAAGAGGGGGAACCAATGAGAGACTAGCTCTAGGTGTTGGGACAGGCACAGGTCACTCTATTTTCCCATCAGGAAGAAGAATTAAGCACAAGCTTAGCCTGCCCCCCAGAACCAGAAGAGGGCCTGAAGCAATCCTGCGCTTTTGCGGCCAGCTCCCAACAAAGCGAGTTGAAAAATGGAGCTCAGGGGCACTGCAATTCACAAACCTGCAGAGTTTTAAATGATACCTCTCGTCCACAAATATATTAAGGGAAGGCAACGAAGAGGCTTTGAAAGCAAGGCAGAATTGCAGGAAACAGATTTCAGGAGGTAGATTCGAATCGCCTTGAAAGCACATGAAAAGCGGCAAAACGTGGACAATGATGCCCTTGGCCAAAAAGGGCGTATGCGTTTTTTCCTGAATATATTCAGGAAAAAACGCATACGCCCTTTTTGGCCAACCAAGCAACCTGGAAAGGCCAATCAGCGCTCCAAAGAAGTCTCGCTTCCCAGCGGGCAAAAGGGCCATGCGGAAAAAAGTGTCCAAACCAGAAATGCAGGACCGGCCATGGAGAAATGGGAGCCTTGCTACGCTGATGGGTGGGATGTAAATTGCCAACAGCCACTCTGGAGAAGTGTACGGTGTGTTCTGAAACATCTAAAAAACACAGCTTGGAGAGCATAGGGCACTTCCACTCATGGGCGTATAAATTGGGAAAACTAAAAATCAGCAAGACACAGGCACCCCAAAGTTTAGGGCTGCTCTGTTGACAAGCACCCCCACTTCATTACACCTGAAATATCCTAGGAAAGAGAAAAATGGATAAAGAAGTTGTGGTCCTCATGTACAATGGAATATCACTCAGCCATGAAATCAACGTTATAAGGCTAGTAGCAGCACGATGAGTGGATTTAGGTACGACGATTCTAAGTGAAATAAGTCACACAGAAAAAGACACTTATCATAAGATATCACTTCTAGAGGGAATGTAAAAACCGCTACACTTGAACTGAATTACAAAACAGAACAGAGTCACACGTTTAGGAAACACACTATGGCTGCTGAACGGGAAAGGTGAGGTGGGGTGATGCATAAAACAAGGGTTTCAAATTAGCTCCGATACCGTTCCATAAACCCAATATGTAAGAGACAAGACCTATTCCTTTTTCAGTGAACTGGACTCAACACCCCCTATTCACCGCACAAGAATATATCTGACTAGTAAGAATCTTCAAACCTATGTATTGATATCTCTCTGTAAGTGAGTCAAGGGGGTGTAAAGCGGCATAAACACAGCCGTGAAAAGCAGCTAAACCCCATTATAAAAATAAATTACTTTTCAAAACCCGTGAAACAAAGACAGTGAAAGAGAGAGAAATTCTTACAAAATTCGTTCAGGGGCTGTGATGCAACCTGGATTGACCAAATCTAGACCCACAGCTGATTGAGACATAAGGTTGGACACTCTTGGGGCTGAGAGGTTCGGTGAGGTTGGGTGAGCCAACGCAGACCCTTTCAAGTAATACTGCATGGTACCCATCCCATGGGTCCCAAATCTCCAGGATCAAGGGCATCTTCCTACGTCGAAAACAGGCATGAGAAACCCAGAAGATGGTACACCGTGTGATCGGGAAAGGTTTCTAAAACGCACCTCATTTCTCATCTCCTTTGCTCGGGTTCGCCATTCCAGCCGATTTACTAGCCATCTCCCTCCTTGGAGAATCAGCACCTTTAACCTCCTGTTCCGTACAGGTTGCAATTTGTCCTGAGGATGAACGGGAAGAGGGGGAACCAATGAGAGACTAGCTCTAGGGGTTGGGACAGGCACAGGTCACTCTATTTTCCCATCAGGAAGAAGAATTAAGCACAAGCTTAGCCTGCCCCCCAGAACCAGAAGAGGGCCTGAAGCAATCCTGCGCTTTTGTGGCCAGCTCCCAACAAAGCGAGTTGAAAAATGGAGCTCAGGGGCACTGCAATTCACAAACCTGCAGAGTTTTAAATGATACCTCTCGTCCACAAATATATTAAGGGAAGGCAACGAAGAGGCTTTGAAAGCAAGGCAGAATTGCAGGAAACAGATTTCAGGAGGTAGATTCGAATCGCCTTGAAAGCACATGAAAAGCGGCAAAACGTGGACAATGATGCCCTTGGCCAAAAAGGGCGTATGCGTTTTTTCCTGAATATATTCAGGAAAAAACGCATACGCCCTTTTTGGCCAACCAAGCAACCTGGAAAGGCCAATCAGCGCTCCAAAGAAGTCTCGCTTCCCAGCGGGCAAAAGGGCCATGCGGAAAAAAGTGTCCAAACCAGAAATGCAGGACCGGCCATGGAGAAATGGGAGCCTTGCTACGCTGATGGGTGGGATGTAAATTGCCAACAGCCACTCTGGAGAAGTGTACGGTGTGTTCTGAAACATCTAAAAAACACAGCTTGGAGAGCATAGGGCACTTCCACTCATGGGCGTATAAATTGGGAAAACTAAAAATCAGCAAGACACAGGCACCCCAAAGTTTAGGGCTGCTCTGTTGACAAGCACCCCCACTTCATTACACCTGAAATATCCTAGGAAAGAGAAAAATGGATAAAGAAGTTGTGGTCCTCATGTACAATGGAATATCACTCAGCCATGAAATCAACGTTATAAGGCTAGTAGCAGCACGATGAGTGGATTTAGGTACGACGATTCTAAGTGAAATAAGTCACACAGAAAAAGACACTTATCATAAGATATCACTTCTAGAGGGAATGTAAAAACCGCTACACTTGAACTGAATTACAAAACAGAACAGAGTCACACGTTTAGGAAACACACTATGGCTGCTGAACGGGAAAGGTGAGGTGGGGTGATGCATAAAACAAGGGTTTCAAATTAGCTCCGATACCGTTCCATAAACCCAATATGTAAGAGACAAGACCTATTCCTTTTTCAGTGAACTGGACTCAACACCCCCTATTCACCGCACAAGAATATATCTGACTAGTAAGAATCTTCAAACCTATGTATTGATATCTCTCTGTAAGTGAGTCAAGGGGGTGTAAAGCGGCATAAACACAGCCGTGAAAAGCAGCTAAACCCCATTATAAAAATAAATTACTTTTCAAAACCCGTGAAACAAAGACAGTGAAAGAGAGAGAAATTCTTACAAAATTCGTTCAGGGGCTGTGATGCAACCTGGATTGACCAAATCTAGACCCACAGCTGATTGAGACATAAGGTTGGACACTCTTGGGGCTGAGAGGTTCGGTGAGGTTGGGTGAGCCAACGCAGACCCTTTCAAGTAATACTGCATGGTACCCATCCCATGGGTCCCAAATCTCCAGGATCAAGGGCATCTTCCTACGTCGAAAACAGGCATGAGAAACCCAGAAGATGGTACACCGTGTGATCGGGAAAGGTTTCTAAAACGCACCTCATTTCTCATCTCCTTTGCTCGGGTTCGCCATTCCAGCCGATTTACTAGCCATCTCCCTCCTTGGAGAATCAGCACCTTTAACCTCCTGTTCCGTACAGGTTGCAATTTGTCCTGAGGATGAACGGGAAGAGGGGGAACCAATGAGAGACTAGCTCTAGGGGTTGGGACAGGCACAGGTCACTCTATTTTCCCATCAGGAAGAAGAATTAAGCACAAGCTTAGCCTGCCCCCCAGAACCAGAAGAGGGCCTGAAGCAATCCTGCGCTTTTGCGGCCAGCTCCCAAAAAAGCGAGTTGAAAAATGGAGCTCAGGGGCACTGCAATTCACAAACCTGCAGAGTTTTAAATGATACCTCTCGTCCACAAATATATTAAGGGAAGGCAACGAAGAGGCTTTGAAAGCAAGGCAGAATTGCAGGAAACAGATTTCAGGAGGTAGATTCGAATCGCCTTGAAAGCACATGAAAAGCGGCAAAACGTGGACAATGATGCCCTTGGCCAAAAAGGGCGTATGCGTTTTTTCCTGAATATATTCAGGAAAAAACGCATACGCCCTTTTTGGCCAACCAAGCAACCTGGAAAGGCCAATCAGCGCTCCAAAGAAGTCTCGCTTCCCAGCGGGCAAAAGGGCCATGCGGAAAAAAGTGTCCAAACCAGAAATGCAGGACCGGCCATGGAGAAATGGGAGCCTTGCTACGCTGATGGGTGGGATGTAAATTGCCAACAGCCACTCTGGAGAAGTGTACGGTGTGTTCTGAAACATCTAAAAAACACAGCTTGGAGAGCATAGGGCACTTCCACTCATGGGCGTATAAATTGGGAAAACTAAAAATCAGCAAGACACAGGCACCCCAAAGTTTAGGGCTGCTCTGTTGACAAGCACCCCCACTTCATTACACCTGAAATATCCTAGGAAAGAGAAAAATGGATAAAGAAGTTGTGGTCCTCATGTACAATGGAATATCACTCAGCCATGAAATCAACGTTATAAGGCTAGTAGCAGCACGATGAGTGGATTTAGGTACGACGATTCTAAGTGAAATAAGTCACACAGAAAAAGACACTTATCATAAGATATCACTTCTAGAGGGAATGTAAAAACCGCTACACTTGAACTGAATTACAAAACAGAACAGAGTCACACGTTTAGGAAACACACTATGGCTGCTGAACGGGAAAGGTGAGGTGGGGTGATGCATAAAACAAGGGTTTCAAATTAGCTCCGATACCGTTCCATAAACCCAATATGTAAGAGACAAGACCTATTCCTTTTTCAGTGAACTGGACTCAACACCCCCTATTCACCGCACAAGAATATATCTGACTAGTAAGAATCTTCAAACCTATGTATTGATATCTCTCTGTAAGTGAGTCAAGGGGGTGTAAAGCGGCATAAACACAGCCGTGAAAAGCAGCTAAACCCCATTATAAAAATAAATTACTTTTCAAAACCCGTGAAACAAAGACAGTGAAAGAGAGGGAAATTCGTACAAAATTCGTTCAGGGGCTGTGATGCAACCTGGATTGACCATATCTAGACCCACAGCTGATTGAGCCATAAGGTTGGACACTCTTGGGGCTGAGAGGTTCGGTGAGGTTGGGTGAGCCAACGCAGACCCTTTCAAGTAATACTGCATGGTACCCATCCCATGGGTCCCAAATCTCCAGGATCAAGGGCATCTTCCTACGTCGAAAACAGGCATGAGAAACCCAGAAGATGGTACACCGTGTGATCGGGAAAGGTTTCTAAAACGCACCTCATTTCTCATCTCCTTTGCTCGGGTTCGCCATTCCAGCCGATTTACTAGCCATCTCCCTCCTTGGAGAATCAGCACCTTTAACCTCCTGTTCCGTACAGGTTGCAATTTGTCCTGAGGATGAACGGGAAGAGGGGGAACCAATGAGAGACTAGCTCTAGGGGTTGGGACAGGCACAGGTCACTCTATTTTCCCATCAGGAAGAAGAATTAAGCACAAGCTTAGCCTGCCCCCCAGAACCAGAAGAGGGCCTGAAGCAATCCTGCGCTTTTGCGGCCAGCTCCCAAAAAAGCGAGTTGAAAAATGGAGCTCAGGGGCACTGCAATTCACAAACCTGCAGAGTTTTAAATGATACCTCTCGTCCACAAATATATTAAGGGAAGGCAACGAAGAGGCTTTGAAAGCAAGGCAGAATTGCAGGAAACAGATTTCAGGAGGTAGATTCGAATCGCCTTGAAAGCACATGAAAAGCGGCAAAACGTGGACAATGATGCCCTTGGCCAAAAAGGGCGTATGCGTTTTTTCCTGAATATATTCAGGAAAAAACGCATACGCCCTTTTTGGCCAACCAAGCAACCTGGAAAGGCCAATCAGCGCTCCAAAGAAGTCTCGCTTCCCAGCGGGCAAAAGGGCCATGCGGAAAAAAGTGTCCAAACCAGAAATGCAGGACCGGCCATGGAGAAATGGGAGCCTTGCTACGCTGATGGGTGGGATGTAAATTGCCAACAGCCACTCTGGAGAAGTGTACGGTGTGTTCTGAAACATCTAAAAAACACAGCTTGGAGAGCATAGGGCACTTCCACTCATGGGCGTATAAATTGGGAAAACTAAAAATCAGCAAGACACAGGCACCCCAAAGTTTAGGGCTGCTCTGTTGACAAGCACCCCCACTTCATTACACCTGAAATATCCTAGGAAAGAGAAAAATGGATAAAGAAGTTGTGGTCCTCCTGTACAATGGAATATCACTCAGCCATGAAATCAACGTTATAAGGCTAGTAGCAGCACGATGAGTGGATTTAGGTACGACGATTCTAAGTGAAATAAGTCACACAGAAAAAGACACTTATCATAAGATATCACTTCTAGAGGGAATGTAAAAACCGCTACACTTGAACTGAATTACAAAACAGAACAGAGTCACACGTTTAGGAAACACACTATGGCTGCTGAACGGGAAAGGTGAGGTGGGGTGATGCATAAAACAAGGGTTTCAAATTAGCTCCGATACCGTTCCATAAACCCAATATGTAAGAGACAAGACCTATTCCTTTTTCAGTGAACTGGACTCAACACCCCCTATTCACCGCACAAGAATATATCTGACTAGTAAGAATCTTCAAACCTATGTATTGATATCTCTCTGTAAGTGAGTCAAGGGGGTGTAAAGCGGCATAAACACAGCCGTGAAAAGCAGCTAAACCCCATTATAAAAATAAATTACTTTTCAAAACCCGTGAAACAAAGACAGTGAAAGAGAGGGAAATTCGTACAAAATTCGTTCAGGGGCTGTGATGCAACCTGGATTGACCATATCTAGACCCACAGCTGATTGAGCCATAAGGTTGGACACTCTTGGGGCTGAGAGGTTCGGTGAGGTTGGGTGAGCCAACGCAGACCCTTTCAAGTAATACTGCATGGTACCCATCCCATGGGTCCCAAATCTCCAGGATCAAGGGCATCTTCCTACGTCGAAAACAGGCATGAGAAACCCAGAAGATGGTACACCGTGTGATCGGGAAAGGTTTCTAAAACGCACCTCATTTCTCATCTCCTTTGCTCGGGTTCGCCATTCCAGCCGATTTACTAGCCATCTCCCTCCTTGGAGAATCAGCACCTTTAACCTCCTGTTCCGTACAGGTTGCAATTTGTCCTGAGGATGAACGGGAAGAGGGGGAACCAATGAGAGACTAGCTCTAGGGGTTGGGACAGGCACAGGTCACTCTATTTTCCCATCAGGAAGAAGAATTAAGCACAAGCTTAGCCTGCCCCCCAGAACCAGAAGAGGGCCTGAAGCAATCCTGCGCTTTTGCGGCCAGCTCCCAACAAAGCGAGTTGAAAAATGGAGCTCAGGGGCACTGCAATTCACAAACCTGCAGAGTTTTAAATGATACCTCTCGTCCACAAATATATTAAGGGAAGGCAACGAAGAGGCTTTGAAAGCAAGGCAGAATTGCAGGAAACAGATTTCAGGAGGTAGATTCGAATCGCCTTGAAAGCACATGAAAAGCGGCAAAACGTGGACAATGATGCCCTTGGCCAAAAAGGGCGTATGCGTTTTTTCCTGAATATATTCAGGAAAAAACGCATACGCCCTTTTTGGCCAACCAAGCAACCTGGAAAGGCCAATCAGCGCTCCAAAGAAGTCTCGCTTCCCAGCGGGCAAAAGGGCCATGCGGAAAAAAGTGTCCAAACCAGAAATGCAGGACCGGCCATGGAGAAATGGGAGCCTTGCTACGCTGATGGGTGGGATGTAAATTGCCAACAGCCACTCTGGAGAAGTGTACGGTGTGTTCTGAAACATCTAAAAAACACAGCTTGGAGAGCATAGGGCACTTCCACTCATGGGCGTATAAATTGGGAAAACTAAAAATCAGCAAGACACAGGCACCCCAAAGTTTAGGGCTGCTCTGTTGACAAGAACCCCCACTTCATTACACCTTAAATATCCTAGGAAAGAGAAAAATGGATAAAGAAGTTGTGGTCCTCCTGTACAATGGAATATCACTCAGCCATGACATCAACGTCATAAGGCTAGTAGCAGCACGATGAGTGGATTTAGGTACGACGATTCTAAGTGAAATAAGTCACACAGAAAAAGACACTTATCATAAGATATCACTTCTAGAGGGAATGTAAAAACCGCTACACTTGAACTGAATTACAAAACAGAACAGAGTCACATGTTTAGAAAACACACTATGGCTGCTGAACGGGAAAGGTGAGGTGGGGTGATGCATAAAACAAGGGTTTCAAATTAGCTCCGATACCGTTCCATAAACCCAATATGTAAGAGACAAGACCTATCCCTTTTTCAGTGAACTGGACTCAACACCCCCTATTCACCGCACAAGAATATATCTGACTAGTAAGAATCTTCAAACCTATGTATTGATATCTCTCTGTAAGTGAGTCAAGGGGGTGTAAAGCGGCATAAACACAGCCGTGAAAAGCAGCTAAACCCCATTATAAAAATAAATTACTTTTCAAAACCCGTGAAACAAAGACAGTGAAAGAGAGAGAAATTCTTACAAAATTCGTTCAGGGGCTGTGATGCAACCTGGATTGACCATATCTAGACCCACAGCTGATTGAGACATAAGGGTGGACACTCTTGGGGCTGAGAGGTTCGGTGAGGTTGGGTGAGCCAACGCAGACCCTTTCAAGTAATACTGCATGGTACCCATCCCATGGGTCCCAAATCTCCAGGTTCAAGGGCATCTTCCTACGTCGAAAACAGGCATGAGAAACCCAGAAGATGGTACACCGTGTGATCGGGAAAGGTTTCTAAAACGCACCTCATTTCTCATCTCCTTTGCTTGGGTTCGCCATTCCAGCTGATTTACTAGCCATCTCCCTCCTTGGAGAATCAGCACCTTTAACCTCCTGTTCCGTACAGGTTGCAATTTGTCCTGAGGATGAACGGGAAGAGGGGGAACCAATGAGAGACTAGCTCTAGGGGTTGGGACAGGCACAGGTCACTCTATTTTCCCATCAGGAAGAAGAATTAAGCACAAGCTTAGCCTGCCCCCCAGAACCAGAAGAGGGCCTGAAGCAATCCTGCGCTTTTGCGGCCAGCTCCCAACAAAGCGAGTTGAAAAATGGAGCTCAGGGGCACTGCAATTCACAAACCTGCAGAGTTTTAAATGATACCTCTCGTCCACAAATATATTAAGGGAAGGCAACGAAGAGGCTTTGAAAGCAAGGCAGAATTGCAGGAAACAGATTTCAGGAGGTAGATTCGAATCGCCTTGAAAGCACATGAAAAGCGGCAAAACGTGGACAATGATGCCCTTGGCCAAAAAGGGCGTATGCGTTTTTTCCTGAATATATTCAGGAAAAAACGCATACGCCCTTTTTGGCCAACCAAGCAACCTGGAAAGGCCAATCAGCGCTCCAAAGAAGTCTCGCTTCCCAGCGGGCAAAAGGGCCATGCGGAAAAAAGTGTCCAAACCAGAAATGCAGGACCGGCCATGGAGAAATGGGAGCCTTGCTACGCTGATGGGTGGGATGTAAATTGCCAACAGCCACTCTGGAGAAGTGTACGGTGTGTTCTGAAACATCTAAAAAACACAGCTTGGAGAGCATAGGGCACTTCCACTCATGGGCGTATAAATTGGGAAAACTAAAAATCAGCAAGACACAGGCACCCCAAAGTTTAGGGCTGCTCTGTTGACAAGCACCCCCACTTCATTACACCTGAAATATCCTAGGAAAGAGAAAAATGGATAAAGAAGTTGTGGTCCTCATGTACAATGGAATATCACTCAGCCATGAAATCAACGTTATAAGGCTAGTAGCAGCACGATGAGTGGATTTAGGTACGACGATTCTAAGTGAAATAAGTCACACAGAAAAAGACACTTATCATAAGATATCACTTCTAGAGGGAATGTAAAAACCGCTACACTTGAACTGAATTACAAAACAGAACAGAGTCACACGTTTAGGAAACACACTATGGCTGCTGAACGGGAAAGGTGAGGTGGGGTGATGCATAAAACAAGGGTTTCAAATTAGCTCCGATACCGTTCCATAAACCCAATATGTAAGAGACAAGACCTATTCCTTTTTCAGTGAACTGGACTCCACCCCCTAGTTCACCTGCACAAGGAATAGATCTGACTAGTAAGAATCTTCAAACCTATGTATTGATATCTCTCTGTAAGTGAGTCAAGGGGGTGTAAAGCGGCATAAACACAGCCGTGAAAAGCAGCTAAACCCATTATAAAAATAAATTACTTTTCAAAACCCGTGAAACAAAGACAGTGAAAGAGAGAGAAATTCTTACAAAATTCGTTCAGGGGCTGTGATGCAACCTGGATTGACCAAATCTAGACCCACAGCTGATTGAGACATAAGGTTGGACACTCTTGGGGCTGAGAGGTTCGGTGAGGTTGGGTGAGCCAACGCAGACGCTTTCAAGTAATACTGCATGGTACCCATCCCATGGGTCCCAAATCTCCAGGATCAAGGGCATCTTCCTACGTCGAAAACAGGCATGAGAAACCCAGAAGATGGTACACCGTGTGATCGGGAAAGGTTTCTAAAACGCACCTCATTTCTCATCTCCTTTGCTCGGGTTCGCCATTCCAGCCGATTTACTAGCCATCTCCCTCCTTGGAGAATCAGCACCTTTAACCTCCTGTTCCGTACAGGTTGCAATTTGTCCTGAGGATGAACGGGAAGAGGGGGAACCAATGAGAGACTAGCTCTAGGGGTTGGGACAGGCACAGGTCACTCTATTTTCCCATCAGGAAGAAGAATTAAGCACAAGCTTAGCCTGCCCCCCAGAACCAGAAGAGGGCCTGAAGCAATCCTGCGCTTTTGCGGCCAGCTCCCAACAAAGCGAGTTGAAAAATGGAGCTCAGGGGCACTGCAATTCACAAACCTGCAGAGTTTTAAATGATACCTCTCGTCCACAAATATATTAAGGGAAGGCAACGAAGAGGCTTTGAAAGCAAGGCAGAATTGCAGGAAACAGATTTCAGGAGGTAGATTCGAATCGCCTTGAAAGCACATGAAAAGCGGCAAAACGTGGACAATGATGCCCTTGGCCAAAAAGGGCGTATGCGTTTTTTCCTGAATATATTCAGGAAAAAACGCATACGCCTTTTTGGCCAACCAAGCAACCTGGAAAGGCCAATCAGCGCTCCAAAGAAGTCTCGCTTCCCAGCGGGCAAAAGGGCCATGCGGAAAAAAGTGTCCAAACCAGAAATGCAGGACCGGCCATGGAGAAATGGGAGCCTTGCTACGCTGATGGGTGGGATGTAAATTGCCAACAGCCACTCTGGAGAAGTGTACGGTGTGTTCTGAAACATCTAAAAAACACAGCTTGGAGAGCATAGGGCACTTCCACTCATGGGCGTATAAATTGGGAAAACTAAAAATCAGCAAGACACAGGCACCCCAAAGTTTAGGGCTGCTCTCTTGACAAGCACCCCCACTTCATTACACCTGAAATATCCTAGGAAAGAGAAAAATGGATAAAGAAGTTGTGGTCCTCATGTACAATGGAATATCACTCAGCCATGAAATCAACGTTATAAGGCTAGTAGCAGCACGATGAGTGGATTTAGGTACGACGATTCTAAGTGAAATAAGTCACACAGAAAAAGACACTTATCATAAGATATCACTTCTAGAGGGAATGTAAAAACCGCTACACTTGAACTGAATTACAAAACAGAACAGAGTCACACGTTTAGGAAACACACTATGGCTGCTGAACGGGAAAGGTGAGGTGGGGTGATGCATAAAACAAGGGTTTCAAATTAGCTCCGATACCGTTCCATAAACCCAATATGTAAGAGAAAAGACCTATCCCTTTTTCAGTGAACTGGACTCAACACCCCCTATTCACCGCACAAGAATATATCTGACTAGTAAGAATCTTCAAACCTATGTATTGATATCTCTCTGTAAGTGAGTCAAGGGGGTGTAAAGCGGCATAAACACAGCCGTGAAAAGCAGCTAAACCCCATTATAAAAATAAATTACTTTTCAAAACCCGTGAAACAAAGACAGTGAAAGAGAGAGAAATTCTTACAAAATTCGTTCAGGGGCTGTGATGCAACCTGGATTGACCATATCTAGACCCACAGCTGATTGAGACATAAGGGTGGACACTCTTGGGGCTGAGAGGTTCGGTGAGGTTGGGTGAGCCAACGCAGACCCTTTCAAGTAATACTGCATGGTACCCATCCCATGGGTCCCAAATCTCCAGGTTCAAGGGCATCTTCCTACGTCGAAAACAGGCATGAGAAACCCAGAAGATGGTACACCGTGTGATCGGGAAAGGTTTCTAAAACGCACCTCATTTCTCATCTCCTTTGCTTGGGTTCGCCATTCCAGCTGATTTACTAGCCATCTCCCTCCTTGGAGAATCAGCACCTTTAACCTCCTGTTCCGTACAGGTTGCAATTTGTCCTGAGGATGAACGGGAAGAGGGGGAACCAATGAGAGACTAGCTCTAGGGGTTGGGACAGGCACAGGTCACTCTATTTTCCCATCAGGAAGAAGAATTAAGCACAAGCTTAGCCTGCCCCCCAGAACCAGAAGAGGGCCTGAAGCAATCCTGCGCTTTTGCGGCCAGCTCCCAACAAAGCGAGTTGAAAAATGGAGCTCAGGGGCACTGCAATTCACAAACCTGCAGAGTTTTAAATGATACCTCTCGTCCACAAATATATTAAGGGAAGGCAACGAAGAGGCTTTGAAAGCAAGGCAGAATTGCAGGAAACAGATTTCAGGAGGTAGATTCGAATCGCCTTGAAAGCACATGAAAAGCGGCAAAACGTGGACAATGATGCCCTTGGCCAAAAAGGGCGTATGCGTTTTTTCCTGAATATATTCAGGAAAAAACGCATACGCCCTTTTTGGCCAACCAAGCAACCTGGAAAGGCCAATCAGCGCTCCAAAGAAGTCTCGCTTCCCAGCGGGCAAAAGGGCCATGCGGAAAAAAGTGTCCAAACCAGAAATGCAGGACCGGCCATGGAGAAATGGGAGCCTTGCTACGCTGATGGGTGGGATGTAAATTGCCAACAGCCACTCTGGAGAAGTGTACGGTGTGTTCTGAAACATCTAAAAAACACAGCTTGGAGAGCATAGGGCACTTCCACTCATGGGCGTATAAATTGGGAAAACTAAAAATCAGCAAGACACAGGCACCCCAAAGTTTAGGGCTGCTCTGTTGACAAGCACCCCCACTTCATTACACCTGAAATATCCTAGGAAAGAGAAAAATGGATAAAGAAGTTGTGGTCCTCATGTACAATGGAATATCACTCAGCCATGAAATCAACGTTATAAGGCTAGTAGCAGCACGATGAGTGGATTTAGGTACGACGATTCTAAGTGAAATAAGTCACACAGAAAAAGACACTTATCATAAGATATCACTTCTAGAGGGAATGTAAAAACCGCTACACTTGAACTGAATTACAAAACAGAACAGAGTCACACGTTTAGGAAACACACTATGGCTGCTGAACGGGAAAGGTGAGGTGGGGTGATGCATAAAACAAGGGTTTCAAATTAGCTCCGATACCGTTCCATAAACCCAATATGTAAGAGACAAGACCTATTCCTTTTTCAGTGAACTGGACTCAACACCCCCTATTCACCGCACAAGAATATATCTGACTAGTAAGAATCTTCAAACCTATGTATTGATATCTCTCTGTAAGTGAGTCAAGGGGGTGTAAAGCGGCATAAACACAGCCGTGAAAAGCAGCTAAACCCCATTATAAAAATAAATTACTTTTCAAAACCCGTGAAACAAAGACAGTGAAAGAGAGAGAAATTCTTACAAAATTCGTTCAGGGGCTGTGATGCAACCTGGATTGACCAAATCTAGACCCACAGCTGATTGAGACATAAGGTTGGACACTCTTGGGGCTGAGAGGTTCGGTGAGGTTGGGTGAGCCAACGCAGACCCTTTCAAGTAATACTGCATGGTACCCATCCCATGGGTCCCAAATCTCCAGGATCAAGGGCATCTTCCTACGTCGAAAACAGGCATGAGAAACCCAGAAGATGGTACACCGTGTGATCGGGAAAGGTTTCTAAAACGCACCTCATTTCTCATCTCCTTTGCTCGGGTTCGCCATTCCAGCCGATTTACTAGCCATCTCCCTCCTTGGAGAATCAGCACCTTTAACCTCCTGTTCCGTACAGGTTGCAATTTGTCCTGAGGATGAACGGGAAGAGGGGGAACCAATGAGAGACTAGCTCTAGGGGTTGGGACAGGCACAGGTCACTCTATTTTCCCATCAGGAAGAAGAATTAAGCACAAGCTTAGCCTGCCCCCCAGAACCAGAAGAGGGCCTGAAGCAATCCTGCGCTTTTGCGGCCAGCTCCCAAAAAAGCGAGTTGAAAAATGGAGCTCAGGGGCACTGCAATTCACAAACCTGCAGAGTTTTAAATGATACCTCTCGTCCACAAATATATTAAGGGAAGGCAACGAAGAGGCTTTGAAAGCAAGGCAGAATTGCAGGAAACAGATTTCAGGAGGTAGATTCGAATCGCCTTGAAAGCACATGAAAAGCGGCAAAACGTGGACAATGATGCCCTTGGCCAAAAAGGGCGTATGCGTTTTTTCCTGAATATATTCAGGAAAAAACGCATACGCCCTTTTTGGCCAACCAAGCAACCTGGAAAGGCCAATCAGCGCTCCAAAGAAGTCTCGCTTCCCAGCGGGCAAAAGGGCCATGCGGAAAAAAGTGTCCAAACCAGAAATGCAGGACCGGCCATGGAGAAATGGGAGCCTTGCTACGCTGATGGGTGGGATGTAAATTGCCAACAGCCACTCTGGAGAAGTGTACGGTGTGTTCTGAAACATCTAAAAAACACAGCTTGGAGAGCATAGGGCACTTCCACTCATGGGCGTATAAATTGGGAAAACTAAAAATCAGCAAGACACAGGCACCCCAAAGTTTAGGGCTGCTCTGTTGACAAGAACCCCCACTTCATTACACCTTAAATATCCTAGGAAAGAGAAAAATGGATAAAGAAGTTGTGGTCCTCCTGTACAATGGAATATCACTCAGCCATGACATCAACGTCATAAGGCTAGTAGCAGCACGATGAGTGGATTTAGGTACGACGATTCTAAGTGAAATAAGTCACACAGAAAAAGACACTTATCATAAGATATCACTTCTAGAGGGAATGTAAAAACCGCTACACTTGAACTGAATTACAAAACAGAACAGAGTCACATGTTTAGAAAACACACTATGGCTGCTGAACGGGAAAGGTGAGGTGGGGTGATGCATAAAACAAGGGTTTCAAATTAGCTCCGATACCGTTCCATAAACCCAATATGTAAGAGACAAGACCTATCCCTTTTTCAGTGAACTGGACTCAACACCCCCTATTCACCGCACAAGAATATATCTGACTAGTAAGAATCTTCAAACCTATGTATTGATATCTCTCTGTAAGTGAGTCAAGGGGGTGTAAAGCGGCATAAACACAGCCGTGAAAAGCAGCTAAACCCCATTATAAAAATAAATTACTTTTCAAAACCCGTGAAACAAAGACAGTGAAAGAGAGAGAAATTCTTACAAAATTCGTTCAGGGGCTGTGATGCAACCTGGATTGACCATATCTAGACCCACAGCTGATTGAGACATAAGGGTGGACACTCTTGGGGCTGAGAGGTTCGGTGAGGTTGGGTGAGCCAACGCAGACCCTTTCAAGTAATACTGCATGGTACCCATCCCATGGGTCCCAAATCTCCAGGTTCAAGGGCATCTTCCTACGTCGAAAACAGGCATGAGAAACCCAGAAGATGGTACACCGTGTGATCGGGAAAGGTTTCTAAAACGCACCTCATTTCTCATCTCCTTTGCTTGGGTTCGCCATTCCAGCTGATTTACTAGCCATCTCCCTCCTTGGAGAATCAGCACCTTTAACCTCCTGTTCCGTACAGGTTGCAATTTGTCCTGAGGATGAACGGGAAGAGGGGGAACCAATGAGAGACTAGCTCTAGGGGTTGGGACAGGCACAGGTCACTCTATTTTCCCATCAGGAAGAAGAATTAAGCACAAGCTTAGCCTGCCCCCCAGAACCAGAAGAGGGCCTGAAGCAATCCTGCGCTTTTGCGGCCAGCTCCCAACAAAGCGAGTTGAAAAATGGAGCTCAGGGGCACTGCAATTCACAAACCTGCAGAGTTTTAAATGATACCTCTCGTCCACAAATATATTAAGGGAAGGCAACGAAGAGGCTTTGAAAGCAAGGCAGAATTGCAGGAAACAGATTTCAGGAGGTAGATTCGAATCGCCTTGAAAGCACATGAAAAGCGGCAAAACGTGGACAATGATGCCCTTGGCCAAAAAGGGCGTATGCGTTTTTTCCTGAATATATTCAGGAAAAAACGCATACGCCCTTTTTGGCCAACCAAGCAACCTGGAAAGGCCAATCAGCGCTCCAAAGAAGTCTCGCTTCCCAGCGGGCAAAAGGGCCATGCGGAAAAAAGTGTCCAAACCAGAAATGCAGGACCGGCCATGGAGAAATGGGAGCCTTGCTACGCTGATGGGTGGGATGTAAATTGCCAACAGCCACTCTGGAGAAGTGTACGGTGTGTTCTGAAACATCTAAAAAACACAGCTTGGAGAGCATAGGGCACTTCCACTCATGGGCGTATAAATTGGGAAAACTAAAAATCAGCAAGACACAGGCACCCCAAAGTTTAGGGCTGCTCTGTTGACAAGCACCCCCACTTCATTACACCTGAAATATCCTAGGAAAGAGAAAAATGGATAAAGAAGTTGTGGTCCTCATGTACAATGGAATATCACTCAGCCATGAAATCAACGTTATAAGGCTAGTAGCAGCACGATGAGTGGATTTAGGTACGACGATTCTAAGTGAAATAAGTCACACAGAAAAAGACACTTATCATAAGATATCACTTCTAGAGGGAATGTAAAAACCGCTACACTTGAACTGAATTACAAAACAGAACAGAGTCACACGTTTAGGAAACACACTATGGCTGCTGAACGGGAAAGGTGAGGTGGGGTGATGCATAAAACAAGGGTTTCAAATTAGCTCCGATACCGTTCCATAAACCCAATATGTAAGAGACAAGACCTATTCCTTTTTCAGTGAACTGGACTCAACACCCCCTATTCACCGCACAAGAATATATCTGACTAGTAAGAATCTTCAAACCTATGTATTGATATCTCTCTGTAAGTGAGTCAAGGGGGTGTAAAGCGGCATAAACACAGCCGTGAAAAGCAGCTAAACCCCATTATAAAAATAAATTACTTTTCAAAACCCGTGAAACAAAGACAGTGAAAGAGAGAGAAATTCTTACAAAATTCGTTCAGGGGCTGTGATGCAACCTGGATTGACCAAATCTAGACCCACAGCTGATTGAGACATAAGGTTGGACACTCTTGGGGCTGAGAGGTTCGGTGAGGTTGGGTGAGCCAACGCAGACCCTTTCAAGTAATACTGCATGGTACCCATCCCATGGGTCCCAAATCTCCAGGATCAAGGGCATCTTCCTACGTCGAAAACAGGCATGAGAAACCCAGAAGATGGTACACCGTGTGATCGGGAAAGGTTTCTAAAACGCACCTCATTTCTCATCTCCTTTGCTCGGGTTCGCCATTCCAGCCGATTTACTAGCCATCTCCCTCCTTGGAGAATCAGCACCTTTAACCTCCTGTTCCGTACAGGTTGCAATTTGTCCTGAGGATGAACGGGAAGAGGGGGAACCAATGAGAGACTAGCTCTAGGGGTTGGGACAGGCACAGGTCACTCTATTTTCCCATCAGGAAGAAGAATTAAGCACAAGCTTAGCCTGCCCCCCAGAACCAGAAGAGGGCCTGAAGCAATCCTGCGCTTTTGCGGCCAGCTCCCAACAAAGCGAGTTGAAAAATGGAGCTCAGGGGCACTGCAATTCACAAACCTGCAGAGTTTTAAATGATACCTCTCGTCCACAAATATATTAAGGGAAGGCAACGAAGAGGCTTTGAAAGCAAGGCAGAATTGCAGGAAACAGATTTCAGGAGGTAGATTCGAATCGCCTTGAAAGCACATGAAAAGCGGCAAAACGTGGACAATGATGCCCTTGGCCAAAAAGGGCGTATGCGTTTTTTCCTGAATATATTCAGGAAAAAACGCATACGCCCTTTTTGGCCAACCAAGCAACCTGGAAAGGCCAATCAGCGCTCCAAAGAAGTCTCGCTTCCCAGCGGGCAAAAGGGCCATGCGGAAAAAAGTGTCCAAACCAGAAATGCAGGACCGGCCATGGAGAAATGGGAGCCTTGCTACGCTGATGGGTGGGATGTAAATTGCCAACAGCCACTCTGGAGAAGTGTACGGTGTGTTCTGAAACATCTAAAAAACACAGCTTGGAGAGCATAGGGCACTTCCACTCATGGGCGTATAAATTGGGAAAACTAAAAATCAGCAAGACACAGGCACCCCAAAGTTTAGGGCTGCTCTGTTGACAAGCACCCCCACTTCATTACACCTGAAATATCCTAGGAAAGAGAAAAATGGATAAAGAAGTTGTGGTCCTCATGTACAATGGAATATCACTCAGCCATGAAATCAACGTTATAAGGCTAGTAGCAGCACGATGAGTGGATTTAGGTACGACGATTCTAAGTGAAATAAGTCACACAGAAAAAGACACTTATCATAAGATATCACTTCTAGAGGGAATGTAAAAACCGCTACACTTGAACTGAATTACAAAACAGAACAGAGTCACACGTTTAGGAAACATACTATGGCTGCTGAACGGGAAAGGTGAGGTGGGGTGATGCATAAAACAAGGGTTTCAAATTAGCTCCGATACCGTTCCATAAACCCAATATGTAAGAGACAAGACCTATTCCTTTTTCAGTGAACTGGACTCAACACCCCCTATTCACCGCACAAGAATATATCTGACTAGTAAGAATCTTCAAACCTATGTATTGATATCTCTCTGTAAGTGAGTCAAGGGGGTGTAAAGCGGCATAAACACAGCCGTGAAAAGCAGCTAAACCCCATTATAAAAATAAATTACTTTTCAAAACCCGTGAAACAAAGACAGTGAAAGAGAGAGAAATTCTTACAAAATTCGTTCAGGGGCTGTGATGCAACCTGGATTGACCAAATCTAGACCCACAGCTGATTGAGACATAAGGTTGGACACTCTTGGGGCTGAGAGGTTCGGTGAGGTTGGGTGAGCCAACGCAGACGCTTTCAAGTAATACTGCATGGTACCCATCCCATGGGTCCCAAATCTCCAGGATCAAGGGCATCTTCCTACGTCGAAAACAGGCATGAGAAACCCAGAAGATGGTACACCGTGTGATCGGGAAAGGTTTCTAAAACGCACCTCATTTCTCATCTCCTTTGCTCGGGTTCGCCATTCCAGCCGATTTACTAGCCATCTCCCTCCTTGGAGAATCAGCACCTTTAACCTCCTGTTCCGTACAGGTTGCAATTTGTCCTGAGGATGAACGGGAAGAGGGGGAACCAATGAGAGACTAGCTCTAGGGGTTGGGACAGGCACAGGTCACTCTATTTTCCCATCAGGAAGAAGAATTAAGCACAAGCTTAGCCTGCCCCCCAGAACCAGAAGAGGGCCTGAAGCAATCCTGCGCTTTTGCGGCCAGCTCCCAAAAAAGCGAGTTGAAAAATGGAGCTCAGGGGCACTGCAATTCACAAACCTGCAGAGTTTTAAATGATACCTCTCGTCCACAAATATATTAAGGGAAGGCAACGAAGAGGCTTTGAAAGCAAGGCAGAATTGCAGGAAACAGATTTCAGGAGGTAGATTCGAATCGCCTTGAAAGCACATGAAAAGCGGCAAAACGTGGACAATGATGCCCTTGGCCAAAAAGGGCGTATGCGTTTTTTCCTGAATATATTCAGGAAAAAACGCATACGCCCTTTTTGGCCAACCAAGCAACCTGGAAAGGCCAATCAGCGCTCCAAAGAAGTCTCGCTTCCCAGCGGGCAAAAGGGCCATGCGGAAAAAAGTGTCCAAACCAGAAATGCAGGACCGGCCATGGAGAAATGGGAGCCTTGCTACGCTGATGGGTGGGATGTAAATTGCCAACAGCCACTCTGGAGAAGTGTACGGTGTGTTCTGAAACATCTAAAAAACACAGCTTGGAGAGCATAGGGCACTTCCACTCATGGGCGTATAAATTGGGAAAACTAAAAATCAGCAAGACACAGGCACCCCAAAGTTTAGGGCAGCTCTGTTGACAAGAACCCCCACTTCATTACACCTTAAATATCCTAGGAAAGAGAAAAATGGATAAAGAAGTTGTGGTCCTCCTGTACAATGGAATATCACTCAGCCATGACATCAACGTCATAAGGCTAGTAGCAGCACGATGAGTGGATTTAGGTACGACGATTCTAAGTGAAATAAGTCACACAGAAAAAGACACTTATCATAAGATATCACTTCTAGAGGGAATGTAAAAACCGCTACACTTGAACTGAATTACAAAACAGTACAGAGTCACATGTTTAGAAAACACACTATGGCTGCTGAACGGGAAAGGTGAGGAGGGGTGATGCATAAAACAAGGGTTTCAAATTAGCTCCGATACCGTTCCATAAACCCAATATGTAAGAGACAAGACCTATCCCTTTTTCAGTGAACTGGACTCAACACCCCCTATTCACCGCACAAGAATATATCTGACTAGTAAGAATCTTCAAACCTATGTATTGATATCTCTCTGTAAGTGAGTCAAGGGGGTGTAAAGCGGCATAAACACAGCCGTGAAAAGCAGCTAAACCCCATTATAAAAATAAATTACTTTTCAAAACCCGTGAAACAAAGACAGTGAAAGAGAGAGAAATTCTTACAAAATTCGTTCAGGGGCTGTGATGCAACCTGGATTGACCATATCTAGACCCACAGCTGATTGAGACATAAGGGTGGACACTCTTGGGGCTGAGAGGTTCGGTGAGGTTGGGTGAGCCAACGCAGACCCTTTCAAGTAATACTGCATGGTACCCATCCCATGGGTCCCAAATCTCCAGGTTCAAGGGCATCTTCCTACGTCGAAAACAGGCATGAGAAACCCAGAAGATGGTACACCGTGTGATCGGGAAAGGTTTCTAAAACGCACCTCATTTCTCATCTCCTTTGCTTGGGTTCGCCATTCCAGCCGATTTACTAGCCATCTCCCTCCTTGGAGAATCAGCACCTTTAACCTCCTGTTCCGTACAGGTTGCAATTTGTCCTGAGGATGAACGGGAAGAGGGGGAACCAATGAGAGACTAGCTCTAGGGGTTGGGACAGGCACAGGTCACTCTATTTTCCCATCAGGAAGAAGAATTAAGCACAAGCTTAGCCTGCCCCCCAGAACCAGAAGAGGGCCTGAAGCAATCCTGCGCTTTTGCGGCCAGCTCCCAAAAAGCGAGTTGAAAAATGGAGCTCAGGGGCACTGCAATTCACAAACCTGCAGAGTTTTAAATGATACCTCTCGTCCACAAATATATTAAGGGAAGGCAACGAAGAGGCTTTGAAAGCAAGGCAGAATTGCAGGAAACAGATTTCAGGAGGTAGATTCGAATCGCCTTGAAAGCACATGAAAAGCGGCAAAACGTGGACAATGATGCCCTTGGCCAAAAAGGGCGTATGCGTTTTTTCCTGAATATATTCAGGAAAAAACGCATACGCCCTTTTTGGCCAACCAAGCAACCTGGAAAGGCCAATCAGCGCTCCAAAGAAGTCTCGCTTCCCAGCGGGCAAAAGGGCCATGCGGAAAAAAGTGTCCAAACCAGAAATGCAGGACCGGCCATGGAGAAATGGGAGCCTTGCTACGCTGATGGGTGGGATGTAAATTGCCAACAGCCACTCTGGAGAAGTGTACGGTGTGTTCTGAAACATCTAAAAAACACAGCTTGGAGAGCATAGGGCACTTCCACTCATGGGCGTATAAATTGGGAAAACTAAAAATCAGCAAGACACAGGCACCCCAAAGTTTAGGGCTGCTCTGTTGACAAGAACCCCCACTTCATTACACCTGAAATATCCTAGGAAAGAGAAAAATGGATAAAGAAGTTGTGGTCATCATGTACAATGGAATATCACTCAGCCATGAAATCAACGTTATAAGGCTCGTAGCAGCACGATGAGTGGATTTAGGTACGACGATTCTAAGTGAAATAAGTCACACAGAAAAAGACACTTATCATAAGATATCACTTCTAGAGGGAATGTAAAAACCGCTACACTTGAACTGAATTACAAAACAGAACAGAGTCACACGTTTAGGAAACACACTATGGCTGCTGAACGGGAAAGGTGAGGTGGGGTGATGCATAAAACAAGGGTTTCAAATTAGCTCCGATACCGTTCCATAAACCCAATATGTAAGAGACAAGACCTATTCCTTTTTCAGTGAACTGGACTCAACACCCCCTATTCACCGCACAAGAATATATCTGACTAGTAAGAATCTTCAAACCTATGTATTGATATCTCTCTGTAAGTGAGTCAAGGGGGTGTAAAGCGGCATAAACACAGCCGTGAAAAGCAGCTAAACCCCATTATAAAAATAAATTACTTTTCAAAACCCGTGAAACAAAGACAGTGAAAGAGAGAGAAATTCTTACAAAATTCGTTCAGGGGCTGTGATGCAACCTGGATTGACCAAATCTAGACCCACAGCTGATTGAGACATAAGGTTGGACACTCTTGGGGCTGAGAGGTTTGGTGAGGTTGGGTGAGCCAACGCAGACCCTTTCAAGTAATACTGCATGGTACCCATCCCATGGGTCCCAAATCTCCAGGATCAAGGGCATCTTCCTACGTCGAAAACAGGCATGAGAAACCCAGAAGATGGTACACCGTGTGATCGGGAAAGGTTTCTAAAACGCACCTCATTTCTCATCTCCTTTGCTCGGGTTCGCCATTCCAGCCGATTTACTAGCCATCTCCCTCCTTGGAGAATCAGCACCTTTAACCTCCTGTTCCGTACAGGTTGCAATTTGTCCTGAGGATGAACGGGAAGAGGGGGAACCAATGAGAGACTAGCTCTAGGGGTTGGGACAGGCACAGGTCACTCTATTTTCCCATCAGGAAGAAGAATTAAGCACAAGCTTAGCCTGCCCCCCAGAACCAGAAGAGGGCCTGAAGCAATCCTGCGCTTTTGCGGCCAGCTCCCAAAAAAGCGAGTTGAAAACTGGAGCTCAGGGGCACTGCAATTCACAAACCTGCAGAGTTTTAAATGATACCTCTCGTCCACAAATATATTAAGGGAAGGCAACGAAGAGGCTTTGAAAGCAAGGCAGAATTGCAGGAAACAGATTTCAGGAGGTAGATTCGAATCGCCTTGAAAGCACATGAAAAGCGGCAAAACGTGGACAATGATGCCCTTGGCCAAAAAGGGCGTATGCGTTTTTTCCTGAATATATTCAGGAAAAAACGCATACGCCCTTTTTGGCCAACCAAGCAACCTGGAAAGGCCAATCAGCGCTCCAAAGAAGTCTCGCTTCCCAGCGGGCAAAAGGGCCATGCGGAAAAAAGTGTCCAAACCAGAAATGCAGGACCGGCCATGGAGAAATGGGAGCCTTGCTACGCTGATGGGTGGGATGTAAATTGCCAACAGCCACTCTGGAGAAGTGTACGGTGTGTCCTGAAACATCTAAAAAACACAGCTTGGAGAGCATAGGGCACTTCCACTCATGGGCGTATAAATTGGGAAAACTAAAAATCAGCAAGACACAGGCACCCCAAAGTTTAGGGCTGCTCTGTTGACAAGAACCCCCACTTCATTACACCTGAAATATCCTAGGAAAGAGAAAAATGGATAAAGAAGTTGTGGTCCTCATGTACAATGGAATATCACTCAGCCATGAAATCAACGTTATAAGGCTAGTAGCAGCACGATGAGTGGATTTAGGTACGACGATTCTAAGTGAAATAAGTCACACAGAAAAAGACACTTATCATAAGATATCACTTCTAGAGGGAATGTAAAAACCGCTACACTTGAACTGAATTACAAAACAGAACAGAGTCACACGTTTAGGAAACACACTATGGCTGCTGAACGGGAAAGGTGAGGTGGGGTGATGCATAAAACAAGGGTTTCAAATTAGCTCCGATACCGTTCCATAAACCCAATATGTAAGAGACAAGACCTATTCCTTTTTCAGTGAACTGGACTCAACACCCCCTATTCACCGCACAAGAATATATCTGACTAGTAAGAATCTTCAAACCTATGTATTGATATCTCTCTGTAAGTGAGTCAAGGGGGTGTAAAGCGGCATAAACACAGCCGTGAAAAGCAGCTAAACCCCATTATAAAAATAAATTACTTTTCAAAACCCGTGAAACAAAGACAGTGAAAGAGAGAGAAATTCTTACAAAATTCGTTCAGGGGCTGTGATGCAACCTGGATTGACCAAATCTAGACCCACAGCTGATTGAGACATAAGGTTGGACACTCTTGGGGCTGAGAGGTTCGGTGAGGTTGGGTGAGCCAACGCAGACCCTTTCAAGTAATACTGCATGGTACCCATCCCATGGGTCCCAAATCTCCAGGATCAAGGGCATCTTCCTACGTCGAAAACAGGCATGAGAAACCCAGAAGATGGTACACCGTGTGATCGGGAAAGGTTTGTAAAACGCACCTCATTTCTCATCTCCTTTGCTCGGGTTCGCCATTCCAGCCGATTTACTAGCCATCTCCCTCCTTGGAGAATCAGCACCTTTAACCTCCTGTTCCGTACAGGTTGCAATTTGTCCTGAGGATGAACGGGAAGAGGGGGAACCAATGAGAGACTAGCTCTAGGGGTTGGGACAGGCACAGGTCACTCTATTTTCCCATCAGGAAGAAGAATTAAGCACAAGCTTAGCCTGCCCCCCAGAACCAGAAGAGGGCCTGAAGCAATCCTGCGCTTTTGCGGCCAGCTCCCAAAAAAGCGAGTTGAAAAATGGAGCTCAGGGGCACTGCAATTCACAAACCTGCAGAGTTTTAAATGATACCTCTCGTCCACAAATATATTAAGGGAAGGCAACGAAGAGGCTTTGAAAGCAAGGCAGAATTTCAGGAAACAGATTTCAGGAGGTAGATTCGAATCGCCTTGAAAGCACATGAAAAGCGGCAAAACGTGGACAATGATGCCCTTGGCCAAAAAGGGCGTATGCGTTTTTTCCTGAATATATTCAGGAAAAAACGCATACGCCCTTTTTGGCCAACCAAGCAACCTGGAAAGGCCAATCAGCGCTCCAAAGAAGTCTCGCTTCCCAGCGGGCAAAAGGGCCATGCGGAAAAAAGTGTCCAAACCAGAAATGCAGGACCGGCCATGGAGAAATGGGAGCCTTGCTACGCTGATGGGTGGGATGTAAATTGCCAACAGCCACTCTGGAGAAGTGTACGGTGTGTCCTGAAACATCTAAAAAACACAGCTTGGAGAGCATAGGGCACTTCCACTCATGGGCGTATAAATTGGGAAAACTAAAAATCAGCAAGACACAGGCACCCCAAAGTTTAGGGCTGCTCTGTTGACAAGAACCCCCACTTCATTACACCTGAAATATCCTAGGAAAGAGAAAAATGGATAAAGAAGTTGTGGTCCTCATGTACAATGGAATATCACTCAGCCATGAAATCAACGTTATAAGGCTAGTAGCAGCACGATGAGTGGATTTAGGTACGACGATTCTAAGTGAAATAAGTCACACAGAAAAAGACACTTATCATAAGATATCACTTCTAGAGGGAATGTAAAAACCGCTACACTTGAACTGAATTACAAAACAGAACAGAGTCACACGTTTAGGAAACACACTATGGCTGCTGAACGGGAAAGGTGAGGTGGGGTGATGCATAAAACAAGGGTTTCAAATTAGCTCCGATACCGTTCCATAAACCCAATATGTAAGAGACAAGACCTATTCCTTTTTCAGTGAACTGGACTCAACACCCCCTATTCACCGCACAAGAATATATCTGACTAGTAAGAATCTTCAAACCTATGTATTGATATCTCTCTGTAAGTGAGTCAAGGGGGTGTAAAGCGGCATAAACACAGCCGTGAAAAGCAGCTAAACCCCATTATAAAAATAAATTACTTTTCAAAACCCGTGAAACAAAGACAGTGAAAGAGAGAGAAATTCTTACAAAATTCGTTCAGGGGCTGTGATGCAACCTGGATTGACCAAATCTAGACCCACAGCTGATTGAGACATAAGGTTGGACACTCTTGGGGCTGAGAGGTTCGGTGAGGTTGGGTGAGCCAACGCAGACCCTTTCAAGTAATACTGCATGGTACCCATCCCATGGGTCCCAAATCTCCAGGATCAAGGGCATCTTCCTACGTCGAAAACAGGCATGAGAAACCCAGAAGATGGTACACCGTGTGATCGGGAAAGGTTTCTAAAACGCACCTCATTTCTCATCTCCTTTGCTCGGGTTCGCCATTCCAGCCGATTTACTAGCCATCTCCCTCCTTGGAGAATCAGCACCTTTAACCTCCTGTTCCGTACAGGTTGCAATTTGTCCTGAGGATGAACGGGAAGAGGGGGAACCAATGAGAGACTAGCTCTAGGGGTTGGGACAGGCACAGGTCACTCTATTTTCCCATCAGGAATAAGAATTAAGCACAAGCTTAGCCTGCCCCCCAGAACCAGAAGAGGGCCTGAAGCAATCCTGCGCTTTTGCGGCCAGCTCCCAAAAAAGCGAGTTGAAAAATGGAGCTCAGGGGCACTGCAATTCACAAACCTGCAGAGTTTTAAATGATACCTCTCGTCCACAAATATATTAAGGGAAGGCAACGAAGAGGCTTTGAAAGCAAGGCAGAATTGCAGGAAACAGATTTCAGGAGGTAGATTCGAATCGCCTTGAAAGCACATGAAAAGCGGCAAAACGTGGACAATGATGCCCTTGGCCAAAAAGGGCGTATGCGTTTTTTCCTGAATATATTCAGGAAAAAACGCATACGCCCTTTTTGGCCAACCAAGCAACCTGGAAAGGCCAATCAGCGCTCCAAAGAAGTCTCGCTTCCCAGCGGGCAAAAGGGCCATGCGGAAAAAAGTGTCCAAACCAGAAATGCAGGACCGGCCATGGAGAAATGGGAGCCTTGCTACGCTGATGGGTGGGATGTAAATTGCCAACAGCCACTCTGGAGAAGTGTACGGTGTGTTCTGAAACATCTAAAAAACACAGCTTGGAGAGCATAGGGCACTTCCACTCATGGGCGTATAAATTGGGAAAACTAAAAATCAGCAAGACACAGGCACCCCAAAGTTTAGGGCTGCTCTGTTGACAAGAACCCCCACTTCATTACACCTGAAATATCCTAGGAAAGAGAAAAATGGATAAAGAAGTTGTGGTCCTCATGTACAATGGAATATCACTCAGCCATGAAATCAACGTTATAAGGCTAGTAGCAGCACGATGAGTGGATTTAGGTACGACGATTCTAAGTGAAATAAGTCACACAGAAAAAGACACTTATCATAAGATATCACTTCTAGAGGGAATGTAAAAACCGCTACACTTGAACTGAATTACAAAACAGAACAGAGTCACATGTTTAGAAAACACACTCTGGCTGCTGAACGGGAAAGGTGAGGAGGGGTGATGCATAAAACAAGGGTTTCAAATTAGCTCCGATACCGTTCCATAAACCCAATATGTAAGAGACAAGACCTATCCCTTTTTCAGTGAACTGGACTCAACACCCCCTATTCACCGCACAAGAATATATCTGACTAGTAAGAATCTTCAAACCTATGTATTGATATCTCTCTGTAAGTGAGTCAAGGGGGTGTAAAGCGGCATAAACACAGCCGTGAAAAGCAGCTAAACCCCATTATAAAAATAAATTACTTTTCAAAACCCGTGAAACAAAGACAGTGAAAGAGAGAGAAATTCTTACAAAATTCGTTCAGGGGCTGTGATGCAACCTGGATTGACCATATCTAGACCCACAGCTGATTGAGACATAAGGGTGGACACTCTTGGGGCTGAGAGGTTCGGTGAGGTTGGGTGAGCCAACGCAGACCCTTTCAAGTAATACTGCATGGTACCCATCCCATGGGTCCCAAATCTCCAGGTTCAAGGGCATCTTCCTACGTCGAAAACAGGCATGAGAAACCCAGAAGATGGTACACCGTGTGATCGGGAAAGGTTTCTAAAACGCACCTCATTTCTCATCTCCTTTGCTTGGGTTCGCCATTCCAGCCGATTTACTAGCCATCTCCCTCCTTGGAGAATCAGCACCTTTAACCTCCTGTTCCGTACAGGTTGCAATTTGTCCTGAGGATGAACGGGAAGAGGGGGAACCAATGAGAGACTAGCTCTAGGGGTTGGGACAGGCACAGGTCACTCTATTTTCCCATCAGGAAGAAGAATTAAGCACAAGCTTAGCCTGCCCCCCAGAACCAGAAGAGGGCCTGAAGCAATCCTGCGCTTTTGCGGGCAGCTCCCAAAAAAGCGAGTTGAAAAATGGAGCTCAGGGGCACTGCAATTCACAAACCTGCAGAGTTTTAAATGATACCTCTCGTCCACAAATATATTAAGGGAAGGCAACGAAGAGGCTTTGAAAGCAAGGCAGAATTGCAGGAAACAGATTTCAGGAGGTAGATTCGAATCGCCTTGAAAGCACATGAAAAGCGGCAAAACGTGGACAATGATGCCCTTGGCCAAAAAGGGCGTATGCGTTTTTTCCTGAATATATTCAGGAAAAAACGCATACGCCCTTTTTGGCCAACCAAGCAACCTGGAAAGGCCAATCAGCGCTCCAAAGAAGTCTCGCTTCCCAGCGGGCAAAAGGGCCATGCGGAAAAAAGTGTCCAAACCAGAAATGCAGGACCGGCCATGGAGAAATGGGAGCCTTGCTACGCTGATGGGTGGGATGTAAATTGCCAACAGCCACTCTGGAGAAGTGTACGGTGTGTTCTGAAACATCTAAAAAACACAGCTTGGAGAGCATAGGGCACTTCCACTCATGGGCGTATAAATTGGGAAAACTAAAAATCAGCAAGACACAGGCACCCCAAAGTTTAGGGCTGCTCTGTTGACAAGAACCCCCACTTCATTACACCTGAAATATCCTAGGAAAGAGAAAAATGGATAAAGAAGTTGTGGTCCTCATGTACAATGGAATATCACTCAGCCATGAAATCAACGTTATAAGGCTAGTAGCAGCACGATGAGTGGATTTAGGTACGACGATTCTAAGTGAAATAAGTCACACAGAAAAAGACACTTATCATAAGATATCACTTCTAGAGGGAATGTAAAAACCGCTACACTTGAACTGAATTACAAAACAGAACAGAGTCACACGTTTAGGAAACACACTATGGCTGCTGAACGGGAAAGGTGAGGTGGGGTGATGCATAAAACAAGGGTTTCAAATTAGCTCCGATACCGTTCCATAAACCCAATATGTAAGAGACAAGACCTATTCCTTTTTCAGTGAACTGGACTCAACACCCCCTATTCACCGCACAAGAATATATCTGACTAGTAAGAATCTTCAAACCTATGTATTGATATCTCTCTGTAAGTGAGTCAAGGGGGTGTAAAGCGGCATAAACACAGCCGTGAAAAGCAGCTAAACCCCATTATAAAAATAAATTACTTTTCAAAACCCGTGAAACAAAGACAGTGAAAGAGAGAGAAATTCTTACAAAATTCGTTCAGGGGCTGTGATGCAACCTGGATTGACCAAATCTAGACCCACAGCTGATTGAGACATAAGGTTGGACACTCTTGGGGCTGAGAGGTTCGGTGAGGTTGGGTGAGCCAACGCAGACCCTTTCAAGTAATACTGCATGGTACCCATCCCATGGGTCCCAAATCTCCAGGATCAAGGGCATCTTCCTACGTCGAAAACAGGCATGAGAAACCCAGAAGATGGTACACCGTGTGATCGGGAAAGGTTTCTAAAACGCACCTCATTTCTCATCTCCTTTGCTCGGGTTCGCCATTCCAGCCGATTTACTAGCCATCTCCCTCCTTGGAGAATCAGCACCTTTAACCTCCTGTTCCGTACAGGTTGCAATTTGTCCTGAGGATGAACGGGAAGAGGGGGAACCAATGAGAGACTAGCTCTAGGGGTTGGGACAGGCACAGGTCACTCTATTTTCCCATCAGGAAGAAGAATTAAGCACAAGCTTAGCCTGCCCCCCAGAACCAGAAGAGGGCCTGAAGCAATCCTGCGCTTTTGCGGCCAGCTCCCAAAAAAGCGAGTTGAAAAATGGAGCTCAGGGGCACTGCAATTCACAAACCTGCAGAGTTTTAAATGATACCTCTCGTCCACAAATATATTAAGGGAAGGCAACGAAGAGGCTTTGAAAGCAAGGCAGAATTGCAGGAAACAGATTTCAGGAGGTAGATTCGAATCGCCTTGAAAGCACATGAAAAGCGGCAAAACGTGGACAATGATGCCCTTGGCCAAAAAGGGCGTATGCGTTTTTTCCTGAATATATTCAGGAAAAAACGCATACGCCCTTTTTGGCCAACCAAGCAACCTGGAAAGGCCAATCAGCGCTCCAAAGAAGTCTCGCTTCCCAGCGGGCAAAAGGGCCATGCGGAAAAAAGTGTCCAAACCAGAAATGCAGGACCGGCCATGGAGAAATGGGAGCCTTGCTACGCTGATGGGTGGGATGTAAATTGCCAACAGCCACTCTGGAGAAGTGTACGGTGTGTTCTGAAACATCTAAAAAACACAGCTTGGAGAGCATAGGGCACTTCCACTCATGGGCGTATAAATTGGGAAAACTAAAAATCAGCAAGACACAGGCACCCCAAAGTTTAGGGCTGCTCTGTTGACAAGAACCCCCACTTCATTACACCTGAAATATCCTAGGAAAGAGAAAAATGGATAAAGAAGTTGTGGTCCTCATGTACAATGGAATATCACTCAGCCATGAAATCAACGTTATAAGGCTAGTAGCAGCACGATGAGTGGATTTAGGTACGACGATTCTAAGTGAAATAAGTCACACAGAAAAAGACACTTATCATAAGATATCACTTCTAGAGGGAATGTAAAAACCGCTACACTTGAACTGAATTACAAAACAGAACAGAGTCACACGTTTAGGAAACACACTATGGCTGCTGAACGGGAAAGGTGAGGTGGGGTGATGCATAAAACAAGGGTTTCAAATTAGCTCCGATACCGTTCCATAAACCCAATATGTAAGAGACAAGACCTATTCCTTTTTCAGTGAACTGGACTCAACACCCCCTATTCACCGCACAAGAATATATCTGACTAGTAAGAATCTTCAAACCTATGTATTGATATCTCTCTGTAAGTGAGTCAAGGGGGTGTAAAGCGGCATAAACACAGCCGTGAAAAGTAGCTAAACCCCATTATAAAAATAAATTACTTTTCAAAACCCGTGAAACAAAGACAGTGAAAGAGAGAGAAATTCTTACAAAATTCGTTCAGGGGCTGTGATGCAACCTGGATTGACCAAATCTAGACCCACAGCTGATTGAGACATAAGGGTGGACACTCTTGGGGCTGAGAGGTTCGGTGAGGTTGGGTGAGCCAACGCAGACCCTTTCAAGTAATACTGCATGGTACCCATCCCATGGGTCCCAAATCTCCAGGATCAAGGGCATCTTCCTACGTGGAAAACAGGCATGAGAAACCCAGAAGATGGTACACCGTGTGATCGGGAAAGGTTTCTAAAACGCACCTCATTTCTCATCTCCTTTGCTCGGGTTCGCCATTCCAGCCGATTTACTAGCCATCTCCCTCCTTGGAGAATCAGCACCTTTACCCTCCTGTTCCGTACAGGTTGCAATTTGTCCTGAGGATGAACGGGAAGAGGGGGAACCAATGAGAGACTAGCTCTAGGGGTTGGGACAGGCACAGGTCACTCTATTTTCCCATCAGGAAGAAGAATTAAGCACAAGCTCAGCCTGCCCCCCAGAACCAGAAGAGGGCCTGAAGCAATCCTGCGCTTTTGTGGCCAGCTCCCAAAAAAGCGAGTTGAAAAATGGAGCTCAGGGGCACTGCAATTCACAAACCTGCAGAGTTTTAAATGATACCTCTCGTCCACAAATATATTAAGGGAAGGCAACGAAGAGGCTTTGAAAGCAAGGCAGAATTGCAGGAAACAGATTTCAGGAGGTAGATTCGAATCGCCTTGAAAGCACATGAAAAGCGGCAAAACGTGGACAATGATGCCCTTGGCCAAAAAGTGCGTATGCGTTTTTTCCTGAATATATTCAGGAAAAAACGCATACGCCCTTTTTGGCCAACCAAGCAACCTGGAAAGGCCAATCAGCGCTCCAAAGAAGTCTCGCTTCCCAGCGGGCAAAAGGGCCATGCGGAAAAAAGTGTCCAAACCAGAAATGCAGGACCGGCCATGGAGAAATGGGAGCCTTGCTACGCTGATGGGTGGGATGTAAATTGCCAACAGCCACTCTGGAGAAGTGTACGGTGTGTCCTGAAACATCTAAAAAACACAGCTTGGAGAGCATAGGGCACTTCCACTCATGGCCGTATAAATTGGGAAAACTAAAAATCAGCAAGACACAGGCACCCCAAAGTTTAGGGCTGCTCTGTTGACAAGAACCCCCACTTCATTACACCTGAAATATCCTAGGAAAGAGAAAAATGGAAAAAGAAGTTGTGGTCCTCCTGTACAATGGAATATCACTCAGCCATGACATCAACGTCATAAGGCTAGTAGCAGCACGATGAGTGGATTTAGGTACGACGATTCTAAGTGAAATAAGTCACACAGAAAAAGACACTTATCATAAGATATCACTTCTAGAGGGAATGTAAAAACCGCTACACTTGAACTGAATTACAAAACAGAACAGAGTCACATGTTTAGAAAACACACTATGGCTGCTGAACGGGAAAGGTGAGGTGGGGTGATGAATAAAACAAGGGTTTCAAATTAGCTCCGATACCGTTCCATAAACCCAATATGTAAGAGACAAGACCTATCCCTTTTTCAGTGAACTGGACTCAACACCCCCTATTCACCGCACAAGAATATATCTGACTAGTAAGAATCTTCAAACCTATGTATTGATATCTCTCTGTAAGTGAGTCAAGGGGGTGTAAAGCGGCATAAACACAGCCGTGAAAAGCAGCTAAACCCCATTATAAAAATAAATTACTTTTCAAAACCCGTGAAACAAAGACAGTGAAAGAGAGAGAAATTCTTACAAAATTCGTTCAGGGGCTGTGATGCAACCTGGATTGACCATATCTAGACCCACAGCTGATTGAGACATAAGGGTGGACACTCTTGGGGCTGAGAGGTTCGGTGAGGTTGGGTGAGCCAACGCAGACCCTTTCAAGTAATACTGCATGGTACCCATCCCATGGGTCCCATATCTCCAGGTTCAAGGGCATCTTCCTACGTCGAAAACAGGCATGAGAAACCCAGAAGATGGTACACCGTGTGATCGGGAAAGGTTTCTAAAACGCACCTCATTTCTCATCTCCTTTGCTTGGGTTCGCCATTCCAGCCGATTTACTAGCCATCTCCCTCCTTGGAGAATCAGCACCTTTAACCTCCTGTTCCGTACAGGTTGCAATTTGTCCTGAGGATGAACGGGAAGAGGGGGAACCAATGAGAGACTAGCTCTAGGGGTTGGGACAGGCACAGGTCACTCTATTTTCCCATCAGGAAGAAGAATTAAGCACAAGCTTAGCCTGCCCCCCAGAACAAGAAGAGGGCCTGAAGCAATCCTGCGCTTTTGCGGCCAGCTCCCAAAAAAGCGAGTTGAAAAATGGAGCTCAGGGGCACTGCAATTCACAAACCTGCAGAGTTTTAAATGATACCTCTCGTCCACAAATATATTAAGGGAAGGCAACGAAGAGGCTTTGAAAGCAAGGCAGAATGGCAGGAAACAGATTTCAGGAGGTAGATTCGAATCGCCTTGAAAGCACATGAAAAGCGGCAAAACGTGGACAATGATGCCCTTGGCCAAAAAGGGCGTATGCGTTTTTTCCTGAATATATTCAGGAAAAAACGCATACGCCCTTTTTGGCCAACCAAGCAACCTGGAAAGGCCAATCAGCGCTCCAAAGAAGTCTCGCTTCCCAGCGGGCAAAAGGGCCATGCGGAAAAAAGTGTCCAAACCAGAAATGCAGGACCGGCCATGGAGAAATGGGAGCCTTGCTACGCTGATGGGTGGGATGTAAATTGCCAACAGCCACTCTGGAGAAGTGTACGGTGTGTTCTGAAACATCTAAAAAACACAGCTTGGAGAGCATAGGGCACTTCCACTCATGGGCGTATAAATTGGGAAAACTAAAAATCAGCAAGACACAGGCACCCCAAAGTTTAGGGCTGCTCTGTTGACAAGAACCCCCACTTCATTACACCTGAAATATCCTAGGAAAGAGAAAAATGGATAAAGAAGTTGTGGTCCTCATGTACAATGGAATATCACTCAGCCATGAAATCAACGTTATAAGGCTAGTAGCAGCACGATGAGTGGATTTAGGTACGACGATTCTAAGTGAAATAAGTCACACAGAAAAAGACACTTATCATAAGATATCACTTCTAGAGGGAATGTAAAAACCGCTACAATTGAACTGAATTACAAAACAGAACAGTGTCACACGTTTAGGAAACACACTATGGCTGCTGAACGGGAAAGGTGAGGTGGGGTGATGCATAAAACAAGGGTTTCAAATTAGCTCCGATACCGTTCCATAAACCCAATATGTAAGAGACAAGACCTATCCCTTTTTCAGTGAACTGGACTCAACACCCCCTATTCACCGCACAAGAATATATCTGACTAGTAAGAATCTTCAAACCTATGTATTGATATCTCTCTGTAAGTGAGTCAAGGGGGTGTAAAGCGGCATAAACACAGCCGTGAAAAGCAGCTAAACCCCATTATAAAAATAAATTACTTTTCAAAACCCGTGAAACAAAGACAGTGAAAGAGAGAGAAATTCTTACAAAATTCGTTCAGGGGCTGTGATGCAACCTGGATTGACCAAATCTAGACCCACAGCTGATTGAGACATAAGGGTGGACACTCTTGGGGCTGAGAGGTTCGGTGAGGTTGGGTGAGCCAACGCAGACCCTTTCAAGTAATACTGCATGGTACCCATCCCATGGGTCCCAAATCTCCAGGATCAAGGGCATCTTCCTACGTCGAAAACAGGCATGAGAAACCCAGAAGATGGTACACCGTGTGATCGGGAAAGGTTTCTAAAACGCACCTCATTTCTCATCTCCTTTGCTCGGGTTCGCCATTCCAGCCGATTTACTAGCCATCTCGCTCCTTGGAGAATCAGCACCTTTACCCTCCTGTTCCGTACAGGTTGCAATTTGTCCTGAGGATGAACGGGAAGAGGGGGAACCAATGAGAGACTAGCTCTAGGGGTTGGGACAGGCACAGGTCACTCTATTTTCCCATCAGGAAGAAGAATTAAGCACAAGCTCAGCCTGCCCCCCAGAACCAGAAGAGGGCCTGAAGCAATCCTGCGCTTTTGTGGCCAGCTCCCAAAAAAGCGAGTTGAAAAATGGAGCTCAGGGGCACTGCAATTCACAAACCTGCAGAGTTTTAAATGATACCTCTCGTCCACAAATATATTAAGGGAAGGCAACGAAGAGGCTTTGAAAGCAAGGCAGAATTGCAGGAAACAGATTTCAGGAGGTAGATTCGAATCGCCTTGAAAGCACATGAAAAGCGGCAAAACGTGGACAATGATGCCCTTGGCCAAAAAGGGCGTATGCGTTTTTTCCTGAATATATTCAGGAAAAAACGCATACGCCCTTTTTGGCCAACCAAGCAACCTGGAAAGGCCAATCAGCGCTCCAAAGAAGTCTCGCTTCCCAGCGGGCAAAAGGGCCATGCGGAAAAAAGTGTCCAAACCAGAAATGCAGGACCGGCCATGGAGAAATGGGAGCCTTGCTACGCTGATGGGTGGGATGTAAATTGCCAACAGCCACTCTGGAGAAGTGTACGGTGTGTCCTGAAACATCTAAAAAACACAGCTTGGAGAGCATAGGGCACTTCCACTCATGGCCGTATAAATTGGGAAAACTAAAAATCAGCAAGACACAGGCACCCCAAAGTTTAGGGCTGCTCTGTTGACAAGAACCCCCACTTCATTACACCTTAAATATCCTAGGAAAGAGAAAAATGGATAAAGAAGTTGTGGTCCTCCTGTACAATGGAATATCACTCAGCCATGACATCAACGTCATAAGGCTAGTAGCAGCACGATGAGTGGATTTAGGTACGACGATTCTAAGTGAAATAAGTCACACTGAAAAAGACACTTATCATAAGATATCACTTCTAGAGGGAATGTAAAAACCGCTACACTTGAACTGAATTACAAAACAGAACAGAGTCACATGTTTAGAAAACACATTATGGCTGCTGAACGGGAAAGGTGAGGTGGGGTGATGCATAAAACAAGGGTTTCAAATTAGCTCCGATACCGTTCCATAAACCCAATATGTAAGAGACAAGACCTATCCCTTTTTCAGTGAACTGGACTCAACACCCCCTATTCACCGCACAAGAATATATCTGACTAGTAAGAATCTTCAAACCTATGTATTGATATCTCTCTGTAAGTGAGTCAAGGGGGTGTAAAGCGGCATAAACACAGCCGTGAAAAGCAGCTAAACCCCATTATAAAAATAAATTACTTTTCAAAACCCGTGAAACAAAGACAGTGAAAGAGAGAGAAATTCTTACAAAATTCGTTCAGGGGCTGTGATGCAACCTGGATTGACCAAATCTAGACCCACAGCTGATTGAGACATAAGGGTGGACACTCTTGGGGCTGAGAGGTTCGGTGAGGTTGGGTGAGCCAACGCAGACCCTTTCAAGTAATACTGCATGCTACCCATCCCATGGGTCCCAAATCTCCAGGTTCAAGGGCATCTTCCTACGTCGAAAACAGGCATGAGAAACCCAGAAGATGGTACACCGTGTGATCGGGAAAGGTTTCTAAAACGCACCTCATTTCTCATCTCCTTTGCTTGGGTTCGCCATTCCAGCCGATTTACTAGCCATCTCCCTCCTTGGAGAATCAGCACCTTTAACCTCCTGTTCCGTACAGGTTGCAATTTGTCCTGAGGATGAACGGGAAGAGGGGGAACCAATGAGAGACTAGCTCTAGGGGTTGGGACAGGCACAGGTCACTCTATTTTCCCATCAGGAAGAAGAATTAAGCACAAGCTTAGCCTGCCCCCCAGAACCAGAAGAGGGCCTGAAGCAATCCTGCGCTTTTGCGGCCAGCTCCCAAAAAAGCGAGTTGAAAAATGGAGCTCAGGGGCACTGCAATTCACAAACCTGCAGAGTTTTAAATGATACCTCTCGTCCACAAATATATTAAGGGAAGGCAACGAAGAGGCTTTGAAAGCAAGGCAGAATTGCAGGAAACAGATTTCAGGAGGTAGATTCGAATCGCCTTGAAAGCACATGAAAAGCGGCAAAACGTGGACAATGATGCCCTTGGCCAAAAAGGGCGTATGCGTTTTTTCCTGAATATATTCAGGAAAAAACGCATACGCCCTTTTTGGCCAACCAAGCAACCTGGAAAGGCCAATCAGCGCTCCAAAGAAGTCTCGCTTCCCAGCGGGCAAAAGGGCCATGCGGAAAAAAGTGTCCAAACCAGAAATGCAGGACCGGCCATGGAGAAATGGGAGCCTTGCTACGCTGATGGGTGGGATGTAAATTGCCAACAGCCACTCTGGAGAAGTGTACGGTGTGTTCTGAAACATCTAAAAAACACAGCTTGGAGAGCATAGGGCACTTCCACTCATGGGCGTATAAATTGGGAAAACTAAAAATCAGCAAGACACAGGCACCCCAAAGTTTAGGGCTGCTCTGTTGACAAGAACCCCCACTTCATTACACCTGAAATATCCTAGGAAAGAGAAAAATGGATAAAGAAGTTGTGGTCCTCATGTACAATGGAATATCACTCAGCCATGAAATCAACGTTATAAGGCTAGTAGCAGCACGATGAGTGGATTTAGGTACGACGATTCTAAGTGAAATAAGTCACACAGAAAAAGACACTTATCATAAGATATCACTTCTAGAGGGAATGTAAAAACCGCTACACTTGAACTGAATTACAAAACAGAACAGTGTCACACGTTTAGGAAACACACTATGGCTGCTGAACGGGAAAGGTGAGGTGGGGTGATGCATAAAACAAGGGTTTCAAATTAGCTCCGATACCGTTCCATAAACCCAATATGTAAGAGACAAGACCTATTCCTTTTTCAGTGAACTGGACTCAACACCCCCTATTCACCGCACAAGAATATATCTGACTAGTAAGAATCTTCAAACCTATGTATTGATATCTCTCTGTAAGTGAGTCAAGGGGGTGTAAAGCGGCATAAACACAGCCGTGAAAAGCAGCTAAACCCCATTATAAAAATAAATTACTTTTCAAAACCCGTGAAACAAAGACAGTGAAAGAGAGAGAAATTCTTACAAAATTCGTTCAGGGGCTGTGATGCAACCTGGATTGACCAAATCTATACCCACAGCTGATTGAGACATAAGGGTGGACACTCTTGGGGCTGAGAGGTTCGGTGAGGTTGGGTGAGCCAACGCAGACCCTTTCAAGTAATACTGCATGGTACCCATCCCATGGGTCCCAAATCTCCAGGATCAAGGGCATCTTCCTACGTCGAAAACAGGCATGAGAAACCCAGAAGATGGTACACCGTGTGATCGGGAAAGGTTTCTAAAACGCACCTCATTTCTCATCTCCTTTGCTCGGGTTCGCCATTCCAGCCGATTTACTAGCCATCTCGCTCCTTGGAGAATCAGCACCTTTACCCTCCTGTTCCGTACAGGTTGCAATTTGTCCTGAGGATGAACGGGAAGAGGGGGAACCAATGAGAGACTAGCTCTAGGGGTTGGGACAGGCACAGGTCACTCTATTTTCCCATCAGGAAGAAGAATTAAGCACAAGCTCAGCCTGCCCCCCAGAACCAAAAGAGGGCCTGAAGCAATCCTGCGCTTTTGTGGCCAGCTCCCAAAAAAGCGAGTTGAAAAATGGAGCTCAGGGGCACTGCAATTCACAAACCTGCAGAGTTTTAAATGATACCTCTCGTCCACAAATATATTAAGGGAAGGCAACGAAGAGGCTTTGAAAGCAAGGCAGAATTGCAGGAAACAGATTTCAGGAGGTAGATTCGAATCGCCTTGAAAGCACATGAAAAGCGGCAAAACGTGGACAATGATGCCCTTGGCCAAAAAGGGCGTATGCGTTTTTTCCTGAATATATTCAGGAAAAAACGCATACGCCCTTTTTGGCCAACCAAGCAACCTGGAAAGGCCAATCAGCGCTCCAAAGAAGTCTCGCTTCCCAGCGGGCAAAAGGGCCATGCGGAAAAAAGTGTCCAAACCAGAAATGCAGGACCGGCCATGGAGAAATGGGAGCCTTGCTACGCTGATGGGTGGGATGTAAATTGCCAACAGCCACTCTGGAGAAGTGTACGGTGTGTCCTGAAACATCTAAAAAACACAGCTTGGAGAGCATAGGGCACTTCCACTCATGGGCGTATAAATTGGGAAAACTAAAAATCAGCAAGACACAGGCACCCCAAAGTTTAGGGCTGCTCTGTTGACAAGAACCCCCACTTCATTACACCTGAAATATCCTAGGAAAGAGAAAAATGGATAAAGAAGTTGTGGTCCTCCTGTACAATGGAATATCACTCAGCCATGACATCAACGTCATAAGGCTAGTAGCAGCACGATGAGTGGATTTAGGTACGACGATTCTAAGTGAAATAAGTCACACTGAAAAAGACACTTATCATAAGATATCACTTCTAGAGGGAATGTAAAAACCGCTACACTTGAACTGAATTACAAAACAGAACAGTGTCACACGTTTAGGAAACACACTATGGCTGCTGAACGGGAAAGGTGAGGTGGGGTGATGCATAAAACAAGGGTTTCAAATTAGCTCCGATACCGTTCCATAAACCCAATATGTAAGAGACAAGACCTATTCCTTTTTCAGTGAACTGGACTCAACACCCCCTATTCACCGCACAAGAATATATCTGACTAGTAAGAATCTTCAAACCTATGTATTGATATCTCTCTGTAAGTGAGTCAAGGGGGTGTAAAGCGGCATAAACACAGCCGTGAAAAGCAGCTAAACCCCATTATAAAAATAAATTACTTTTCAAAACCCGTGAAACAAAGACAGTGAAAGAGAGAGAAATTCTTACAAAATTCGTTCAGGGGCTGTGATGCAACCTGGATTGACCAAATCTAGACCCACAGCTGATTGAGACATAAGGGTGGACACTCTTGGGGCTGAGAGGTTCGGTGAGGTTGGGTGAGCCAACGCAGACCCTTTCAAGTAATACTGCATGGTACCCATCCCATGGGTCCCAAATCTCCAGGATCAAGGGCATCTTCCTACGTCGAAAACAGGCATGAGAAACCCAGAAGATGGTACACCGTGTGATCGGGAAAGGTTTCTAAAACGCACCTCATTTCTCATCTCCTTTGCTCGGGTTCGCCATTCCAGCCGATTTACTAGCCATCTCGCTCCTTGGAGAATCAGCACCTTTACCCTCCTGTTCCGTACAGGTTGCAATTTGTCCTGAGGATGAACGGGAAGAGGGGGAACCAATGAGAGACTAGCTCTAGGGGTTGGGACAGGCACAGGTCACTCTATTTTCCCATCAGGAAGAAGAATTAAGCACAAGCTCAGCCTGCCCCCCAGAACCAGAAGAGGGCCTGAAGCAATCCTGCGCTTTTGTGGCCAGCTCCCAAAAAAGCGAGTTGAAAAATGGAGCTCAGGGGCACTGCAATTCACAAACCTGCAGAGTTTTAAATGATACCTCTCGTCCACAAATATATTAAGGGAAGGCAACGAAGAGGCTTTGAAAGCAAGGCAGAATTGCAGGAAACAGATTTCAGGAGGTAGATTCGAATCGCCTTGAAAGCACATGAAAAGCGGCAAAACGTGGACAATGATGCCCTTGGCCAAAAAGGGCGTATGCGTTTTTTCCTGAATATATTCAGGAAAAAACGCATACGCCCTTTTTGGCCAACCAAGCAACCTGGAAAGGCCAATCAGCGCTCCAAAGAAGTCTCGCTTCCCAGCGGGCAAAAGGGCCATGCGGAAAAAAGTGTCCAAACCAGAAATGCAGGACCGGCCATGGAGAAATGGGAGCCTTGCTACGCTGATGGGTGGGATGTAAATTGCCAACAGCCACTCTGGAGAAGTGTACGGTGTGTCCTGAAACATCTAAAAAACACAGCTTGGAGAGCATAGGGCACTTCCACTCATGGCCGTATAAATTGGGAAAACTAAAAATCAGCAAGACACAGGCACCCCAAAGTTTAGGGCTGCTCTGTTGACAAGAACCCCCACTTCATTACACCTTAAATATCCTAGGAAAGAGAAAAATGGATAAAGAAGTTGTGGTCCTCCTGTACAATGGAATATCACTCAGCCATGACATCAACGTCATAAGGCTAGTAGCAGCACGATGAGTGGATTTAGGTACGACGATTCTAAGTGAAATAAGTCACACTGAAAAAGACACTTATCATAAGATATCACTTCTAGAGGGAATGTAAAAACCGCTACACTTGAACTGAATTACAAAACAGAACAGAGTCACATGTTTAGAAAACACATTATGGCTGCTGAACGGGAAAGGTGAGGTGGGGTGATGCATAAAACAAGGGTTTCAAATTAGCTCCGATACCGTTCCATAAACCCAATATGTAAGAGACAAGACCTATCCCTTTTTCAGTGAACTGGACTCAACACCCCCTATTCACCGCACAAGAATATATCTGACTAGTAAGAATCTTCAAACCTATGTATTGATATCTCTCTGTAAGTGAGTCAAGGGGGTGTAAAGCGGCATAAACACAGCCGTGAAAAGCAGCTAAACCCCATTATAAAAATAAATTACTTTTCAAAACCCGTGAAACAAAGACAGTGAAAGAGAGAGAAATTCTTACAAAATTCGTTCAGGGGCTGTGATGCAACCTGGATTGACCAAATCTAGACCCACAGCTGATTGAGACATAAGGGTGGACACTCTTGGGGCTGAGAGGTTCGGTGAGGTTGGGTGAGCCAACGCAGACCCTTTCAAGTAATACTGCATGCTACCCATCCCATGGGTCCCAAATCTCCAGGTTCAAGGGCATCTTCCTACGTCGAAAACAGGCATGAGAAACCCAGAAGATGGTACACCGTGTGATCGGGAAAGGTTTCTAAAACGCACCTCATTTCTCATCTCCTTTGCTTGGGTTCGCCATTCCAGCCGATTTACTAGCCATCTCCCTCCTTGGAGAATCAGCACCTTTAACCTCCTGTTCCGTACAGGTTGCAATTTGTCCTGAGGATGAACGGGAAGAGGGGGAACCAATGAGAGACTAGCTCTAGGGGTTGGGACAGGCACAGGTCACTCTATTTTCCCATCAGGAAGAAGAATTAAGCACAAGCTTAGCCTGCCCCCCAGAACCAGAAGAGGGCCTGAAGCAATCCTGCGCTTTTGCGGCCAGCTCCCAAAAAAGCGAGTTGAAAAATGGAGCTCAGGGGCACTGCAATTCACAAACCTGCAGAGTTTTAAATGATACCTCTCGTCCACAAATATATTAAGGGAAGGCAACGAAGAGGCTTTGAAAGCAAGGCAGAATTGCAGGAAACAGATTTCAGGAGGTAGATTCGAATCGCCTTGAAAGCACATGAAAAGCGGCAAAACGTGGACAATGATGCCCTTGGCCAAAAAGGGCGTATGCGTTTTTTCCTGAATATATTCAGGAAAAAACGCATACGCCCTTTTTGGCCAACCAAGCAACCTGGAAAGGCCAATCAGCGCTCCAAAGAAGTCTCGCTTCCCAGCGGGCAAAAGGGCCATGCGGAAAAAAGTGTCCAAACCAGAAATGCAGGACCGGCCATGGAGAAATGGGAGCCTTGCTACGCTGATGGGTGGGATGTAAATTGCCAACAGCCACTCTGGAGAAGTGTACGGTGTGTTCTGAAACATCTAAAAAACACAGCTTGGAGAGCATAGGGCACTTCCACTCATGGGCGTATAAATTGGGAAAACTAAAAATCAGCAAGACACAGGCACCCCAAAGTTTAGGGCTGCTCTGTTGACAAGAACCCCCACTTCATTACACCTGAAATATCCTAGGAAAGAGAAAAATGGATAAAGAAGTTGTGGTCCTCATGTACAATGGAATATCACTCAGCCATGAAATCAACGTTATAAGGCTAGTAGCAGCACGATGAGTGGATTTAGGTACGACGATTCTAAGTGAAATAAGTCACACAGAAAAAGACACTTATCATAAGATATCACTTCTAGAGGGAATGTAAAAACCGCTACACTTGAACTGAATTACAAAACAGAACAGTGTCACACGTTTAGGAAACACACTATGGCTGCTGAACGGGAAAGGTGAGGTGGGGTGATGCATAAAACAAGGGTTTCAAATTAGCTCCGATACCGTTCCATAAACCCAATATGTAAGAGACAAGACCTATTCCTTTTTCAGTGAACTGGACTCAACACCCCCTATTCACCGCACAAGAATATATCTGACTAGTAAGAATCTTCAAACCTATGTATTGATATCTCTCTGTAAGTGAGTCAAGGGGGTGTAAAGCGGCATAAACACAGCCGTGAAAAGCAGCTAAACCCCATTATAAAAATAAATTACTTTTCAAAACCCGTGAAACAAAGACAGTGAAAGAGAGAGAAATTCTTACAAAATTCGTTCAGGGGCTGTGATGCATCCTGGATTGACCACATCTAGACCCACAGCTGATTGAGACATAAGGGTGGACACTCTTGGGGCTGAGAGGTTCGGTGAGGTTGGGTGAGCCAACGCAGACCCTTTCAAGTAATACTGCATGGTACCCATCCCATGGGTCCCAAATCTCCAGGATCAAGGGCATCTTCCTACGTCGAAAACAGGCATGAGAAACCCAGAAGATGGTACACCGTGTGATCGGGAAAGGTTTCTAAAACGCACCTCATTTCTCATCTCCTTTGCTCGGGTTCGCCATTCCAGCCGATTTACTAGCCATCTCCCTCCTTGGAGAATCAGCACCTTTACCCTCCTGTTCCGTACAGGTTGCAATTTGTCCTGAGGATGAACGGGAAGAGGGGGAACCAATGAGAGACTAGCTCTAGGGGTTGGGACAGGCACAGGTCACTCTATTTTCCCATCAGGAAGAAGAATTAAGCACAAGCTCAGCCTGCCCCCCAGAACCAGAAGAGGGCCTGAAGCAATCCTGCGCTTTTGTGGCCAGCTCCCAAAAAAGCGAGTTGAAAAATGGAGCTCAGGGGCACTGCAATTCACAAACCTGCAGAGTTTTAAATGATACCTCTCGTCCACAAATATATTAAGGGAAGGCAACGAAGAGGCTTTGAAAGCAAGGCAGAATTGCAGGAAACAGATTTCAGGAGGTAGATTCGAATCGCCTTGAAAGCACATGAAAAGCGGCAAAACGTGGACAATGATGCCCTTGGCCAAAAAGGGCGTATGCGTTTTTTCCTGAATATATTCAGGAAAAAACGCATACGCCCTTTTTGGCCAACCAAGCAACCTGGAAAGGCCAATCAGCGCTCCAAAGAAGTCTCGCTTCCCAGCGGGCAAAAGGGCCATGCGGAAAAAAGTGTCCAAACCAGAAATGCAGGACCGGCCATGGAGAAATGGGAGCCTTGCTACGCTGATGGGTGGGATGTAAATTGCCAACAGCCACTCTGGAGAAGTGTACGGTGTGTCCTGAAACATCTAAAAAACACAGCTTGGAGAGCATAGGGCACTTCCACTCATGGGCGTATAAATTGGGAAAACTAAAAATCAGCAAGACAGAGGCACCCCAAAGTTTAGGGCTGCTCTGTTGACAAGAACCCCCACTTCATTACACCTTAAATATCCTAGGAAAGAGAAAAATGGATAAAGAAGTTGTGGTCCTCCTGTACAATGGAATATCACTCAGCCATGACATCAACGTCATAAGGCTAGTAGCAGCACGATGAGTGGATTTAGGTACGACGATTCTAAGTGAAATAAGTCACACTGAAAAAGACACTTATCATAAGATATCACTTCTAGAGGGAATGTAAAAACCGCTACACTTGAACTGAATTACAAAACAGAACAGAGTCACATGTTTAGAAAACACATTATGGCTGCTGAACGGGAAAGGTGAGGTGGGGTGATGCATAAAACAAGGGTTTCAAATTAGCTCCGATACCGTTCCATAAACCCAATATGTAAGAGACAAGACCTATCCCTTTTTCAGTGAACTGGACTCAACACCCCCTATTCACCGCACAAGAATATATCTGACTAGTAAGAATCTTCAAACCTATGTATTGATATCTCTCTGTAAGTGAGTCAAGGGGGTGTAAAGCGGCATAAACACAGCCGTGAAAAGCAGCTAAACCCCATTATAAAAATAAATTACTTTTCAAAACCCGTGAAACAAAGACAGTGAAAGAGAGAGAAATTCTTACAAAATTCGTTCAGGGGCTGTGATGCAACCTGGATTGACCAAATCTAGACCCACAGCTGATTGAGACATAAGGGTGGACACTCTTGGGGCTGAGAGGTTCGGTGAGGTTGGGTGAGCCAACGCAGACCCTTTCAAGTAATACTGCATGGTACCCATCCCATGGGTCCCAAATCTCCAGGATCAAGGGCATCTTCCTACGTCGAAAACAGGCATGAGAAACCCAGAAGATGGTACACCGTGTGATCGGGAAAGGTTTCTAAAACGCACCTCATTTCTCATCTCCTTTGCTCGGGTTCGCCATTCCAGCCAATTTACTAGCCATCTCGCTCCTTGGAGAATCAGCACCTTTAACCTCCTGTTCCGTACAGGTTGCAATTTGTCCTGAGGATGAACGGGAAGAGGGGGAACCAATGAGAGACTAGCTCTAGGGGTTGGGACAGGCACAGTTCACTCTATTTTCCCATCAGGAAGAAGAATTAAGCACAAGCTCAGCCTGCCCCCCAGAACCAGAAGAGGGCCTGAAGCAATCCTGCGCTTTTGTGGCCAGCTCCCAAAAAAGCGAGTTGAAAAATGGAGCTCAGGGGCACTGCAATTCACAAACCTGCAGAGTTTTAAATGATACCTCTCGTCCACAAATATATTAAGGGAAGGCAACGAAGAGGCTTTGAAAGCAAGGCAGAATTGCAGGAAACAGATTTCAGGAGGTAGATTCGAATCGCCTTGAAAGCACATGAAAAGCGGCAAAACGTGGACAATGATGCCCTTGGCCAAAAAGGGCGTATGCGTTTTTTCCTGAATATATTCAGGAAAAAACGCATACGCCCTTTTTGGCCAACCAAGCAACCTGGAAAGGCCAATCAGCGCTCCAAAGAAGTCTCGCTTCCCAGCGGGCAAAAGGGCCATGCGGAAAAAAGTGTCCAAACCAGAAATGCAGGACCGGCCATGGAGAAATGGGAGCCTTGCTACGCTGATGGGTGGGATGTAAATTGCCAACAGCCACTCTGGAGAAGTGTACGGTGTGTCCTGAAACATCTAAAAAACACAGCTTGGAGAGCATAGGGCACTTCCACTCATGGCCGTATAAATTGGGAAAACTAAAAATCAGCAAGACACAGGCACCCCAAAGTTTAGGGCTGCTCTGTTGACAAGAACCCCCACTTCATTACACCTTAAATATCCTAGGAAAGAGAAAAATGGATAAAGAAGTTGTGGTCCTCCTGTACAATGGAATATCACTCAGCCATGACATCAACGTCATAAGGCTAGTAGCAGCACGATGAGTGGATTTAGGTACGACGATTCTAAGTGAAATAAGTCACACAGAAAAAGACACTTATCATAAGATATCACTTCTAGAGGGAATGTAAAAACCGCTACACTTGAACTGAATTACAAAACAGAACAGAGTCACATGTTTAGAAAACACACTATGGCTGCTGAACGGGAAAGGTGAGGTGGGGTGATGCATAAAACAAGGGTTTCAAATTAGCTCCGATACCGTTCCATAAACCCAATATGTAAGAGACAAGACCTATCCCTTTTTCAGTGAACTGGACTCAACACCCCCTATTCACCGCACAAGAATATATCTGACTAGTAAGAATCTTCAAACCTATGTATTGATATCTCTCTGTAAGTGAGTCAAGGGGGTGTAAAGCGGCATAAACACAGCCGTGAAAAGCAGCTAAACCCCATTATAAAAATAAATTACTTTTCAAAACCCGTGAAACAAAGACAGTGAAAGAGAGAGAAATTCTTACAAAATTCGTTCAGGGGCTGTGATGCAACCTGGATTGACCATATCTGGACCCACAGCTGATTGAGACATAAGGGTGGACACTCTTGGGGCTGAGAGGTTCGGTGAGGTTGGGTGAGCCAATGCAGACCCTTTCAAGTAATACTGCATGCTACCCATCCCATGGGTCCCAAATCTCCAGGTTCAAGGGCATCTTCCTACGTCGAAAACAGGCATGAGAAACCCAGAAGATGGTACACCGTGTGATCGGGAAAGGTTTCTAAAACGCACCTCATTTCTCATCTCCTTTGCTTGGGTTCGCCATTCCAGCCGATTTACTAGCCATCTCCCTCCTTGGAGAATCAGCACCTTTAACCTCCTGTTCCGTACAGGTTGCAATTTGTCCTGAGGATGAACGGGAAGAGGGGGAACCAATGAGAGACTAGCTCTAGGGGTTGGGACAGGCACAGGTCACTCTATTTTCCCATCAGGAAGAAGAATTAAGCACAAGCTTAGCCTGCCCCCCAGAACCAGAAGAGGGCCTGAAGCAATCCTGCGCTTTTGCGGCCAGCTCCCAAAAAAGCGAGTTGAAAAATGGAGCTCAGGGGCACTGCAATTCACAAACCTGCAGAGTTTTAAATGATACCTCTCGTCCACAAATATATTAAGGGAAGGCAACGAAGAGGCTTTGAAAGCAAGGCAGAATTGCAGGAAACAGATTTCAGGAGGTAGATTCGAATCGCCTTGAAAGCACATGAAAAGCGGCAAATCGTGGACAATGATGCCCTTGGCCAAAAAGGGCGTATGCGTTTTTTCCTGAATATATTCAGGAAAAAACGCATACGCCCTTTTTGGCCAACCAAGCAACCTGGAAAGGCCAATCAGCGCTCCAAAGAAGTCTCGCTTCCCAGCGGGCAAAAGGGCCATGCGGAAAAAAGTGTCCAAACCAGAAATGCAGGACCGGCCATGGAGAAATGGGAGCCTTGCTACGCTGATGGGTGGGATGTAAATTGCCAACAGCCACTCTGGAGAAGTGTACGGTGTGTTCTGAAACATCTAAAAAACACAGCTTGGAGAGCATAGGGCACTTCCACTCATGGGCGTATAAATTGGGAAAACTAAAAATCAGCAAGACACAGGCACCCCAAAGTTTAGGGCTGCTCTGTTGACAAGAACCCCCACTTCATTACACCTGAAATATCCTAGGAAAGAGAAAAATGGATAAAGAAGTTGTGGTCCTCATGTACAATGGAATATCACTCAGCCATGAAATCAACGTTATAAGGCTAGTAGCAGCACGATGAGTGGATTTAGGTACGACGATTCTAAGTGAAATAAGTCACACAGAAAAAGACACTTATCATAAGATATCACTTCTAGAGGGAATGTAAAAACCGCTACACTTGAACTGAATTACAAAACAGAACAGTGTCACACGTTTAGGAAACACACTATGGCTGCTGAACGGGAAAGGTGAGGTGGGGTGATGCATAAAACAAGGGTTTCAAATTAGCTCCGATACCGTTCCATAAACCCAATATGTAAGAGACAAGACCTATTCCTTTTTCAGTGAACTGGACTCAACACCCCCTATTCACCGCACAAGAATATATCTGACTAGTAAGAATCTTCAAACCTATGTATTGATATCTCTCTGTAAGTGAGTCAAGGGGGTGTAAAGCGGCATAAACACAGCCGTGAAAAGCAGCTAAACCCCATTATAAAAATAAATTACTTTTCAAAACCCGTGAAACAAAGACAGTGAAAGAGAGAGAAATTCTTACAAAATTCGTTCAGGGGCTGTGATGCAACCTGGATTGACCAAATCTAGACCCACAGCTGATTGAGACATAAGGGTGGACACTCTTGGGGCTGAGAGGTTCGGTGAGGTTGGGTGAGCCAACGCAGACCCTTTCAAGTAATACTGCATGGTACCCATCCCATGGGTCCCAAATCTCCAGGATCAAGGGCATCTTCCTACGTCGAAAACAGGCATGAGAAACCCAGAAGATGGTACACCGTGTGATCGGGAAAGGTTTCTAAAACGCACCTCATTTCTCATCTCCTTTGCTCGGGTTCGCCATTCCAGCCGATTTACTAGCCATCTCGCTCTTTGGAGAATCAGCACCTTTACCCTCCTGTTCCGTACAGGTTGCAATTTGTCCTGAGGATGAACGGGAAGAGGGGGAACCAATGAGAGACTAGCTCTAGGGGTTGGGACAGGCACAGGTCACTCTATTTTCCCATCAGGAAGAAGAATTAAGCACAAGCTCAGCCTGCCCCCCAGAACCAGAAGAGGGCCTGAAGCAATCCTGCGCTTTTGTGGCCAGCTCCCAAAAAAGCGAGTTGAAAAATGGAGCTCAGGGGCACTGCAATTCACAAACCTGCAGAGTTTTAAATGATACCTCTCGTCCACAAATATATTAAGGGAAGGCAACGAAGAGGCTTTGAAAGCAAGGCAGAATTGCAGGAAACAGATTTCAGGAGGTAGATTCGAATCGCCTTGAAAGCACATGAAAAGCGGCAAAACGTGGACAATGATGCCCTTGGCCAAAAAGGGCGTATGCGTTTTTTCCTGAATATATTCAGGAAAAAACGCATACGCCCTTTTTGGCCAACCAAGCAACCTGGAAAGGCCAATCAGCGCTCCAAAGAAGTCTCGCTTCCCAGCGGGCAAAAGGGCCATGCGGAAAAAAGTGTCCAAACCAGAAATGCAGGACCGGCCATGGAGAAATGGGAGCCTTGCTACGCTGATGGGTGGGATGTAAATTGCCAACAGCCACTCTGGAGAAGTGTACGGTGTGTCCTGAAACATCTAAAAAACACAGCTTGGAGAGCATAGGGCACTTCCACTCATGGGCGTATAAATTGGGAAAACCAAAAATCAGCAAGACAGAGGCACCCCAAAGTTTAGGGCTGCTCTGTTGACAAGAACCCCCACTTCATTACACCTTAAATATCCTAGGAAAGAGAAAAATGGATAAAGAAGTTGTGGTCCTCCTGTACAATGGAATATCACTCAGCCATGACATCAACGTCATAAGGCTAGTAGCAGCACGATGAGTGGATTTAGGTACGACGATTCTAAGTGAAATAAGTCACACTGAAAAAGACACTTATCATAAGATATCACTTCTAGAGGGAATGTAAAAACCGCTACACTTGAACTGAATTACAAAACAGAACAGAGTCACATGTTTAGAAAACACATTATGGCTGCTGAACGGGAAAGGTGAGGTGGGGTGATGCATAAAACAAGGGTTTCAAATTAGCTCCGATACCGTTCCATAAACCCAATATGTAAGAGACAAGACCTATCCCTTTTTCAGTGAACTGGACTCAACACCCCCTATTCACCGCACAAGAATATATCTGACTAGTAAGAATCTTCAAACCTATGTATTGATATCTCTCTGTAAGTGAGTCAAGGGGGTGTAAAGCGGCATAAACACAGCCGTGAAAAGCAGCTAAACCCCATTATAAAAATAAATTACTTTTCAAAACCCGTGAAACAAAGACAGTGAAAGAGAGAGAAATTCTTACAAAATTCGTTCAGGGGCTGTGATGCAACCTGGATTGACCAAATCTAGACCCACAGCTGATTGAGACATAAGGGTGGACACTCTTGGGGCTGAGAGGTTCGGTGAGGTTGGGTGAGCCAACGCAGACCCTTTCAAGTAATACTGCATGGTACCCATCCCATGGGTCCCAAATCTCCAGGATCAAGGGCATCTTCCTACGTCGAAAACAGGCATGAGAAACCCAGAAGATGGTACACCGTGTGATCGGGAAAGGTTTCTAAAACGCACCTCATTTCTCATCTCCTTTGCTCGGGTTCGCCATTCCAGCCAATTTACTAGCCATCTCGCTCCTTGGAGAATCAGCACCTTTAACCTCCTGTTCCGTACAGGTTGCAATTTGTCCTGAGGATGAACGGGAAGAGGGGGAACCAATGAGAGACTAGCTCTAGGGGTTGGGACAGGCACAGGTCACTCTATTTTCCCATCAGGAAGAAGAATTAAGCACAAGCTCAGCCTGCCCCCCAGAACCAGAAGAGGGCCTGAAGCAATCCTGCGCTTTTGTGGCCAGCTCCCAAAAAAGCGAGTTGAAAAATGGAGCTCAGGGGCACTGCAATTCACAAACCTGCAGAGTTTTAAATGATACCTCTCGTCCACAAATATATTAAGGGAAGGCAACGAAGAGGCTTTGAAAGCAAGGCAGAATTGCAGGAAACAGATTTCAGGAGGTAGATTCGAATCGCCTTGAAAGCACATGAAAAGCGGCAAAACGTGGACAATGATGCCCTTGGCCAAAAAGGGCGTATGCGTTTTTTCCTGAATATATTCAGGAAAAAACGCATACGCCCTTTTTGGCCAACCAAGCAACCTGGAAAGGCCAATCAGCGCTCCAAAGAAGTCTCGCTTCCCAGCGGGCAAAAGGGCCATGCGGAAAAAAGTGTCCAAACCAGAAATGCAGGACCGGCCATGGAGAAATGGGAGCCTTGCTACGCTGATGGGTGGGATGTAAATTGCCAACAGCCACTCTGGAGAAGTGTACGGTGTGTCCTGAAACATCTAAAAAACACAGCTTGGAGAGCATAGGGCACTTCCACTCATGGCCGTATAAATTGGGAAAACTAAAAATCAGCAAGACACAGGCACCCCAAAGTTTAGGGCTGCTCTGTTGACAAGAACCCCCACTTCATTACACCTTAAATATCCTAGGAAAGAGAAAAATGGATAAAGAAGTTGTGGTCCTCCTGTACAATGGAATATCACTCAGCCATGACATCAACGTCATAAGGCTAGTAGCAGCACGATGAGTGGATTTAGGTACGACGATTCTAAGTGAAATAAGTCACACAGAAAAAGACACTTATCATAAGATATCACTTCTAGAGGGAATGTAAAAACCGCTACACTTGAACTGAATTACAAAACAGAACAGAGTCACATGTTTAGAAAACACACTATGGCTGCTGAACGGGAAAGGTGAGGTGGGGTGATGCATAAAACAAGGGTTTCAAATTAGCTCCGATACCGTTCCATAAACCCAATATGTAAGAGACAAGACCTATCCCTTTTTCAGTGAACTGGACTCAACACCCCCTATTCACCGCACAAGAATATATCTGACTAGTAAGAATCTTCAAACCTATGTATTGATATCTCTCTGTAAGTGAGTCAAGGGGGTGTAAAGCGGCATAAACACAGCCGTGAAAAGCAGCTAAACCCCATTATAAAAATAAATTACTTTTCAAAACCCGTGAAACAAAGACAGTGAAAGAGAGAGAAATTCTTACAAAATTCGTTCAGGGGCTGTGATGCAACCTGGATTGACCATATCTGGACCCACAGCTGATTGAGACATAAGGGTGGACACTCTTGGGGCTGAGAGGTTCGGTGAGGTTGGGTGAGCCAACGCAGACCCTTTCAAGTAATACTGCATGGTACCCATCCCATGGGTCCCAAATCTCCAGGTTCAAGGGCATCTTCCTACGTCGAAAACAGGCATGAGAAACCCAGAAGATGGTACACCGTGTGATCGGGAAAGGTTTCTAAAACGCACCTCATTTCTCATCTCCTTTGCTTGGGTTCGCCATTCCAGCCAATTTACTAGCAATCTCCCTCCTTGGAGAATCAGCACCTTTAACCTCCTGTTCCGTACAGGTTGCAATTTGTCCTGAGGATGAACGGGAAGAGGGGGAACCAATGAGAGACTAGCTCTAGGGGTTGGGACAGGCACAGGTCACTCTATTTTCCCATCAGGAAGAAGAATTAAGCACAAGCTTAGCCTGCCCCCCAGAACCAGAAGAGGGCCTGAAGCAATCCTGCGCTTTTGCGGCCAGCTCCCAAAAAAGCGAGTTGAAAAATGGAGCTCAGGGGCACTGCAATTCACAAACCTGCAGAGTTTTAAATGATACCTCTCGTCCACAAATATATTAAGGGAAGGCAACGAAGAGGCTTTGAAAGCAAGGCAGAATTGCAGGAAACAGATTTCAGGAGGTAGATTCGAATCGCCTTGAAAGCACATGAAAAGCGGCAAAACGTGGACAATGATGCCCTTGGCCAAAAAGGGCGTATGCGTTTTTTCCTGAATATATTCAGGAAAAAACGCATACGCCCTTTTTGGCCAACCAAGCAACCTGGAAAGGCCAATCAGCGCTCCAAAGAAGTCTCGCTTCCCAGCGGGCAAAAGGGCCATGCGGAAAAAAAGTGTCCAAACCGGAAATGCAGGACCGGCCATGGAGAAATGGGAGCCTTGCTACGCTGATGGGTGGGATGTAAATTGCCAACAGCCACTCTGGAGAAGTGTACGGTGTGTTCTGAAACATCTAAAAAACACAGCTTGGAGAGCATAGGGCACTTCCACTCATGGGCGTATAAATTGGGAAAACTAAAAATCAGCAAGACACAGGCACCCCAAAGTTTAGGGCTGCTCTGTTGACAAGAACCCCCACTTCATTACACCTGAAATATCCTAGGAAAGAGAAAAATGGATAAAGAAGTTGTGGTCCTCATGTACAATGGAATATCACTCAGCCATGAAATCAACGTTATAAGGCTAGTAGCAGCACGATGAGTGGATTTAGGTACGACGATTCTAAGTGAAATAAGTCACACAGAAAAAGACACTTATCATAAGATATCACTTCTAGAGGGAATGTAAAAACCGCTACACTTGAACTGAATTACAAAACAGAACAGAGTCACACGTTTAGGAAACACACTATGGCTGCTGAACGGGAAAGGTGAGGTGGGGTGATGCATAAAACAAGGGTTTCAAATTAGCTCCGATACCGTTCCATAAACCCAATATGTAAGAGACAAGACCTATTCCTTTTTCAGTGAACTGGACTCAACACCCCCTATTCACCGCACAAGAATATATCTGACTAGTAAGAATCTTCAAACCTATGTATTGATATCTCTCTGTAAGTGAGTCAAGGGGGTGTAAAGCGGCATAAACACAGCCGTGAAAAGCAGCTAAACCCCATTATAAAAATAAATTACTTTTCAAAACCCGTGAAACAAAGACAGTGAAAGAGAGAGAAATTCTTACAAAATTCGTTCAGGGGCTGTGATGCAACCTGGATTGACCAAATCTAGACCCACAGCTGATTGAGACATAAGGGTGGACACTCTTGGGGCTGAGAGGTTCGGTGAGGTTGGGTGAGCCAACGCAGACCCTTTCAAGTAATACTGCATGGTACCCATCCCATGGGTCCCAAATCTCCAGGATCAAGGGCATCTTCCTACGTCGAAAACAGGCATGAGAAACCCAGAAGATGGTACACCGTGTGATCGGGAAAGGTTTCTAAAACGCACCTCATTTCTCATCTCCTTTGCTCGGGTTCGCCATTCCAGCCGATTTACTAGCCATCTCGCTCCTTGGAGAATCAGCACCTTTACCCTCCTGTTCCGTACAGGTTGCAATTTGTCCTGAGGATGAACGGGAAGAGGGGGAACCAATGAGAGACTAGCTCTAGGGGTTGGGACAGGCACAGGTCACTCTATTTTCCCATCAGGAAGAAGAATTAAGCACAAGCTCAGCCTGTCCCCCAGAACCAGAAGAGGGCCTGAAGCAATCCTGCGCTTTTGTGGCCAGCTCCCAAAAAAGCGAGTTGAAAAATGGAGCTCAGGGGCACTGCAATTCACAAACCTGCAGAGTTTTAAATGATACCTCTCGTCCACAAATATATTAAGGGAAGGCAACGAAGAGGCTTTGAAAGCAAGGCAGAATTGCAGGAAACAGATTTCAGGAGGTAGATTCGAATCGCCTTGAAAGCACATGAAAAGCGGCAAAACGTGGACAATGATGCCCTTGGCCAAAAAGGGCGTATGCGTTTTTTCCTGAATATATTCAGGAAAAAACGCATACGCCCTTTTTGGCCAACCAAGCAACCTGGAAAGGCCAATCAGCGCTCCAAAGAAGTCTCGCTTCCCAGCGGGCAAAAGGGCCATGCGGAAAAAAGTGTCCAAACCAGAAATGCAGGACCGGCCATGGAGAAATGGGAGCCTTGCTACGCTGATGGGTGGGATGTAAATTGCCAACAGCCACTCTGGAGAAGTGTACGGTGTGTTCTGAAACATCTAAAAAACACAGCTTGGAGAGCATAGGGCACTTCCACTCATGGCCGTATAAATTGGGAAAACTAAAAATCAGCAAGACACAGGCACCCCAAAGTTTAGGGCTGCTCTGTTGACAAGAACCCCCACTTCATTACACCTGAAATATCCTAGGAAAGAGAAAAATGGATAAAGAAGTTGTGGTCCTCATGTACAATGGAATATCACTCAGCCATGAAATCAACGTTATAAGGCTAGTAGCAGCACGATGAGTGAATTTAGGTACGACGATTCTAAGTGAAATAAGTCACACAGAAAAAGACACTTATCATAAGATATCACTTCTAGAGGGAATGTAAAAACCGCTACACTTGAACTGAATTACAAAACAGAACAGAGTCACACGTTTAGGAAACACACTATGGCTGCTGAACGGGAAAGGTGAGGTGGGGTGATGCATAAAACAAGGGTTTCAAATTAGCTCCGATACCGTTCCATAAACCCAATATGTAAGAGACAAGACCTATTCCTTTTTCAGTGAACTGGACTCAACACCCCCTATTCACCGCACAAGAATATATCTGACTAGTAAGAATCTTCAAACCTATGTATTGATATCTCTCTGTAAGTGAGTCAAGGGGGTGTAAAGCGGCATAAACACAGCCGTGAAAAGCAGCTAAACCCCATTATAAAAATAAATTACTTTTCAAAACCCGTGAAACAAAGACAGTGAAAGAGAGAGAAATTCTTACAAAATTCGTTCAGGGGCTGTGATGCAACCTGGATTGACCAAATCTAGACCCACAGCTGATTGAGACATAAGGGTGGACACTCTTGGGGCTGAGAGGTTCGGTGAGGTTGGGTGAGCCAACGCAGACCCTTTCAAGTAATACTGCATGGTACCCATCCCATGGGTCCCAAATCTCCAGGATCAAGGGCATCTTCCTACGTCGAAAACAGGCATGAGAAACCCAGAAGATGGTACACCGTGTGATCGGGAAAGGTTTCTAAAACGCACCTCATTTCTCATCTCCTTTGCTCGGGTTCGCCATTCCAGCCGATTTACTAGCCATCTCGCTCCTTGGAGAATCAGCACCTTTACCCTCCTGTTCCGTACAGGTTGCAATTTGTCCTGAGGATGAACGGGAAGAGGGGGAACCAATGAGAGACTAGCTCTAGGGGTTGGGACAGGCACAGGTCACTCTATTTTCCCATCAGGAAGAAGAATTAAGCACAAGCTCAGCCTGTCCCCCAGAACCAGAAGAGGGCCTGAAGCAATCCTGCGGTTTTGTGGCCAGCTCCCAAAAAAGCGAGTTGAAAAATGGAGCTCAGGGGCACTGCAATTCACAAACCTGCAGAGTTTTAAATGATACCTCTCGTCCACAAATATATTAAGGGAAGGCAACGAAGAGGCTTTGAAAGCAAGGCAGAATTGCAGGAAACAGATTTCAGGAGGTAGATTCGAATCGCCTTGAAAGCACATGAAAAGCGGCAAAACGTGGACAATGATGCCCTTGGCCAAAAAGGGCGTATGCGTTTTTTCCTGAATATATTCAGGAAAAAACGCATACGCCCTTTTTGGCCAACCAAGCAACCTGGAAAGGCCAATCAGCGCTCCAAAGAAGTCTCGCTTCCCAGCGGGCAAAAGGGCCATGCGGAAAAAAGTGTCCAAACCAGAAATGCAGGACCGGCCATGGAGAAATGGGAGCCTTGCTACGCTGATGGGTGGGATGTAAATTGCCAAGAGCCACTCTGGAGAAGTGTACGGTGTGTCCTGAAACATCTAAAAAACACAGCTTGGAGAGCATAGGGCACTTCCACTCATGGCCGTATAAATTGGGAAAACTAAAAATCAGCAAGACACAGGCACCCCAAAGTTTAGGGCTGCTCTGTTGACAAGAACCCCCACTTCATTACACCTGAAATATCCTAGGAAAGAGAAAAATGGATAAAGAAGTTGTGGTCCTCCTGTACAATGGAATATCACTCAGCCATGACATCAACGTCATAAGGCTAGTAGCAGCACGATGAGTGGATTTAGGTACGACGATTCTAAGTGAAATAAGTCACACAGAAAAAGACACTTATCATAAGATATCACTTCTAGAGGGAATGTAAAAACCGCTACACTTGAACTGAATTACAAAACAGAACAGAGTCACATGTTTAGAAAACACACTATGGCTGCTGAACGGGAAAGGTGAGGTGGGGTGATGCATAAAACAAGGGTTTCAAATTAGCTCTGATACCGTTCCATAAACCCAATATGTAAGAGACAAGACCTATCCCTTTTTCAGTGAACTGGACTCAACACCCCCTATTCACCGCACAAGAATATATCTGACTAGTAAGAATCTTCAAACCTATGTATTGATATCTCTCTGTAAGTGAGTCAAGGGGGTGTAAAGCGGCATAAACACAGCCGTGAAAAGCAGCTAAACCCCATTATAAAAATAAATTACTTTTCAAAACCCGTGAAACAAAGACAGTGAAAGAGAGAGAAATTCTTACAAAATTCGTTCAGGGGCTGTGATGCAACCTGGATTGACCATATCTAGACCCACAGCTGATTGAGACATAAGGGTGGACACTCTTGGGGCTGAGAGGTTCGGTGAGGTTGGGTGAGCCAACGCAGACCCTTTCAAGTAATACTGCATGGTACCCATCCCATGGGTCCCAAATCTCCAGGTTCAAGGGCATCTTCCTACGTCGAAAACAGGCATGAGAAACCCAGAAGATGGTACACCGTGTGATCGGGAAAGGTTTCTAAAACGCACCTCATTTCTCATCTCCTTTGCTCGGGTTCGCCATTCCAGCCGATTTACTAGCCATCTCGCTCCTTGGAGAATCAGCACCTTTAACCTCCTGTTCCGTACAGGTTGCAATTTGTCCTGAGGATGAACGGGAAGAGGGGGAACCAATGAGAGACTAGCTCTAGGGGTTGGGACAGGCACAGGTCACTCTATTTTCCCATCAGGAAGAAGAATTAAGCACAAGCTCAGCCTGCCCCCCAGAACCAGAAGAGGGCCTGAAGCAATCCTGCGCTTTTGCGGCCAGCTCCCAAAAAAGCGAGTTGAAAAATGGAGCTCAGGGGCACTGCAATTCACAAACCTGCAGAGTTTTAAATGATACCTCTCGTCCACAAATATATTAAGGGAAGGCAACGAAGAGGCTTTGAAAGCAAGGCAGAATTGCAGGAAACAGATTTCAGGAGGTAGATTCGAATCGCCTTGAAAGCACATGAAAAGCGGCAAAACGTGGACAATGATGCCCTTGGCCAAAAAGGGCGTATGAGTTTTTTCCTGAATATATTCAGGAAAAAACGCATACGCCCTTTTTGGCCAACCAAGCAACCTGGAAAGGCCAATCAGCGCTCCAAAGAAGTCTCGCTTCCCAGCGGGCAAAAGGGCCATGCGGAAAAAAGTGTCCAAACCAGAAATGCAGGACCGGCCATGGAGAAATGGGAGCCTTGCTACGCTGATGGGTGGGATGTAAATTGCCAACAGCCACTCTGGAGAAGTGTACGGTGTGTCCTGAAACATCTAAAAAACACAGCTTGGAGAGCATAGGGCACTTCCACTCATGGCCGTATAAATTGGGAAAACTAAAAATCAGCAAGACACAGGCACCCCAAAGTTTAGGGCTGCTCTGTTGACAAGAACCCCCACTTCATTACACCTGAAATATCCTAGGAAAGAGAAAAATGGATAAAGAAGTTGTGGTCCTCATGTACAATGGAATATCACTCAGCCATGAAATCAACGTTATAAGGCTAGTAGCAGCACGATGAGTGGATTTAGGTACGACGATTCTAAGTGAAATAAGTCACACAGAAAAAGACACTTATCATAAGATATCACTTCTAGAGGGAATGTAAAAACCGCTACACTTGAACTGAATTACAAAACAGAACAGAGTCACACGTTTAGGAAACACACTATGGCTGCTGAACGGGAAAGGTGAGGTGGGGTGATGCATAAAACAAGGGTTTCAAATTAGCTCCGATACCGTTCCATAAACCCAATATGTAAGAGACAAGACCTATTCCTTTTTCAGTGAACTGGACTCAACACCCCCTATTCACCGCACAAGAATATATCTGACTAGTAAGAATCTTCAAACCTATGTATTGATATCTCTCTGTAAGTGAGTCAAGGGGGTGTAAAGCGGCATAAACACAGCCGTGAAAAGCAGCTAAACCCCATTATAAAAATAAATTACTTTTCAAAACCCGTGAAACAAAGACAGTGAAAGAGAGAGAAATTCTTACAAAATTCGTTCAGGGGCTGTGATGCAACCTGGATTGACCAAATCTAGACCCACAGCTGATTGAGACATAAGGGTGGACACTCTTGGGGCTGAGAGGTTCGGTGAGGTTGGGTGAGCCAACGCAGACCCTTTCAAGTAATACTGCATGGTACCCATCCCATGGGTCCCAAATCTCCAGGATCAAGGGCATCTTCCTACGTCGAAAACAGGCATGAGAAACCCAGAAGATGGTACACCGTGTGATCGGGAAAGGTTTCTAAAACGCACCTCATTTCTCATCTCCTTTGCTCGGGTTCGCCATTCCAGCCGATTTACTAGCCATCTCGCTCCTTGGAGAATCAGCACCTTTAACCTCCTGTTCCGTACAGGTTGCAATTTGTCCTGAGGATGAACGGGAAGAGGGGGAACCAATGAGAGACTAGCTCTAGGGGTTGGGACAGGCACAGGTCACTCTATTTTCCCATCAGGAAGAAGAATTAAGCACAAGCTCAGCCTGTCCCCCAGAACCAGAAGAGGGCCTGAAGCAATCCTGCGCTTTTGTGGCCAGCTCCCAAAAAAGCGAGTTGAAAAATGGAGCTCAGGGGCACTGCAATTCACAAACCTGCAGAGTTTTAAATGATACCTCTCGTCCACAAATATATTAAGGGAAGGCAACGAAGAGGCTTTGAAAGCAAGGCAGAATTGCAGGAAACAGATTTCAGGAGGTAGATTCGAATCGCCTTGAAAGCACATGAAAAGCGGCAAAACGTGGACAATGATGCCCTTGGCCAAAAAGGGCGTATGCGTTTTTTCCTGAATATATTCAGGAAAAAACGCATACGCCCTTTTTGGCCAACCAAGCAACCTGGAAAGGCCAATCAGCGCTCCAAAGAAGTCTCGCTTCCCAGCGGGCAAAAGGGCCATGCGGAAAAAAGTGTCCAAACCAGAAATGCAGGACCGGCCATGGAGAAATGGGAGCCTTGCTACGCTGATGGGTGGGATGTAAATTGCCAACAGCCACTCTGGAGAAGTGTACGGTGTGTCCTGAAACATCTAAAAAACACAGCTTGGAGAGCATAGGGCACTTCCACTCATGGCCGTATAAATTGGGAAAACTAAAAATCAGCAAGACACAGGCACCCCAAAGTTTAGGGCTGCTCTGTTGACAAGAACCCCCACTTCATTACACCTTAAATATCCTAGGAAAGAGAAAAATGGATAAAGAAGTTGTGGTCCTCCTGTACAATGGAATATCACTCAGCCATGACATCAACGTCATAAGGCTAGTAGCAGCACGATGAGTGGATTTAGGTACGACGATTCTAAGTGAAATAAGTCACACAGAAAAAGACACTTATCATAAGATATCACTTCTAGAGGGAATGTAAAAACCGCTACACTTGAACTGAATTACAAAACAGAACAGAGTCACACGTTTAGAAAACACACTATGGCTGCTGAACGGGAAAGGTGAGGTGGGGTGATGCATAAAACAAGGGTTTCAAATTAGCTCCGATACCGTTCCATAAACCCAATATGTAAGAGACAAGACCTATCCCTTTTTCAGTGAACTGGACTCAACACCCCCTATTCACCGCACAAGAATATATCTGACTAGTAAGAATCTTCAAACCTATGTATTGATATCTCTCTGTAAGTGAGTCAAGGGGGTGTAAAGCGGCATAAACACAGCCGTGAAAAGCAGCTAAACCCCATTATAAAAATAAATTACTTTTCAAAACCCGTGAAACAAAGACAGTGAAAGAGAGAGAAATTCTTACAAAATTCGTTCAGGGGCTGTGATGCAACCTGGATTGACCATATCTAGACCCACAGCTGATTGAGACATAAGGGTGGACACTCTTGGGGCTGAGAGGTTCGGTGAGGTTGGGTGAGCCAACGCAGACCCTTTCAAGTAATACTGCATGGTACCCATCCCATGGGTCCCAAATCTCCAGGTTCAAGGGCATCTTCCTACGTCGAAAACAGGCATGAGAAACCCAGAAGATGGTACACCGTGTGATCGGGAAAGGTTTCTAAAACGCACCTCATTTCTCATCTCCTTTGCTTGGGTTCGCCATTCCAGCCGATTTACTAGCCATCTCCCTCCTTGGAGAATCAGCACCTTTAACCTCCTGTTCCGTACAGGTTGCAATTTGTCCTGAGGATGAACGGGAAGAGGGGGAACCAATGAGAGACTAGCTCTAGGGGTTGGGACAGGCACAGGTCACTCTATTTTCCCATCAGGAAGAAGAATTAAGCACAACCTTAGCCTGCCCCCCAGAACCAGAAGAGGGCCTGAAGCAATCCTGCGCTTTTGCGGCCAGCTCCCAAAAAAGCGAGTTGAAAAATGGAGCTCAGGGGCACTGCAATTCACAAACCTGCAGAGTTTTAAATGATACCTCTCATCCACAAATATATTAAGGGAAGGCAACGAAGAGGCTTTGAAAGCAAGGCAGAATTGCAGGAAACAGATTTCAGGAGGTAGATTCGAATCGCCTTGAAAGCACATGAAAAGCGGCAAAACGTGGACAATGATGCCCTTGGCCAAAAAGGGCGTATGCGTTTTTTCCTGAATATATTCAGGAAAAAACGCATACGCCCTTTTTGGCCAACCAAGCAACCTGGAAAGGCCAATCAGCGCTCCAAAGAAGTCTCGCTTCCCAGCGGGCAAAAGGGCCATGCGGAAAAAAGTGTCCAAACCAGAAATGCAGGACCGGCCATGGAGAAATGGGAGCCTTGCTACGCTGATGGGTGGGATGTAAATTGCCAACAGCCACTCTGGAGAAGTGTACGGTGTGTTCTGAAACATCTAAAAACACAGCTTGGAGAGCATAGGGCACTTCCACTCATGGGCGTATAAATTGGGAAAACTAAAAATCAGCAAGACACAGGCACCCCAAAGTTTAGGGCTGCTCTGTTGACAAGAACCCCCACTTCATTACACCTGAAATATCCTAGGAAAGAGAAAAATGGATAAAGAAGTTGTGGTCCTCATGTACAATGGAATATCACTCAGCCATGAAATCAACGTTATAAGGCTAGTAGCAGCACGATGAGTGGATTTAGGTACGACGATTCTAAGTGAAATAAGTCACACAGAAAAAGACACTTATCATAAGATATCACTTCTAGAGGGAATGTAAAAACCGCTACACTTGAACTGAATTACAAAACAGAACAGAGTCACACGTTTAGGAAACACACTATGGCTGCTGAACGGGAAAGGTGAGGTGGGGTGATGCATAAAACAAGGGTTTCAAATTAGCTCCGATACCGTTCCATAAACCCAATATGTAAGAGACAAGACCTATTCCTTTTTCAGTGAACTGGACTCAACACCCCCTATTCACCGCACAAGAATATATCTGACTAGTAAGAATCTTCAAACCTATGTATTGATATCTCTCTGTAAGTGAGTCAAGGGGGTGTAAAGCGGCATAAACACAGCCGTGAAAAGCAGCTAAACCCCATTATAAAAATAAATTACTTTTCAAAACCCGTGAAACAAAGACAGTGAAAGAGAGAGAAATTCTTACAAAATTCGTTCAGGGGCTGTGATGCAACCTGGATTGACCAAATCTAGACCCACAGCTGATTGAGACATAAGGGTGGACACTCTTGGGGCTGAGAGGTTCGGTGAGGTTGGGTGAGCCAACGCAGACCCTTTCAAGTAATACTGCATGGTACCCATCCCATGGGTCCCAAATCTCCAGGATCAAGGGCATCTTCCTACGTCGAAAACAGGCATGAGAAACCCAGAAGATGGTACACCGTGTGATCGGGAAAGGTTTCTAAAACGCACCTCATTTCTCATCTCCTTTGCTCGGGTTCGCCATTCCAGCCGATTTACTAGCCATCTCGCTCCTTGGAGAATCAGCACCTTTAACCTCCTGTTCCGTACAGGTTGCAATTTGTCCTGAGGATGAACGGGAAGAGGGGGAACCAATGAGAGACTAGCTCTAGGGGTTGGGACAGGCACAGGTCACTCTATTTTCCCATCAGGAAGAAGAATTAAGCACAAGCTCAGCCTGCCCCCCAGAACCAGAAGAGGGCCTGAAGCAATCCTGCGCTTTTGTGGCCAGCTCCCAAAAAAGCGAGTTGAAAAATGGAGCTCAGGGGCACTGCAATTCACAAACCTGCAGAGTTTTAAATGATACCTCTCGTCCACAAATATATTAAGGGAAGGCAACGAAGAGGCTTTGAAAGCAAGGCAGAATTGCAGGAAACAGATTTCAGGAGGTAGATTCGAATCGCCTTGAAAGCACATGAAAAGCGGCAAAACGTGGACAATGATGCCCTTGGCCAAAAAGGGCGTATGCGTTTTTTCCTGAATATATTCAGGAAAAAACGCATACGCCCTTTTTGGCCAACCAAGCAACCTGGAAAGGCCAATCAGCGCTCCAAAGAAGTCTCGCTTCCCAGCGGGCAAAAGGGCCATGCGGAAAAAAGTGTCCAAACCAGAAATGCAGGACCGGCCATGGAGAAATGGGAGCCTTGCTACGCTGATGGGTGGGATGTAAATTGCCAACAGCCACTCTGGAGAAGTGTACGGTGTGTCCTGAAACATCTAAAAAACACAGCTTGGAGAGCATAGGGCACTTCCACTCATGGCCGTATAAATTGGGAAAACTAAAAATCAGCAAGACACAGGCACCCCAAAGTTTAGGGCTGCTCTGTTGACAAGAACCCCCACTTCATTACACCTGAAATATCCTAGGAAAGAGAAAAATGGATAAAGAAGTTGTGGTCCTCATGTACAATGGAATATCACTCAGCCATGAAATCAACGTTATAAGGCTAGTAGCAGCACGATGAGTGGATTTAGGTACGACGATTCTAAGTGAAATAAGTCACACAGAAAAAGACACTTATCATAAGATATCACTTCTAGAGGGAATGTAAAAACCGCTACACTTGAACTGAATTACAAAACAGAACAGAGTCACACGTTTAGGAAACACACTATGGCTGCTGAACGGGAAAGGTGAGGTGGGGTGATGCATAAAACAAGGGTTTCAAATTAGCTCCGATACCGTTCCATAAACCCAATATGTAAGAGACAAGACCTATCCCTTTTTCAGTGAACTGGACTCAACACCCCCTATTCACCGCACAAGAATATATCTGACTAGTAAGAATCTTCAAACCTATGTATTGATATCTCTCTGTAAGTGAGTCAAGGGGGTGTAAAGCGGCATAAACACAGCCGTGAAAAGCAGCTAAACCCCATTATAAAAATAAATTACTTTTCAAAACCCGTGAAACAAAGACAGTGAAAGAGAGAGAAATTCTTACAAAATTCGTTCAGGGGCTGTGATGCAACCTGGATTGACCATATCTAGACCCACAGCTGATTGAGACATAAGGGTGGACACTCTTGGGGCTGAGAGGTTCGGTGAGGTTGGGTGAGCCAACGCAGACCCTTTCAAGTAATACTGCATGGTACCCATCCCATGGGTCCCAAATCTCCAGGTTCAAGGGCATCTTCCTACGTCGAAAACAGGCATGAGAAACCCAGAAGATGGTACACCGTGTGATCGGGAAAGGTTTCTAAAACGCACCTCATTTCTCATCTCCTTTGCTTGGGTTCGCCATTCCAGCCGATTTACTAGCCATCTCCCTCCTTGGAGAATCAGCACCTTTAACCTCCTGTTCCGTACAGGTTGCAATTTGTCCTGAGGATGAACGGGAAGAGGGGGAACCAATGAGAGACTAGCTCTAGGGGTTGGGACAGGCACAGGTCACTCTATTTTCCCATCAGGAAGAAGAATTAAGCACAACCTTAGCCTGCCCCCCAGAACCAGAAGAGGGCCTGAAGCAATCCTGCGCTTTTGCGGCCAGCTCCCAAAAAAGCGAGTTGAAAAATGGAGCTCAGGGGCACTGCAATTCACAAACCTGCAGAGTTTTAAATGATACCTCTCATCCACAAATATATTAAGGGAAGGCAACGAAGAGGCTTTGAAAGCAAGGCAGAATTGCAGGAAACAGATTTCAGGAGGTAGATTCGAATCGCCTTGAAAGCACATGAAAAGCGGCAAAACGTGGACAATGATGCCCTTGGCCAAAAAGGGCGTATGCGTTTTTTCCTGAATATATTCAGGAAAAAACGCATACGCCCTTTTTGGCCAACCAAGCAACCTGGAAAGGCCAATCAGCGCTCCAAAGAAGTCTCGCTTCCCAGCGGGCAAAAGGGCCATGCGGAAAAAAGTGTCCAAACCAGAAATGCAGGACCGGCCATGGAGAAATGGGAGCCTTGCTACGCTGATGGGTGGGATGTAAATTGCCAACAGCCACTCTGGAGAAGTGTACGGTGTGTTCTGAAACATCTAAAAACACAGCTTGGAGAGCATAGGGCACTTCCACTCATGGGCGTATAAATTGGGAAAACTAAAAATCAGCAAGACACAGGCACCCCAAAGTTTAGGGCTGCTCTGTTGACAAGAACCCCCACTTCATTACACCTGAAATATCCTAGGAAAGAGAAAAATGGATAAAGAAGTTGTGGTCCTCATGTACAATGGAATTTCACTCAGCCATGAAATCAACGTTATAAGGCTAGTAGCAGCACGATGAGTGGATTTAGGTACGACGATTCTAAGTGAAATAAGTCACACAGAAAAAGACACTTATCATAAGATATCACTTCTAGAGGGAATGTAAAAACCGCTACACTTGAACTGAATTACAAAACAGAACAGAGTCACACGTTTAGGAAACACACTATGGCTGCTGAACGGGAAAGGTGAGGTGGGGTGATGCATAAAACAAGGGTTTCAAATTAGCTCCGATACCGTTCCATAAACCCAATATGTAAGAGACAAGACCTATCCCTTTTTCAGTGAACTGGACTCAACACCCCCTATTCACCGCACAAGAATATATCTGACTAGTAAGAATCTTCAAACCTATGTATTGATATCTCTCTGTAAGTGAGTCAAGGGGGTGTAAAGCGGCATAAACACAGCCGTGAAAAGCAGCTAAACCCCATTATAAAAATAAATTACTTTTCAAAACCCGTGAAACAAAGACAGTGAAAGAGAGAGAAATTCTTACAAAATTCGTTCAGGGGCTGTGATGCAACCTGGATTGACCATATCTAGACCCACAGCTGATTGAGACATAAGGGTGGACACTCTTGGGGCTGAGAGGTTCGGTGAGGTTGGGTGAGCCAACGCAGACCCTTTCAAGTAATACTGCATGGTACCCATCCCATGGGTCCCAAATCTCCAGGTTCAAGGGCATCTTCCTACGTCGAAAACAGGCATGAGAAACCCAGAAGATGGTACACCGTGTGATCGGGAAAGGTTTCTAAAACGCACCTCATTTCTCATCTCCTTTGCTTGGGTTCGCCATTCCAGCCGATTTACTAGCCATCTCCCTCCTTGGAGAATCAGCACCTTTAACCTCCTGTTCCGTACAGGTTGCAATTTGTCCTGAGGATGAACGGGAAGAGGGGGAACCAATGAGAGACTAGCTCTAGGGGTTGGGACAGGCACAGGTCACTCTATTTTCCCATCAGGAAGAAGAATTAAGCACAACCTTAGCCTGCCCCCCAGAACCAGAAGAGGGCCTGAAGCAATCCTGCGCTTTTGCGGCCAGCTCCCAAAAAAGCGAGTTGAAAAATGGAGCTCAGGGGCACTGCAATTCACAAACCTGCAGAGTTTTAAATGATACCTCTCATCCACAAATATATTAAGGGAAGGCAACGAAGAGGCTTTGAAAGCAAGGCAGAATTGCAGGAAACAGATTTCAGGAGGTAGATTCGAATCGCCTTGAAAGCACATGAAAAGCGGCAAAACGTGGACAATGATGCCCTTGGCCAAAAAGGGCGTATGCGTTTTTTCCTGAATATATTCAGGAAAAAACGCATACGCCCTTTTTGGCCAACCAAGCAACCTGGAAAGGCCAATCAGCGCTCCAAAGAAGTCTCGCTTCCCAGCGGGCAAAAGGGCCATGCGGAAAAAAGTGTCCAAACCAGAAATGCAGGACCGGCCATGGAGAAATGGGAGCCTTGCTACGCTGATGGGTGGGATGTAAATTGCCAACAGCCACTCTGGAGAAGTGTACGGTGTGTTCTGAAACATCTAAAAACACAGCTTGGAGAGCATAGGGCACTTCCACTCATGGGCGTATAAATTGGGAAAACTAAAAATCAGCAAGACACAGGCACCCCAAAGTTTAGGGCTGCTCTGTTGACAAGAACCCCCACTTCATTACACCTGAAATATCCTAGGAAAGAGAAAAATGGATAAAGAAGTTGTGGTCCTCATGTACAATGGAATATCACTCAGCCATGAAATCAACGTTATAAGGCTAGTAGCAGCACGATGAGTGGATTTAGGTACGACGATTCTAAGTGAAATAAGTCACACAGAAAAAGACACTTATCATAAGATATCACTTCTAGAGGGAATGTAAAAACCGCTACACTTGAACTGAATTACAAAACAGAACAGAGTCACACGTTTAGGAAACACACTATGGCTGCTGAACGGGAAAGGTGAGGTGGGGTGATGCATAAAACAAGGGTTTCAAATTAGCTCCGATACCGTTCCATAAACCCAATATGTAAGAGACAAGACCTATTCCTTTTTCAGTGAACTGGACTCAACACCCCCTATTCACCGCACAAGAATATATCTGACTAGTAAGAATCTTCAAACCTATGTATTGATATCTCTCTGTAAGTGAGTCAAGGGGGTGTAAAGCGGCATAAACACAGCCGTGAAAAGCAGCTAAACCCCATTATAAAAATAAATTACTTTTCAAGACCCGTGAAACAAAGACAGTGAAAGAGAGAGAAATTCTTACAAAATTCGTTCAGGGGCTGTGATGCAACCTGGATTGACCAAATCTAGACCCACAGCTGATTGAGACATAAGGGTGGACACTCTTGGGGCTGAGAGGTTCGGTGAGGTTGGGTGAGCCAACGCAGACCCTTTCAAGTAATACTGCATGGTACCCATCCCATGGGTCCCAAATCTCCAGGTTCAAGGCCATCTTCCTACATCCAAAACAGGCATGAGAAACCCAGAAGATGGTACACCGTGTGATCGGGAAAGGTTTCTAAAACGCACCTCATTTCTCATCTCCTTTGCTCGGGTTCGCCATTCCAGCCGATTTACTAGCCATCTCCCTCCTTGGAGAATCAGCACCTTTAACCTCCTGTTCCGTACAGGTTGCAATTTGTACTGAGGATGAACGGGAAGAGGGGGAACCAATGAGAGACTAGCTCTAGGGGTTGGGACAGGCACAGGTCACTCTATTTTCCCATCAGGAAGAAGAATTAAGCACAAGCTCAGCCTGCCCCCCAGAACCAGAAGAGGGCCTGAAGCAATCCTGCGCTTTTGCGGCCAGCTCCCAAAAAAGCGAGTTGAAAAATGGAGCTCAGGGGCACTGCAATTCACAAACCTGCAGAGTTTTAAATGATACCTCTCGTCCACAAATATATTAAGGGAAGGCAACGAAGAGGCTTTGAAAGCAAGGCAGAATTGCAGGAAACAGATTTCAGGAGGTAGATTCGAATCGCCTTGAAAGCACATGAAAAGCGGCAAAACGTGGACAATGATGCCCTTGGCCAAAAAGGGCGTATGCGTTTTTTCCTGAATATATTCAGGAAAAAACGCATACGCCCTTTTTGGCCAACCAAGCAACCTGGAAAGGCCAATCAGCGCTCCAAAGAAGTCTCGCTTCCCAGCGGGCAAAAGGGCCATGCGGAAAAAAGTGTCCAAACCAGAAATGCAGGACCGGCCATGGAGAAATGGGAGCCTTGCTACGCTGATGGGTGGGATGTAAATTGCCAACAGCCACTCTGGAGAAGTGTACGGTGTGTCCTGAAACATCTAAAAAACACAGCTTGGAGAGCATAGGGCACTTCCACTCATGGCCGTATAAATTGGGAAAACTAAAAATCAGCAAGACACAGGCACCCCAAAGTTTAGGGCTGCTCTGTTGACAAGAACCCCCACTTCATTACACCTGAAATATCCTAGGAAAGAGAAAAATGGATAAAGAAGTTGTGGTCCTCTTGTACAATGGAATGTCACTCAGCCATGACATCAACGTCATAAGGCTAGTAGCAGCACGATGAGTGGATTTAGGTACGACGATTCTAAGTGAAATAAGTCACACAGAAAAAGACACTTATCATAAGATATCACTTCTAGAGGGAATGTAAAAACCGCTACACTTGAACTGAATTACAAAACAGAACAGAGTCACATGTTTAGAAAACACACTATGGCTGCTGAACGGGAAAGGTGAGGTGGGGTGATGCATAAAACAAGGGTTTCAAATTAGCTCCGATACCGTTCCATAAACCCAATATGTAAGAGACAAGACCTATCCCTTTTTCAGTGAACTGGACTCAACACCCCCTATTCACCGCACAAGAATATATCTGACTAGTAAGAATCTTCAAACCTATGTATTGATATCTCTCTGTAAGTGAGTCAAGGGGGTGTAAAGCGGCATAAACACAGCCGTGAAAAGCAGCTAAACCCCATTATAAAAATAAATTACTTTTCAAAACCCGTGAAACAAAGACAGTGAAAGAGAGAGAAATTCTTACAAAATTCGTTCAGGGGCTGTGATGCAACCTGGATTGACCATATCTAGACCCACAGCTGATTGAGACATAAGGGTGGACACTCTTGGGGCTGAGAGGTTCGGTGAGGTTGGGTGAGCCAACGCAGACCCTTTCAAGTAATACTGCATGGTACCCATCCCATGGGTCCCAAATCTCCAGGTTCAAGGGCATCTTCCTACGTCGAAAACAGGCATGAGAAACCCAGAAGATGGTACACCGTGTGATCGGGAAAGGTTTCTAAAACGCACCTCATTTCTCATCTCCTTTGCTTGGGTTCGCCATTCCAGCCGATTTACTAGCCATCTCCCTCCTTGGAGAATCAGCACCTTTAACCTCCTGTTCCGTACAGGTTGCAATTTGTCCTGAGGATGAACGGGAAGAGGGGGAACCAATGAGAGACTAGCTCTAGGGGTTGGGACAGGCACAGGTCACTCTATTTTCCCATCAGGAAGAAGAATTAAGCACAACCTTAGCCTGCCCCCCAGAACCAGAAGAGGGCCTGAAGCAATCCTGCGCTTTTGCGGCCAGCTCCCAAAAAAGCGAGTTGAAAAATGGAGCTCAGGGGCACTGCAATTCACAAACCTGCAGAGTTTTAAATGATACCTCTCATCCACAAATATATTAAGGGAAGGCAACGAAGAGGCTTTGAAAGCAAGGCAGAATTGCAGGAAACAGATTTCAGGAGGTAGATTCGAATCGCCTTGAAAGCACATGAAAAGCGGCAAAACGTGGACAATGATGCCCTTGGCCAAAAAGGGCGTATGCGTTTTTTCCTGAATATATTCAGGAAAAAACGCATACGCCCTTTTTGGCCAACCAAGCAACCTGGAAAGGCCAATCAGCGCTCCAAAGAAGTCTCGCTTCCCAGCGGGCAAAAGGGCCATGCGGAAAAAAGTGTCCAAACCAGAAATGCAGGACCGGCCATGGAGAAATGGGAGCCTTGCTACGCTGATGGGTGGGATGTAAATTGCCAACAGCCACTCTGGAGAAGTGTACGGTGTGTTCTGAAACATCTAAAAACACAGCTTGGAGAGCATAGGGCACTTCCACTCATGGGCGTATAAATTGGGAAAACTAAAAATCAGCAAGACACAGGCACCCCAAAGTTTAGGGCTGCTCTGTTGACAAGAACCCCCACTTCATTACACCTGAAATATCCTAGGAAAGAGAAAAATGGATAAAGAAGTTGTGGTCCTCATGTACAATGGAATTTCACTCAGCCATGAAATCAACGTTATAAGGCTAGTAGCAGCACGATGAGTGGATTTAGGTACGACGATTCTAAGTGAAATAAGTCACACAGAAAAAGACACTTATCATAAGATATCACTTCTAGAGGGAATGTAAAAACCGCTACACTTGAACTGAATTACAAAACAGAACAGAGTCACACGTTTAGGAAACACACTATGGCTGCTGAACGGGAAAGGTGAGGTGGGGTGATGCATAAAACAAGGGTTTCAAATTAGCTCCGATACCGTTCCATAAACCCAATATGTAAGAGACAAGACCTATCCCTTTTTCAGTGAACTGGACTCAACACCCCCTATTCACCGCACAAGAATATATCTGACTAGTAAGAATCTTCAAACCTATGTATTGATATCTCTCTGTAAGTGAGTCAAGGGGGTGTAAAGCGGCATAAACACAGCCGTGAAAAGCAGCTAAACCCCATTATAAAAAGAAATTACTTTTCAAAACCCGTGAAACAAAGACAGTGAAAGAGAGAGAAATTCTTACAAAATTCGTTCAGGGGCTGTGATGCAACCTGGATTGACCATATCTAGACCCACAGCTGATTGAGACATAAGGGTGGACACTCTTGGGGCTGAGAGGTTCGGTGAGGTTGGGTGAGCCAACGCAGACCCTTTCAAGTAATACTGCATGGTACCCATCCCATGGGTCCCAAATCTCCAGGTTCAAGGGCATCTTCCTACGTCGAAAACAGGCATGAGAAACCCAGAAGATGGTACACCGTGTGATCGGGAAAGGTTTCTAAAACGCACCTCATTTCTCATCTCCTTTGCTTGGGTTCGCCATTCCAGCCGATTTACTAGCCATCTCCCTCCTTGGAGAATCAGCACCTTTAACCTCCTGTTCCGTACAGGTTGCAATTTGTCCTGAGGATGAACGGGAAGAGGGGGAACCAATGAGAGACTAGCTCTAGGGGTTGGGACAGGCACAGGTCACTCTATTTTCCCATCAGGAAGAAGAATTAAGCACAACCTTAGCCTGCCCCCCAGAACCAGAAGAGGGCCTGAAGCAATCCTGCGCTTTTGCGGCCAGCTCCCAAAAAAGCGAGTTGAAAAATGGAGCTCAGGGGCACTGCAATTCACAAACCTGCAGAGTTTTAAATGATACCTCTCATCCACAAATATATTAAGGGAAGGCAACGAAGAGGCTTTGAAAGCAAGGCAGAATTGCAGGAAACAGATTTCAGGAGGTAGATTCGAATCGCCTTGAAAGCACATGAAAAGCGGCAAAACGTGGACAATGATGCCCTTGGCCAAAAAGGGCGTATGCGTTTTTTCCTGAATATATTCAGGAAAAAACGCATACGCCCTTTTTGGCCAACCAAGCAACCTGGAAAGGCCAATCAGCGCTCCAAAGAAGTCTCGCTTCCCAGCGGGCAAAAGGGCCATGCGGAAAAAAGTGTCCAAACCAGAAATGCAGGACCGGCCATGGAGAAATGGGAGCCTTGCTACGCTGATGGGTGGGATGTAAATTGCCAACAGCCACTCTGGAGAAGTGTACGGTGTGTTCTGAAACATCTAAAAACACAGCTTGGAGAGCATAGGGCACTTCCACTCATGGGCGTATAAATTGGGAAAACTAAAAATCAGCAAGACACAGGCACCCCAAAGTTTAGGGCTGCTCTGTTGACAAGAACCCCCACTTCATTACACCTGAAATATCCTAGGAAAGAGAAAAATGGATAAAGAAGTTGTGGTCCTCATGTACAATGGAATATCACTCAGCCATGAAATCAACGTTATAAGGCTAGTAGCAGCACGATGAGTGGATTTAGGTACGACGATTCTAAGTGAAATAAGTCACACAGAAAAAGACACTTATCATAAGATATCACTTCTAGAGGGAATGTAAAAACCGCTACACTTGAACTGAATTACAAAACAGAACAGAGTCACACGTTTAGGAAACACACTATGGCTGCTGAACGGGAAAGGTGAGGTGGGGTGATGCATAAAACAAGGGTTTCAAATTAGCTCCGATACCGTTCCATAAACCCAATATGTAAGAGACAAGACCTATTCCTTTTTCAGTGAACTGGACTCAACACCCCCTATTCACCGCACAAGAATATATCTGACTAGTAAGAATCTTCAAACCTATGTATTGATATCTCTCTGTAAGTGAGTCAAGGGGGTGTAAAGCGGCATAAACACAGCCGTGAAAAGCAGCTAAACCCCATTATAAAAATAAATTACTTTTCAAGACCCGTGAAACAAAGACAGTGAAAGAGAGAGAAATTCTTACAAAATTCGTTCAGGGGCTGTGATGCAACCTGGATTGACCAAATCTAGACCCACAGCTGATTGAGACATAAGGGTGGACACTCTTGGGGCTGAGAGGTTCGGTGAGGTTGGGTGAGCCAACGCAGACCCTTTCAAGTAATACTGCATGGTACCCATCCCATGGGTCCCAAATCTCCAGGTTCAAGGCCATCTTCCTACATCCAAAACAGGCATGAGAAACCCAGAAGATGGTACACCGTGTGATCGGGAAAGGTTTCTAAAACGCACCTCATTTCTCATCTCCTTTGCTCGGGTTCGCCATTCCAGCCGATTTACTAGCCATCTCCCTCCTTGGAGAATCAGCACCTTTAACCTCCTGTTCCGTACAGGTTGCAATTTGTACTGAGGATGAACGGGAAGAGGGGGAACCAATGAGAGACTAGCTCTAGGGGTTGGGACAGGCACAGGTCACTCTATTTTCCCATCAGGAAGAAGAATTAAGCACAAGCTCAGCCTGCCCCCCAGAACCAGAAGAGGGCCTGAAGCAATCCTGCGCTTTTGCGGCCAGCTCCCAAAAAAGCGAGTTGAAAAATGGAGCTCAGGGGCACTGCAATTCACAAACCTGCAGAGTTTTAAATGATACCTCTCGTCCACAAATATATTAAGGGAAGGCAACGAAGAGGCTTTGAAAGCAAGGCAGAATTGCAGGAAACAGATTTCAGGAGGTAGATTCGAATCGCCTTGAAAGCACATGAAAAGCGGCAAAACGTGGACAATGATGCCCTTGGCCAAAAAGGGCGTATGCGTTTTTTCCTGAATATATTCAGGAAAAAACGCATACGCCCTTTTTGGCCAACCAAGCAACCTGGAAAGGCCAATCAGCGCTCCAAAGAAGTCTCGCTTCCCAGCGGGCAAAAGGGCCATGCGGAAAAAAGTGTCCAAACCAGAAATGCAGGACCGGCCATGGAGAAATGGGAGCCTTGCTACGCTGATGGGTGGGATGTAAATTGCCAACAGCCACTCTGGAGAAGTGTACGGTGTGTCCTGAAACATCTAAAAAACACAGCTTGGAGAGCATAGGGCACTTCCACTCATGGCCGTATAAATTGGGAAAACTAAAAATCAGCAAGACACAGGCACCCCAAAGTTTAGGGCTGCTCTGTTGACAAGAACCCCCACTTCATTACACCTGAAATATCCTAGGAAAGAGAAAAATGGATAAAGAAGTTGTGGTCCTCTTGTACAATGGAATGTCACTCAGCCATGACATCAACGTCATAAGGCTAGTAGCAGCACGATGAGTGGATTTAGGTACGACGATTCTAAGTGAAATAAGTCACACAGAAAAAGACACTTATCATAAGATATCACTTCTAGAGGGAATGTAAAAACCGCTACACTTGAACTGAATTACAAAACAGAACAGAGTCACATGTTTAGAAAACACACTATGGCTGCTGAACGGGAAAGGTGAGGTGGGGTGATGCATAAAACAAGGGTTTCAAATTAGCTCCGATACCGTTCCATAAACCCAATATGTAAGAGACAAGACCTATCCCTTTTTCAGTGAACTGGACTCAACACCCCCTATTCACCGCACAAGAATATATCTGACTAGTAAGAATCTTCAAACCTATGTATTGATATCTCTCTGTAAGTGAGTCAAGGGGGTGTAAAGCGGCATAAACACAGCCGTGAAAAGCAGCTAAACCCCATTATAAAAATAAATTACTTTTCAAAACCCGTGAAACAAAGACAGTGAAAGAGAGAGAAATTCTTACAAAATTCGTTCAGGGGCTGTGATGCAACCTGGATTGACCATATCTAGACCCACAGGTGATTGAGACATAAGGGTGGACACTCTTGGGGCTGAGAGGTTCGGTGAGGTTGGGTGAGCCAACGCAGACCCTTTCAAGTAATACTGCATGGTACCCATCCCATGGGTCCCAAATCTCCAGGATCAAGGGCATCTTCCTACGTCGAAAACAGGCATGAGAAACCCAGAAGATGGTACACCGTGTGATCGGGAAAGGTTTCTAAAACGCACCTCATTTCTCATCTCCTTTGCTCGGGTTCGCCATTCCAGCCGATTTACTAGCCATCTCCCTCCTTGGAGAATCAGCACCTTTAACCTCCTGTTCCGTACAGGTTGCAATTTGTCCTGAGGATGAACGGGAAGAGGGGGAACCAATGAGAGACTAGCTCTAGGTGTTGGGACAGGCACAGGTCACTCTATTTTCCCATCAGGAAGAAGAATTAAGCACAAGCTCAGCCTGCCCCCCAGAACCAGAAGAGGGCCTGAAGCATTCCTGCGCTTTTGCGGCCAGCTCCCAACAAAGCGAGTTGAAAAATGGAGCTCAGGGGCACTGCAATTCACAAACCTGCAGAGTTTTAAATGATACCTCTCGTCCACAAATATATTAAGGGAAGGCAACGAAGAGGCTTTGAAAGCAAGGCAGAATTGCAGGAAACAGATTTCAGGAGGTAGATTCGAATCGCCTTGAAAGCACATGAAAAGCGGCAAAACGTGGACAATGATGCCCTTGGCCAAAAAGGGCGTATGCGTTTTTTTCCTGAATATATTCAGGAAAAAACGCATACGCCCTTTTTGGCCAACCAAGCAACCTGGAAAGGCCAATCAGCGCTCCAAAGAAGTCTCGCTTCCCAGCGGGCAAAAGGGCCATGCGGAAAAAAGTGTCCAAACCAGAAATGCAGGACCGGCCATGGAGAAATGGGAGCCTTGCTACGCTGATGGGTGGGATGTAAATTGCCAACAGCCACTCTGGAGAAGTGTACGGTGTGTCCTGAAACATCTAAAAAACACAGCTTGGAGAGCATAGGGCACTTCCACTCATGGCCGTATAAATTGGGAAAACTAAAAATCAGCAAGACACAGGCACCCCAAAGTTTAGGGCTGCTCTGTTGACAAGAACCCCCACTTCATTACACCTTAAATATCCTAGGAAAGAGAAAAATGGATAAAGAAGTTGTGGTCCTCCTGTACAATGGAATATCACTCAGCCATGACATCAACGTCATAAGGCTAGTAGCAGCACGATGAGTGGATTTAGGTACGACGATTCTAAGTGAAATAAGTCACACAGAAAAAGACACTTATCATAAGATATCACTTCTAGAGGGAATGTAAAAACCGCTACACTTGAACTGAATTACAAAACAGAACAGAGTCACATGTTTAGAAAACACACTATGGCTGCTGAACGGGAAAGGTGAGGTGGGGTGATGCATAAAACAAGGGTTTCAAATTAGCTCCGATACCGTTCCATAAACCCAATATGTAAGAGACAAGACCTATCCCTTTTTCAGTGAACTGGACTCAACACCCCCTATTCACCGCACAAGAATATATCTGACTAGTAAGAATCTTCAAACCTATGTATTGATATCTCTCTGTAAGTGAGTCAAGGGGGTGTAAAGCGGCATAAACACAGCCGTGAAAAGCAGCTAAACCCCATTATAAAAATAAATTACTTTTCAAAACCCGTGAAACAAAGACAGTGAAAGAGAGAGAAATTCTTACAAAATCCGTTCAGGGGCTGTGATGCAACCTGGATTGACCATATCTAGACCCACAGCTGATTGAGACATAAGGGTGGACACTCTTGGGGCTGAGAGGTTCGGTGAGGTTGGGTGAGCCAACGCAGACCCTTTCAAGTAATACTGCATGGTACCCATCCCATGGGTCCCAAATCTCCAGGTTCAAGGGCATCTTCCTACGTCGAAAACAGGCATGAGAAACCCAGAAGATGGTACACCGTGTGATCGGGAAAGGTTTCTAAAACGCACCTCATTTCTCATCTCCTTTGCTTGGGTTCGCCATTCCAGCCGATTTACTAGCCATCTCCCTCCTTGGAGAATCAGCACCTTTAACCTCCTGTTCCGTACAGGTTGCAATTTGTCCTGAGGATGAACGGGAAGAGGGGGAACCAATGAGAGACTAGCTCTAGGTGTTGGGACAGGCACAGGTCACTCTATTTTCCCATCAGGAAGAAGAATTAAGCACAAGCTCAGCCTGCCCCCCAGAACCAGAAGAGGGCCTGAAGCAATCCTGCGCTTTTGCGGCCAGCTCCCAAAAAAGCGAGTTGAAAAATGGAGCTCAGGGGCACTGCAATTCACAAACCTGCAGAGTTTTAAATGATACCTCTCGTCCACAAATATATTAAGGGAAGGCAACGAAGAGGCTTTGAAAGCAAGGCAGAATTGCAGGAAACAGATTTCAGGAGGTAGATTCGAATCGCCTTGAAAGCACATGAAAAGCGGCAAAACGTGGACAATGATGCCCTTGGCCAAAAAGGGCGTATGCGTTTTTTCCTGAATATATTCAGGAAAAAACGCATACGCCCTTTTTGGCCAACCAAGCAACCTGGAAAGGCCAATCAGCGCTCCAAAGAAGTCTCGCTTCCCAGCGGGCAAAAGGGCCATGCGGAAAAAAGTGTCCAAACCAGAAATGCAGGACCGGCCATGGAGAAATGGGAGCCTTGCTATGCTGATGGGTGGGATGTAAATTGCCAACAGCCACTCTGGAGAAGTGTACGGTGTGTTCTGAAACATCTAAAAAACACAGCTTGGAGAGCATAGGGCACTTCCACTCATGGGCGTATAAATTGGGAAAACTAAAAATCAGCAAGACACAGGCACCCGAAAGTTTAGGGCTGCTCTGTTGACAAGAACCCCCACTTCATTACACCTGAAATATCCTAGGAAAGAGAAAAATGGATAAAGAAGTTGGGGTCCTCATGTACAATGGAATATCACTCAGCCATGAAATCAACGTCATAAGGCTAGTAGCAGCACGATGAGTGGATTTAGGTACGACGATTCTAAGTGAAATAAGTCACACAGAAAAAGACACTTATCATAAGATATCACTTCTAGAGGGAATGTAAAAACCGCTACACTTGAACTGAATTACAAAACAGAACAGAGTCACACGTTTAGGAAACACACTATGGCTGCTGAACGGGAAAGGTGAGGTGGGGTGATGCATAAAACAAGGGTTTCAAATTAGCTCAGATACCGTTCCATAAACCCAATATGTAAGAGACAAGACCTATTCCTTGCTCAGTGAACTGGACTCAACACCCCCTATTCACCGCACAAGAATATATCTGACTAGTAAGAATCTTCAAACCTATGTATTGATATCTCTCTGTAAGTGAGTCAAGGGGGTGTAAAGCGGCATAAACACAGCCGTGAAAAGCAGCTAAACCCCATTATAAAAATAAATTACTTTTCAAAACCCGTGAAACAAAGACAGTGAAAGAGAGAGAAATTCTTACAAAATTCGTTCAGGGGCTGTGATGCAACCTGGATTGACCAAATCTAGACCCACAGCTGATTGAGACATAAGGGTGGACACTCTTGGGGCTGAGAGGTTCGGTGAGGTTGGGTGAGCCAACGCAGACCCTTTCAAGTAATACTGCATGGTACCCATCCCATGGGTCCCAAATCTCCAGGTTCAAGGCCATCTTCCTACATCCAAAACAGGCATGAGAAACCCAGAAGATGGTACACCGTGTGATCGGGAAAGGTTTCTAAAACGCACCTCATTTCTCATCTCCTTTGCTCGGGTTCGCCATTCCAGCCGATTTACTAGCCATCTCCCTCCTTGGAGAATCAGCACCTTTAACCTCCTGTTCCGTACAGGTTGCAATTTGTACTGAGGATGAACGGGAAGAGGGGGAACCAATGAGAGACTAGCTCTAGGGGTTGGGACAGGCACAGGTCACTCTATTTTCCCATCAGGAAGAAGAATTAAGCACAAGCTCAGCCTGCCCCCCAGAACCAGAAGAGGGCCTGAAGCAATCCTGCGCTTTTGCGGCCAGCTCCCAAAAAAGCGAGTTGAAAAATGGAGCTCAGGGGCACTGCAATTCACAAACCTGCAGAGTTTTAAATGATACCTCTCGTCCACAAATATATTAAGGGAAGGCAACGAAGAGGCTTTGAAAGCAAGGCAGAATTGCAGGAAACAGATTTCAGGAGGTAGATTCGAATCGCCTTGAAAGCACATGAAAAGCGGCAAAACGTGGACAATGATGCCCTTGGCCAAAAAGGGCGTATGCGTTTTTTCCTGAATATATTCAGGAAAAAACGCATACGCCCTTTTTGGCCAACCAAGCAACCTGGAAAGGCCAATCAGCGCTCCAAAGAAGTGTCGCTTCCCAGCGGGCAAAAGGGCCATGCGGAAAAAAGTGTCCAAACCAGAAATGCAGGACCGGCCATGGAGAAATGGGAGCCTTGCTACGCTGATGGGTGGGATGTAAATTGCCAACAGCCACTCTGGAGAAGTGTACGGTGTGTTCTGAAACATCTAAAAAACACAGCTTGGAGAGCATAGGGCACTTCCACTCATGGGCGTATAAATTGGGAAAACTAAAAATCAGCAAGACACAGGCACCCCAAAGTTTAGGGCTGCTCTGTTGACAAGAACCCCCACTTCATTACACCTGAAATATCCTAGGAAAGAGAAAAATGGATAAAGAATTTGTGGTCCTCATGTACAAAGGAATATCACTCAGCCATGAAATCAACGTCATAAGGCTAGTAGCAGCACGATGAGTGGATTTAGGTACGACGATTCTAAGTGAAATAAGTCACACAGAAAAAGACACTTATCATAAGATATCACTTCTAGAGGGAATGTAAAAACCGCTACACTTGAACTGAATTACAAAACAGAACAGAGTCACACGTTTAGGAAACACACTATGGCTGCTGAACGGGAAAGGTGAGGTGGGGTGATGCATAAAACAAGGGTTTCAAATTAGCTCAGATACCGTTCCATAAACCCAATATGTAAGAGACAAGACCTATTCCTTGCTCAGTGAACTGGACTCAACACCCCCTATTCACCGCACAAGAATATATCTGACTAGTAAGAATCTTCAAACCTATGTATTGATATCTCTCTGTAAGTGAGTCAAGGGGGTGTAAAGCGGCATAAACACAGCCGTGAAAAGCAGCTAAACCCCATTATAAAAATAAATTACTTTTCAAAACCCGTGAAACCAAGACAGTGAAAGAGAGAGAAATTCTTACAAAATTCGTTCAGGGGCTGTGATGCAACCTGGATTGACCATATCTAGACCCACAGCTGATTGAGACATAAGGGTGGACACTCTTGGGGCTGAGAGGTTCGGTGAGGTTGGGTGAGCCAACGCAGACCCTTTCAAGTAATACTGCATGGTACCCATCCCATGGGTCCCAAATCTCCAGGATCAAGGGCATCTTCCTACGTCGAAAACAGGCATGAGAAACCCAGAAGATGGTACACCGTGTGATCGGGAAAGGTTTCTAAAACGCACCTCATTTCTCATCTCCTTTGCTCGGGTTCGCCATTCCAGCCGATTTACTAGCCATCTCCCTCCTTGGAGAATCAGCACCTTTAACCTCCTGTTCCGTACAGGTTGCAATTTGTCCTGAGGATGAACGGGAAGAGGGGGAACCAATGAGAGACTAGCTCTAGGTGTTGGGACAGGCACAGGTCACTCTATTTTCCCATCAGGAAGAAGAATTAAGCACAAGCTCAGCCTGCCCCCCAGAACCAGAAGAGGGCCTGAAGCAATCCTGCGCTTTTGCGGCCAGCTCCCAACAAAGCGAGTTGAAAAATGGAGCTCAGGGGCACTGCAATTCACAAACCTGCAGAGTTTTAAATGATACCTCTCGTCCACAAATATATTAAGGGAAGGCAACGAAGAGGCTTTGAAAGCAAGGCAGAATTGCAGGAAACAGATTTCAGGAGGTAGATTCGAATCGCCTTGAAAGCACATGAAAAGCGGCAAAACGTGGACAATGATGCCCTTGGCCAAAGAGGGCGTATGCGTTTTTTCCTGATTCAGGAAAAAACGCATACGCCCTTTTTGGCCAACCAAACAACCTGGAAAGGCCAATCAGCGCTCCAAAGAAGTCTCGCTTCCCAGCGGACAAAAGGGCCATGCGGAAAAAAGTGTCCAAACCAGAAATGCAGGACCGGCCATGGAGAAATGGGAGCCTTGCTACGCTGATGGGTGGGATGTAAATTGCCAACAGCCACTCTGGAGAAGTGTACGGTGTGTTCTGAAACATCTAAAAAACACAGCTTGGAGAGCATAGGGCACTTCCAATCATGGGCGTATAAATTGGGAAAACTAAAAATCAGCAAGACACAGGCACCCCAAAGTTTAGGGCTGCTCTGTTGACAAGAACCCCCACTTCATTACACCTTAAATATCCTAGGAAAGAGAAAAATGGATAAAGAAGTTGTGGTCCTCATGTACAATGGAATATCACTCAGCCATGAAATCAACGTCATAAGGCTAGTAGCAGCACGATGAGTGGATTTAGGTACGACGATTCTAAGTGAAATAAGTCACACAGAAAAAGACACTTATCATAAGATATCACTTCTAGAGGGAATGTAAAAACCGCTACACTTGAACTGAATTACAAAACAGAACAGAGTCACACGTTTAGGAAACACACTATGGCTGCTGAACGGGAAAGGTGAGGTGGGGTGATGCATAAAACAAGGGTTTCAAATTAGCTCCGATACCGTTCCATAAACCCAATATGTAAGAGACAAGACCTATTCCTTTTTCAGTGAACTGGACTCAACACCCCCTATTCACCGCACAAGAATATATCTGACTAGTAAGAATCTTCAAACCTATGTATTGATATCTCTCTGTAAGTGAGTCAAGGGGGTGTAAAGCGGCATAAACACAGCCGTGAAAAGCAGCTAAACCCCATTATAAAAATAAATTACTTTTCAAAACCCGTGAAACAAAGACAGTGAAAGAGAGAGAAATTCTTACAAAATCCGTTCAGGGGCTGTGATGCAACCTGGATTGACCATATCTAGACCCACAGCTGATTGAGACATAAGGGTGGACACTCTTGGGGCTGAGAGGTTCGGTGAGGTTGGGTGAGCCAACGCAGACCCTTTCAAGTAATACTGCATGGTACCCATCCCATGGGTCCCAAATCTCCAGGTTCAAGGGCATCTTCCTACGTCGAAAACAGGCATGAGAAACCCAGAAGATGGTACACCGTGTGATCGGGAAAGGTTTCTAAAACGCACCTCATTTCTCATCTCCTTTGCTTGGGTTCGCCATTCCAGCCGATTTACTAGCCATCTCCCTCCTTGGAGAATCAGCACCTTTAACCTCCTGTTCCGTACAGGTTGCAATTTGTCCTGAGGATGAACGGGAAGAGGGGGAACCAATGAGAGACTAGCTCTAGGTGTTGGGACAGGCACAGGTCACTCTATTTTCCCATCAGGAAGAAGAATTAAGCACAAGCTCAGCCTGCCCCCCAGAACCAGAAGAGGGCCTGAAGCAATCCTGCGCTTTTGCGGCCAGCTCCCAAAAAAGCGAGTTGAAAAATGGAGCTCAGGGGCACTGCAATTCACAAACCTGCAGAGTTTTAAATGATACCTCTCGTCCACAAATATATTAAGGGAAGGCAACGAAGAGGCTTTGAAAGCAAGGCAGAATTGCAGGAAACAGATTTCAGGAGGTAGATTCGAATCGCCTTGAAAGCACATGAAAAGCGGCAAAACGTGGACAATGATGCCCTTGGCCAAAAAGGGCGTATGCGTTTTTTCCTGAATATATTCAGGAAAAAACGCATACGCCCTTTTTGGCCAACCAAGCAACCTGGAAAGGCCAATCAGCGCTCCAAAGAAGTCTCGCTTCCCAGCGGGCAAAAGGGCCATGCGGAAAAAAGTGTCCAAACCAGAAATGCAGGACCGGCCATGGAGAAATGGGAGCCTTGCTATGCTGATGGGTGGGATGTAAATTGCCAACAGCCACTCTGGAGAAGTGTACGGTGTGTTCTGAAACATCTAAAAAACACAGCTTGGAGAGCATAGGGCACTTCCACTCATGGGCGTATAAATTGGGAAAACTAAAAATCAGCAAGACACAGGCACCCGAAAGTTTAGGGCTGCTCTGTTGACAAGAACCCCCACTTCATTACACCTGAAATATCCTAGGAAAGAGAAAAATGGATAAAGAAGTTGGGGTCCTCATGTACAATGGAATATCACTCAGCCATGAAATCAACGTCATAAGGCTAGTAGCAGCACGATGAGTGGATTTAGGTACGACGATTCTAAGTGAAATAAGTCACACAGAAAAAGACACTTATCATAAGATATCACTTCTAGAGGGAATGTAAAAACCGCTACACTTGAACTGAATTACAAAACAGAACAGAGTCACACGTTTAGGAAACACACTATGGCTGCTGAACGGGAAAGGTGAGGTGGGGTGATGCATAAAACAAGGGTTTCAAATTAGCTCAGATACCGTTCCATAAACCCAATATGTAAGAGACAAGACCTATTCCTTGCTCAGTGAACTGGACTCAACACCCCCTATTCACCGCACAAGAATATATCTGACTAGTAAGAATCTTCAAACCTATGTATTGATATCTCTCTGTAAGTGAGTCAAGGGGGTGTAAAGCGGCATAAACACAGCCGTGAAAAGCAGCTAAACCCCATTATAAAAATAAATTACTTTTCAAAACCCGTGAAACAAAGACAGTGAAAGAGAGAGAAATTCTTACAAAATTCGTTCAGGGGCTGTGATGCAACCTGGATTGACCAAATCTAGACCCACATCTGATTGAGACATAAGGGTGGACACTCTTGGGGCTGAGAGGTTCGGTGAGGTTGGGTGAGCCAACGCAGACCCTTTCAAGTAATACTGCATGGTACCCATCCCATGGGTCCCAAATCTCCAGGTTCAAGGCCATCTTCCTACATCCAAAACAGGCATGAGAAACCCAGAAGATGGTACACCGTGTGATCGGGAAAGGTTTCTAAAACGCACCTCATTTCTCATCTCCTTTGCTCGGGTTCGCCATTCCAGCCGATTTACTAGCCATCTCCCTCCTTGGAGAATCAGCACCTTTAACCTCCTGTTCCGTACAGGTTGCAATTTGTACTGAGGATGAACGGGAAGAGGGGGAACCAATGAGAGACTAGCTCTAGGGGTTGGGACAGGCACAGGTCACTCTATTTTCCAATCAGGAAGAAGAATTAAGCACAAGCTCAGCCTGCCCCCCAGAACCAGAAGAGGGCCTGAAGCAATCCTGCGCTTTTGCGGCCAGCTCCCAAAAAAGCGAGTTGAAAAATGGAGCTCAGGGGCACTGCAATTCACAAACCTGCAGAGTTTTAAATGATACCTCTCGTCCACAAATATATTAAGGGAAGGCAACGAAGAGGCTTTGAAAGCAAGGCAGAATTGCAGGAAACAGATTTCAGGAGGTAGATTCGAATCGCCTTGAAAGCACATGAAAAGCGGCAAAACGTGGACAATGATGCCCTTGGCCAAAAAGGGCGTATGCGTTTTTTCCTGAATATATTCAGGAAAAAACGCATACGCCCTTTTTGGCCAACCAAGCAACCTGGAAAGGCCAATCAGCGCTCCAAAGAAGTGTCGCTTCCCAGCGGGCAAAAGGGCCATGCGGAAAAAAGTGTCCAAACCAGAAATGCAGGACCGGCCATGGAGAAATGGGAGCCTTGCTACGCTGATGGGTGGGATGTAAATTGCCAACAGCCACTCTGGAGAAGTGTACGGTGTGTTCTGAAACATCTAAAAAACACAGCTTGGAGAGCATAGGGCACTTCCACTCATGGGCGTATAAATTGGGAAAACTAAAAATCAGCAAGACACAGGCACCCCAAAGTTTAGGGCTGCTCTGTTGACAAGAACCCCCACTTCATTACACCTGAAATATCCTAGGAAAGAGAAAAATGGATAAAGAATTTGTGGTCCTCATGTACAAAGGAATATCACTCAGCCATGAAATCAACGTCATAAGGCTAGTAGCAGCACGATGAGTGGATTTAGGTACGACGATTCTAAGTGAAATAAGTCACACAGAAAAAGACACTTATCATAAGATATCACTTCTAGAGGGAATGTAAAAACCGCTACACTTGAACTGAATTACAAAACAGAACAGAGTCACACGTTTAGGAAACACACTATGGCTGCTGAACGGGAAAGGTGAGGTGGGGTGATGCATAAAACAAGGGTTTCAAATTAGCTCAGATACCGTTCCATAAACCCAATATGTAAGAGACAAGACCTATTCCTTGCTCAGTGAACTGGACTCAACACCCCCTATTCACCGCACAAGAATATATCTGACTAGTAAGAATCTTCAAACCTATGTATTGATATCTCTCTGTAAGTGAGTCAAGGGGGTGTAAAGCGGCATAAACACAGCCGTGAAAAGCAGCTAAACCCCATTATAAAAATAAATTACTTTTCAAAACCCGTGAAACCAAGACAGTGAAAGAGAGAGAAATTCTTACAAAATTCGTTCAGGGGCTGTGATGCAACCTGGATTGACCATATCTAGACCCACAGCTGATTGAGACATAAGGGTGGACACTCTTGGGGCTGAGAGGTTCGGTGAGGTTGGGTGAGCCAACGCAGACCCTTTCAAGTAATACTGCATGCTACCCATCCCATGGGTCCCAAATCTCCAGGTTCAAGGGCATCTTCCTACGTCGAAAACAGGCATGAGAAACCCAGAAGATGGTACACCGTGTGATCGGGAAAGGTTTCTAAAACGCACCTCATTTCTCATCTCCTTTGCTTGGGTTCGCCATTCCAGCCGATTTACTAGGCATCTGCCTCCTTGGAGAATCAGCACCTTTAACCTCCTGTTCCGTACAGGTTGCAATTTGTCCTGAGGATGAACGGGAAGAGGGGGAACCAATGAGAGACTAGCTCTAGGGGTTGGGACAGGCACAGGTCACTCTATTTTCCCATCAGGAAGAAGAATTAAGCACAAGCTTAGCCTGCCCCCCAGAACCAGAAGAGGGCCTGAAGCAATCCTGCGCTTTTGCGGCCAGCTCCCAAAAAAGCGAGTTGAAAAATGGAGCTCAGGGGCACTGCAATTCACAAACCTGCAGAGTTTTAAATGATACCTCTCGTCCACAAATATATTAAGGGAAGGCAACGAAGAGGCTTTGAAAGCAAGGCAGAATTGCAGGAAACAGATTTCAGGAGGTAGATTCGAATCGCCTTGAAAGCACATGAAAAGCGGCAAAACGTGGACAATGATGCCCTTGGCCAAAAAGGGCGTATGCGTTTTTTCCTGAATATATTCAGGAAAAAACGCATACGCCCTTTTTGGCCAACCAAGCAACCTGGAAAGGCCAATCAGCGCTCCAAAGAAGTCTCGCTTCCCAGCGGGCAAAAGGGCCATGCGGAAAAAAGTGTCCAAACCAGAAATGCAGGACCGGCCATGGAGAAATGGGAGCCTTGCTACGCTGATGGGTGGGATGTAAATTGCCAACAGCCACTCTGGAGAAGTGTACGGTGTGTTCTGAAACATCTAAAAAACACAGCTTGGAGAGCATAGGGCACTTCCACTCATGGGCGTATAAATTGGGAAAACTAAAAATCAGCAAGACACAGGCACCCCAAAGTTTAGGGCTGCTCTGTTGACAAGCACCCCCACTTCATTACACCTGAAATATCCTAGGAAAGAGAAAAATGGATAAAGAAGTTGGGGTCCTCATGTACAAAGGAATATCACTCAGCCATGAAATCAACGTCATAAGGCTAGTAGCAGCACGATGAGTGGATTTAGGTACGACGATTCTAAGTGAAATAAGTCACACAGAAAAAGACACTTATCATAAGATATCACTTCTAGAGGGAATGTAAAAACCGCTACACTTGAACTGAATTACAAAACAGAACAGAGTCACACGTTTAGAAAACACACTATGGCTGCTGAACGGGCAAGGTGAGGTGGGGTGATGCATAAAACAAGGGTTTCAAATTAGCTCTGATACCGTTCCATAAACCCAATATGTAAGAGACAAGACCTATTCCTTTTTCAGTGAACTGGACTCAACACCCCCTATTCACCGCACAAGAATATATCTGACTAGTAAGAATCTTCAAACCTATGTATTGATATCTCTCTGTAAGTGAGTCAAGGGGGTGTAAAGCGGCATAAACACAGCCGTGAAAAGCAGCTAAACCCCATTATAAAAATAAATTACTTTTCAAAACCCGTGAAACAAAGACAGTGAAAGAGAGAGAAATTCTTACAAAATTCGTTCAGGGGCTGTGATGCAACCTGGATTGACCATATCTAGACCCACAGCTGATTGAGACATAAGGGTGGACACTCTTGGGGCTGAGAGGTTCGGTGAGGTTGGGTGAGCCAACGCAGACCCTTTCAAGTAATACTGCATGGTACCCATCCCATGGGTCCCAAATCTCCAGGTTCAAGGGCATCTTCCTACGTCGAAAACAGGCATGAGAAACCCAGAAGATGGTACACCGTGTGATCGGGAAAGGTTTCTAAAACGCACCTCATTTCTCATCTCCTTTGCTCGGGTTCGCCATTCCAGCCGATTTACTAGCCATCTCCCTCCTTGGAGAATCAGCACCTTTACCCTCCTGTTCCGTACAGGTTGCAATTTGTCCTGAGGATGAACGGGAAGAGGGGGAACCAATGAGAGACTAGCTCTAGGGGTTGGGACAGGCACAGGTCACTCTATTTTCCCATCAGGAAGAAGAATTAAGCACAAGCTTAGCCTGCCCCCCAGAACCAGAAGAGGGCCTGAAGCAATCCTGCGCTTTTGCGGCCAGCTCCCAAAAAAGCGAGTTGAAAAATGGAGCTCAGGGGCACTGCAATTCACAAACCTGCAGAGTTTTAAATGATACCTCTCGTCCACAAATATATTAAGGGAAGGCAATGAAGAGGCTTTGAAAGCAAGGCAGAATTGCAGGAAACAGATTTCAGGAGGTAGATTCGAATCGCCTTGAAAGCACATGAAAAGCGGCAAAACGAGGACAATGATGCCCTTGGCCAAAAAGGGCGTATGCGTTTTTTCCTGAATATATTCAGGAAAAAACGCATACGCCCTTTTTGGCCAACCAAGCAACCTGGAAAGGCCAATCAGCGCTCCAAAGAAGTCTCGCTTCCCAGCGGGCAAAAGGGCCATGCGGAAAAAAGTGTCCAAACCAGAAATGCAGGACCGGCCATGGAGAAATGGGAGCCTTGCTATGCTGATGGGTGGGATGTAAATTGCCAACAGCCACTCTGGAGAAGTGTACGGTGTGTTCTGAAACATCTAAAAAACACAGCTTGGAGAGCATAGGGCACTTCCACTCATGGGTGTATAAATTGGGAAAACTAAAAATCAACAAGACACAGGCACCCCAAAGTTTAGGGCTGCTCTGTTGACAAGAACCCCCACTTCATTACACCTGAAATATCCTAGGAAAGAGAAAAATGGATAAAGAAGTTGTGGTCCTCATGTACAATGGAATATCACTCAGCCATGAAATCAACGTTATAAGGCTAGTAGCAGCACGATGAGTGGATTTAGGTACGACGATTCTAAGTGAAATAAGTCACACAGAAAAAGACACTTATCATAAGATATCACTTCTAGAGGGAATGTAAAAACCGCTACACTTGAACTGAATTACAAAACAGAACAGAGTCACACGTTTAGGAAACACACTATGGCTGCTGAACGGGAAAGGTGAGGTGGGGTGATGCATAAAACAAGGGTTTCAAATTAGCTCCGATACCGTTCCATAAACCCAATATGTAAGAGACAAGACCTATTCCTTTTTCAGTGAACTGGACTCAACACCCCCTATTCACCGCACAAGAATATATCTGACTAGTAAGAATCTTCAAACCTATGTATTGATATCTCTCTGTAAGTGAGTCAAGGGGGTGTAAAGCGGCATAAACACAGCCGTGAAAAGCAGCTAAACCCCATTATAAAAATAAATTACTTTTCAAAACCCGGGAAACAAAGACAGTGAAAGAGAGAGAAATTCTTACAAAATTCGTTCAGGGGCTGTGATGCAACCTGGATTGACCATATCTAGACCCACAGCTGATTGAGACATAAGGGTGGACACTCTTGGGGCTGAGAGGTTCGGTGAGGTTGGGTGAGCCAACGCAGACCCTTTCAAGTAATACTGCATGGTACCCATCCCATGGGTCCCAAATCTCCAGGTTCAAGGGCATCTTCCTACGTCGAAAACAGGCATGAGAAACCCAGAAGATGGTACACCGTGTGATCGGGAAAGGTTTCTAAAACGCACCTCATTTCTCATCTCCTTTGCTTGGGTTCGCCATTCCAGCCGATTTACTAGGCATCTGCCTCCTTGGAGAATCAGCACCTTTAACCTCCTGTTCCGTACAGGTTGCAATTTGTCCTGAGGATGAACGGGAAGAGGGGGAACCAATGAGAGACTAGCTCTAGGGGTTGGGACAGGCAGAGGTCACTCTATTTTCCCATTAGGAAAAAGAATTAAGCACAAGCTTAGCCTGCCCCCCAGAACCAGAAGAGGGCCTGAAGCAATCCTGCGCTTTTGCGGCCAGCTCCCAAAAAAGCGAGTTGAAAAATGGAGCTCAGGGGCACTGCAATTCACAAACCTGCAGAGTTTTAAATGATACCTCTCGTCCACAAATATATTAAGGGAAGGCAACGAAGAGGCTTTGAAAGCAAGGCAGAATTGCAGGAAACAGATTTCAGGAGGTAGATTCGAATCGCCTTGAAAGCACATGAAAAGCGGCAAAACGTGGACAATGATGCCCTTGGCCAAAAAGGGCGTATGCGTTTTTTCCTGAATATATTCAGGAAAAAACGCATACGCCCTTTTTGGCCAACCAAGCAACCTGGAAAGGCCAATCAGCGCTCCAAAGAAGTCTCACTTCCCAGCGGGCAAAAGGGCCATGCGGAAAAAAGTGTCCAAACCAGAAATGCAGGACCGGCCATGGAGAAATGGGAGCCTTGCTACGCTGATGGGTGGGATGTAAATTGCCAACAGCCACTCTGGAGAAGTGTACGGTGTGTTCTGAAACATCTAAAAAACACAGCTTGGAGAGCATAGGGCACTTCCACTCATGGGCGTATAAATTGGGAAAACTAAAAATCAGCAAGACACAGGCACCCCAAAGTTTAGGGCTGCTCTGTTGACAAGAACCCCCACTTCATTACACCTTAAATATCCTAGGAAAGAGAAAAATGGATAAAGAAGTTGGGGTCCTCATGTACAATGGAATATCACTCAGCCATGAAATCCACGTCATAAGGCTAGTAGCAGCACGTTGAGTGGATTTAGGTACGACGATTCTAAGTGAAATAAGTCACACAGAAAAAGACACTTATCATAAGATATCACTTCTAGAGGGAATGTAAAAACCGCTACACTTGAACTGAATTACAAAACAGAACAGAGTCACACGTTTAGAAAACACACTATGGCTGCTGAACGGGCAAGGTGAGGTGGGGTGATGCATAAAACAAGGGTTTCAAATTAGCTCTGATACCGTTCCATAAACCCAATATGTAAGAGACAAGACCTATTCCTTTTTCAGTGAACTGGACTCAACACCCCCTATTCACCGCACAAGAATATATCTGACTAGTAAGAATCTTCAAACCTATGTATTGATATCTCTCTGTAAGTGAGTCAAGGTGGTGTAAAGCGGCATAAACACAGCCGTGAAAAGCAGCTAAACCCCATTATAAAAATAAATTACTTTTCAAAACCCGTGAAACAAAGACAGTGAAAGAGAGAGAAATTCTTACAAAATTCGTTCAGGGGCTGTGATGCAACCTGGATTGACCATATCTAGACCCACAGCTGATTGAGACATAAGGGTGGACAGTCTTGGGGCTGAGAGGTTCGGTGAGGTTGGGTGAGCCAACGCAGACCCTTTCAAGTAATACTGCATGGTACCCATCCCATGGGTCCCAAATCTCCAGGTTCAAGGGCATCTTCCTACGTCGAAAACAGGCATGAGAAACCCAGAAGATGGTACACCGTGTGATCGGGAAAGGTTTCTAAAACGCACCTCATTTCTCATCTCCTTTGCTCGGGTTCGCCATTCCAGCCGATTTACTAGCCATCTCCCTCCTTGGAGAATCAGCACCTTTACCCTCCTGTTCCGTACAGGTTGCAATTTGTCCTGAGGATGAACGGGAAGAGGGGGAACCAATGAGAGACTAGCTGTAGGGGTTGGGACAGGCACAGGTCACTCTATTTTCCCATCAGGAAGAAGAATTAAGCACAAGCTTAGCCTGCCCCCCAGAACCAGAAGAGGGCCTGAAGCAATCCTGCGCTTTTGCGGCCAGCTCCCAAAAAAGCGAGTTGAAAAATGGAGCTCAGGGGCACTGCAATTCACAAACCTGCAGAGTTTTAAATGATACCTCTCGTCCACAAATATATTAAGGGAAGGCAACGAAGAGGCTTTGAAAGCAAGGCAGAATTGCAGGAAACAGATTTCAGGAGGTAGATTCGAATCGCCTTGAAAGCACATGAAAAGCGGCAAAACGTGGACAATGATGCCCTTGGCCAAAAAGGGCGTATGCGTTTTTTCCTGAATATATTCAGGAAAAAACGCATACGCCCTTTTTGGCCAACCAAGCAACCTGGAAAGGCCAATCAGCGCTCCAAAGAAGTCTCGCTTCCCAGCGGGCAAAAGGGCCATGCGGAAAAAAGTGTCCAAACCAGAAATGCAGGACCGGCCATGGAGAAATGGGAGCCTTGCTACGCTGATGGGTGGGATGTAAATTGCCAACAGCCACTCTGGAGAAGTGTACGGTGTGTTCTGAAACATCTAAAAAACACAGCTTGGAGAGCATAGGGCACTTCCACTCATGGGCGTATAAATTGGGAAAACTAAAAATCAGCAAGACACAGGCACCCCAAAGTTTAGGGCTGCTCTGTGGACAAGAACCCCCACTTCATTACACCTTAAATATCCTAGGAAAGAGAAAAATGGATAAAGAAGTTGTGGTCCTCATGTACAAAGGAATATCACTCAGCCATGAAATCAACGTCATAAGGCTGTAGCAGCACGATGAGTGGATTTAGGTACGACGATTCTAAGTGAAATAAGTCACACAGAAAAAGACACTTATCATAAGATATCACTTCTAGAGGGAATGTAAAAACCGCTACACTTGAACTGAATTACAAAACAGAACAGAGTCACACGTTTAGGAAACACACTATGGCTGCTGAACGGGAAAGGTGAGGTGGGGTGATGCATAAAACAAGGGTTTCAAATTAGCTCCGATACCGTTCCATAAACCCAATATGTAAGAGACAAGACCTATTCCTTTTTCAGTGAACTGGACTCAACACCCCCTATTCACCACACAAGAATATATCTGACTAGTAAGAATCTTCAAACCTATGTATTGATATCTCTCTGAAAGTGAGTCAAGGGGGTGTAAAGCGGCATAAACACAGCCGTGAAAAGCAGCTAAACCCCATTATAAAAATAAATTACTTTTCAAAACCCGTGAAACAAAGACAGTGAAAGAGAGAGAAATTCTTACAAAATTCGTTCAGGGGCTGTGATGCAACCTGGATTGACCATATCTAGACCCACAGCTGATTGAGACATAAGGGTGGACACTCTTGGGGCTGAGAGGTTCGGTGAGGTTGGGTGAGCCAACGCAGACCCTTTCAAGTAATACTGCATGGTACCCATCCCATGGGTCCGAAATCTCCAGGTTCAAGGGCCTCTTCCTACGTCGAAAACAGGCATGAGAAACCCAGAAGATGGTACACCGTGTGATCGGGAAAGGTTTCTAAAACGCCCCTCATTTCTCATCTCCTTTGCTCGGGTTCGCCATTCCAGCCGATTTACTAGCCATCTCCCTCCTTGGAGAATCAGCACCTTTAACCTCCTGTTCCGTACAGGTTGCAATTTGTCCTGAGGATGAACGGGAAGAGGGGGAACCAATGAGAGACTAGCTCTAGGTGTTGGGACAGGCACAGGTCACTCTATTTTCCCATCAGGAAGAAGAATTAAGCACAAGCTCAGCCTGCCCCCCAGAACAAGAAGAGGGCCTGAAGCAATCCTGCGCTTTTGCGGCCAGCTCCCAAAAAAGCGAGTTGAAAAATGGAGCTCAGGGGCACTGCAATTCACAAACCTGCAGAGTTTTAAATGATACCTCTCGTCCACAAATATATTAAGGGAAGGCAACGAAGAGGCTTTGAAAGCAAGGCAGAATTGCAGGAAACAGATTTCAGGAGGTAGATTCGAATCGCCTTGAAAGCACATGAAAAGCGGCAAAACGTGGACAATGATGCCCTTGGCCAAAAAGGGCGTATGCCTTTTTTTCCTGAATATATTCAGGAAAAAACGCATACGCCCTTTTTGGCCAACCAAGCAACCTGGAAAGGCCAATCAGCGCTCCAAAGAAGTCTCGCTTCCCAGCGGACAAAAGAGCCATGCGGAAAAAAGTGTCCAAACCAGAAATGCAGGACCGGCCATGGAGAAATGGGAGCCTTGCTACGCTGATGGGTGGGATGTAATTTGCCAACAGCCACTCTGGAGAAGTGTACGGTGTGTTCTGAAACATCTAAAAAACACAGCTTGGAGAGCATAGGGCACTTCCACTCATGGGCGTATAAATTGGGAAAACTAAAAATCAGCAAGACACAGGCACCCCAAAGTTTAGGGCTGCTCTGTTGACAAGAACCCCCACTTCATTACACCTTAAATATCCTAGGAAAGAGAAAAATGGATAAAGAAGTTGGGGTCCTCATGTACAATGGAATATCACTCAGCCATGAAATCAACGTCATAAGGCTAGTAGCGGCACGATGAGTGGATTTAGGTACGACGATTCTAAGTGAAATAAGTCACACAGAAAAAGACACTTATCATAAGATATCACTTCTAGAGGGAATGTAAAAACCGCTACACTTGAACTGAATTACAAAACAGAACAGAGTCACACGTTTAGAAAACACACTATGGCTGCTGAACGGGAAAGGTGAGGTGGGGTGATGCATAAAACAAGGGTTTCAAATTAGCTCCGATACCGTTCCATAAACCCAATATGTAAGAGACAAGACCTATTCCTTTTTCAGTGAACTGGACTCAACACCCCCTATTCACCGCACAAGAATATATCTGACTAGTAAGAATCTTCAAACCTATGTATTGATTTCTCTCTGTAAGTGAGTCAAGGGGGTGTAAAGCGGCATAAACACAGCCGTGAAAAGCAGCTAAGCCCCATTATAAAAATAAATTACTTTTCAAAACCCGTGAAACAAAGACAGTGAAAGAGAGAGAAATTCTTACAAAATTCGTTCAGGGGCTGTGATGCTACCTGGATTGACCATATCTAGACCCACAGCTGATTGAGACATAAGGGTGGACACTCTTGGGGCTGAGAGGTTCGGTGAGGTTGGGTGAGCCAACGCAGACCCTTTCAAGTAATACTGCATGGTACCCATCCCATGGGTCCGAAATCTCCAGGTTCAAGGGCCTCTTCCTACGTCGAAAACAGGCATGAGAAACCCAGAAGATGGTACACCGTGTGATCGGGAAAGGTTTCTAAAACGCCCCTCATTTCTCATCTCCTTTGCTCGGGTTCGCCATTCCAGCCGATTTACTAGCCATCTCCCTCCTTGGAGAATCAGCACCTTTAACCTCCTGTTCCGTACAGGTGGCAATTTGTCCTGAGGATGAACGGGAAGAGGGGGAACCAATGAGAGACTAGCTCTAGGTGTTGGGACAGGCACAGGTCACTCTATTTTCCCATCAGGAAGAAGAATTAAGCACAAGCTCAGCCTGCCCCCCAGAACAAGAAGAGGGCCTGAAGCAATCCTGCGCTTTTGCGGCCAGCTCCCAAAAAAGCGAGTTGAAAAATGGAGCTCAGGGGCACTGCAATTCACAAACCTGCAGAGTTTTAAATGATACCTCTCGTCCACAAATATATTAAGGGAAGGCAACGAAGAGGCTTTGAAAGCAAGGCAGAATTGCAGGAAACAGATTTCAGGAGGTAGATTCGAATCGCCTTGAAAGCACATGAAAAGCGGCAAAACGTGGACAATGATGCCCTTGGCCAAAAAGGGCGTATGCCTTTTTTTCCTGAATATATTCAGGAAAAAACGCATACGCCCTTTTTGGCCAACCAAGCAACCTGGAAAGGCCAATCAGCGCTCCAAAGAAGTCTCGCTTCCCAGCGGACAAAAGAGCCATGCGGAAAAAAGTGTCCAAACCAGAAATGCAGGACCGGCCATGGAGAAATGGGAGCCTTGCTACGCTGATGGGTGGGATGTAATTTGCCAACAGCCACTCTGGAGAAGTGTACGGTGTGTTCTGAAACATCTAAAAAACACAGCTTGGAGAGCATAGGGCACTTCCACTCATGGGCGTATAAATTGGGAAAACTAAAAATCAGCAAGACACAGGCACCCCAAAGTTTAGGGCTGCTCTGTTGACAAGAACCCCCACTTCATTGCACCTTAAATATCCTAGGAAAGAGAAAAATGGATAAAGAAGTTGGGGTCCTCATGTACAATGGAATATCACTCAGCCATGAAATCAATGTCATAAGGCTAGTAGCGGCACGATGAGTGGATTTAGGTACGACGATTCTAAGTGAAATAAGTCACACAGAAAAAGACACTTATCATAAGATATCACTTCTAGAGGGAATGTAAAAACCGCTACACTTGAACTGAATTACAAAACAGAACAGAGTCACACGTTTAGAAAACACACTATGGCTGCTGAACGGGAAAGGTGAGGTGGGGTGATGCATAAAACAAGGGTTTCAAATTAGCTCCGATACCGTTCCATAAACCCAATATGTAAGAGACAAGACCTATTCCTTTTTCAGTGAACTGGACTCAACACCCCCTATTCACCGCACAAGAATATATCTGACTAGTAAGAATCTTCAAACCTATGTATTGATATCTCTCTGTAAGTGAGTCAAGGGGGTGTAAAGCGGCATAAACACAGCCGTGAAAAGCAGCTAAGCCCCATTATAAAAATAAATTACTTTTCAAAACCCGTGAAACAAAGACAGTGAAAGAGAGAGAAATTCTTACAAAATTCGTTCAGGGGCTGTGATGCAACCTGGATTGACCATATCTAGACCCACAGCTGATTGAGACATAAGGGTGGACACTCTTGGGGCTGAGAGGTTCGGTGAGGTTGGGTGAGCCAACGCAGACCCTTTCAAGTAATACTGCATGGTACCCATCCCATGGGTCCGAAATCTCCAGGTTCAAGGGCCTCTTCCTACGTCGAAAACAGGCATGAGAAACCCAGAAGATGGTACACCGTGTGATCGGGAAAGGTTTCTAAAACGCCCCTCATTTCTCATCTCCTTTGCTCGGGTTCGCCATTCCAGCCGATTTACTAGCCATCTCCCTCCTTGGAGAATCAGCACCTTTAACCTCCTGTTCCGTACAGGTTGCAATTTGTCCTGAGGATGAACGGGAAGAGGGGGAACCAATGAGAGACTAGCTCTAGGTGTTGGGACAGGCACAGGTCACTCTATTTTCCCATCAGGAAGAAGAATTAAGCACAAGCTCAGCCTGCCCCCCAGAACAAGAAGAGGGCCTGAAGCAATCCTGCGCTTTTGCGGCCAGCTCCCAAAAAAGCGAGTTGAAAAATGGAGCTCAGGGGCACTGCAATTCACAAACCTGCAGAGTTTTAAATGATACCTCTCGTCCACAAATATATTAAGGGAAGGCAACGAAGAGGCTTTGAAAGCAAGGCAGAATTGCAGGAAACAGATTTCAGGAGGTAGATTCGAATCGCCTTGAAAGCACATGAAAAGCGGCAAAACGTGGACAATGATGCCCTTGGCCAAAAAGGGCGTATGCCTTTTTTTCCTGAATATATTCAGGAAAAAACGCATACGCCCTTTTTGGCCAACCAAGCAACCTGGAAAGGCCAATCAGCGCTCCAAAGAAGTCTCGCTTCCCAGCGGACAAAAGAGCCATGCGGAAAAAAGTGTCCAAACCAGAAATGCAGGACCGGCCATGGAGAAATGGGAGCCTTGCAACGCTGATGGGTGGGATGTAATTTGCCAACAGCCACTCTGGAGAAGTGTACGGTGTGTTCTGAAACATCTAAAAAACACAGCTTGGAGAGCATAGGGCACTTCCACTCATGGGCGTATAAATTGGGAAAACTAAAAATCAGCAAGACACAGGCACCCCAAAGTTTAGGGCTGCTCTGTTGACAAGAACCCCCACTTCATTACACCTTAAATATCCTAGGAAAGAGAAAAATGGATAAAGAAGTTGGGGTCCTCATGTACAATGGAATATCACTCAGCCATGAAATCAACGTCATAAGGCTAGTAGCGGCACGATGAGTGGATTTAGGTACGACGATTCTAAGTGAAATAAGTCACACAGAAAAAGACACTTATCCTAAGATATCACTTCTAGAGGGAATGTAAAAACCGCTACACTTGAACTGAATTACAAAACAGAACAGAGTCACACGTTTAGAAAACACACTATGGCTGCTGAACGGGAAAGGTGAGGTGGGGTGATGCATAAAACAAGGGTTTCAAATTAGCTCAGATACCGTTCCATAAACCCAATATGTAAGAGACAAGACCTATTCCTTTTTCAGTGAACTGGACTCAACACCCCCTATTCACCGCACAAGAATATATCTGACTAGTAAGAATCTTCAAACCTATGTATTGATATCTCTCTGTAAGTGAGTCAAGGGGGTGTAAAGCGGCATAAACACAGCCGTGAAAAGCAGCTAAGCCCCATTATAAAAATAAATTACTTTTCAAAACCCGTGAAACAAAGACAGTGAAAGAGAGAGAAATTCTTACAAAATTCGTTCAGGGGCTGTGATGCAACCTGGATTGACCATATCTAGACCCACAGCTGATTGAGACATAAGGGTGGACACTCTTGGGGCTGAGAGGTTCGGTGAGGTTGGGTGAGCCAACGCAGACCCTTTCAAGTAATACTGCATGGTACCCATCCCATGGGTCCGAAATCTCCAGGTTCAAGGGCCTCTTCCTACGTCGAAAACAGGCATGAGAAACCCAGAAGATGGTACACCGTGTGATCGGGAAAGGTTTCTAAAACGCCCCTCATTTCTCATCTCCTTTGCTCGGGTTCGCCATTCCAGCCGATTTACTAGCCATCTCCCTCCTTGGAGAATCAGCACCTTTAACCTCCTGTTCCGTACAGGTTGCAATTTGTCCTGAGGATGAACGGGAAGAGGGGGAACCAATGAGAGACTAGCTCTAGGTGTTGGGACAGGCACAGGTCACTCTATTTTCCCATCAGGAAGAAGAATTAAGCACAAGCTCAGCCTGCCCCCCAGAACCAGAAGAGGGCCTGAAGCAATCCTGCGCTTTTGCGGCCAGCTCCCAAAAAAGCGAGTTGAAAAATGGAGCTCAGGGGCACTGCAATTCACAAACCTGCAGAGTTTTAAATGATACCTCTCGTCCACAAATATATTAAGGGAAGGCAACGAAGAGGCTTTGAAAGCAAGGCAGAATTGCAGGAAACAGATTTCAGGAGGTAGATTCGAATCGCCTTGAAAGCACATGAAAAGCGGCAAAACGTGGACAATGATGCCCTTGGCCAAAAAGGGCGTATGCCTTTTTTTCCTGAATATATTCAGGAAAAAACGCATACGCCCTTTTTGGCCAACCAAGCAACCTGGAAAGGCCAATCAGCGCTCCAAAGAAGTCTCGCTTCCCAGCGGACAAAAGAGCCATGCGGAAAAAAGTGTCCAAACCAGAAATGCAGGACCGGCCATGGAGAAATGGGAGCCTTGCTACGCTGATGGGTGGGATGTAATTTGCCAACAGCCACTCTGGAGAAGTGTACGGTGTGTTCTGAAACATCTAAAAAACACAGCTTGGAGAGCATAGGGCACTTCCACTCATGGGCGTATAAATTGGGAAAACTAAAAATCAGCAAGACACAGGCACCCCAAAGTTTAGGGCTGCTCTGTTGACAAGAACCCCCACTTCATTACACCTTAAATATCCTAGGAAAGAGAAAAATGGATAAAGAAGTTGGGGTCCTCATGTACAATGGAATATCACTCAGCCATGAAATCAACGTCATAAGGCTAGTAGCGGCACGATGAGTGGATTTAGGTACGACGATTCTAAGTGAAATAAGTCACACAGAAAAAGACACTTATCATAAGATATCACTTCTAGAGGGAATGTAAAAACCGCTACACTTGAACTGAATTACAAAACAGAACAGAGTCACACGTTTAGAAAACACACTATGGCTGCTGAACGGGAAAGGTGAGGTGGGGTGATGCATAAAACAAGGGTTTCAAATTAGCTCAGATACCGTTCCATAAACCCAATATGTAAGAGACAAGACCTATTCCTTTTTCAGTGAACTGGACTCAACACCCCCTATTCACCGCACAAGAATATATCTGACTAGTAAGAATCTTCAAACCTATGTATTGATTTCTCTCTGTAAGTGAGTCAAGGGGGTGTAAAGCGGCATAAACACAGCCGTGAAAAGCAGCTAAGCCCCATTAAAAATAAATTACTTTTCAAAACCCGTGAAACAAAGACAGTGAAAGAGAGAGAAATTCTTACAAAATTCGTTCAGGGGCTGTGATGCTACCTGGATTGACCATATCTAGACCCACAGCTGATTGAGACATAAGGGTGGACACTCTTGGGGCTGAGAGGTTCGGTGAGGTTGGGTGAGCCAACGCAGACCCTTTCAAGTAATACTGCATGGTACCCATCCCATGGGTCCCAAATCTCCAGGTTCAAGGGCCTCTTCCTACGTCGAAAACAGGCATGAGAAACCCAGAAGATGGTACACCGTGTGATCGGGAAAGGTTTCTAAAACGCCCCTCATTTCTCATCTCCTTTGCTCGGGTTCGCCATTCCAGCCGATTTACTAGCCATCTCCCTCCTTGGAGAATCAGCACCTTTAACCTCCTGTTCCGTACAGGTGGCAATTTGTCCTGAGGATGAACGGGAAGAGGGGGAACCAATGAGAGACTAGCTCTAGGTGTTGGGACAGGCACAGGTCACTCTATTTTCCCATCAGGAAGAAGAATTAAGCACAAGCTCAGCCTGCCCCCCAGAACAAGAAGAGGGCCTGAAGCAATCCTGCGCTTTTGCGGCCAGCTCCCAAAAAAGCGAGTTGAAAAATGGAGCTCAGGGGCACTGCAATTCACAAACCTGCAGAGTTTTAAATGATACCTCTCGTCCACAAATATATTAAGGGAAGGCAACGAAGAGGCTTTGAAAGCAAGGCAGAATTGCAGGAAACAGATTTCAGGAGGTAGATTCGAATCGCCTTGAAAGCACATGAAAAGCGGCAAAACGTGGACAATGATGCCCTTGGCCAAAAAGGGCGTATGCCTTTTTTTCCTGAATATATTCAGGAAAAAACGCATACGCCCTTTTTGGCCAACCAAGCAACCTGGAAAGGCCAATCAGCGCTCCAAAGAAGTCTCGCTTCCCAGCGGACAAAAGAGCCATGCGGAAAAAAGTGTCCAAACCAGAAATGCAGGACCGGCCATGGAGAAATGGGAGCCTTGCTACGCTGATGGGTGGGATGTAATTTGCCAACAGCCACTCTGGAGAAGTGTACGGTGTGTTCTGAAACATCTAAAAAACACAGCTTGGAGAGCATAGGGCACTTCCACTCATGGGCGTATAAATTGGGAAAACTAAAAATCAGCAAGACACAGGCACCCCAAAGTTTAGGGCTGCTCTGTTGACAAGAACCCCCACTTCATTGCACCTTAAATATCCTAGGAAAGAGAAAAATGGATAAAGAAGTTGGGGTCCTCATGTACAATGGAATATCACTCAGCCATGAAATCAACGTCATAAGGCTAGTAGCGGCACGATGAGTGGATTTAGGTACGACGATTCTAAGTGAAATAAGTCACACAGAAAAAGACACTTATCATAAGATATCACTTCTAGAGGGAATGTAAAAACCGCTACACTTGAACTGAATTACAAAACAGAACAGAGTCACACGTTTAGAAAACACACTATGGCTGCTGAACGGGAAAGGTGAGGTGGGGTGATGCATAAAACAAGGGTTTCAAATTAGCTCCGATACCGTTCCATAAACCCAATATGTAAGAGACAAGACCTATTCCTTTTTCAGTGAACTGGACTCAACACCCCCTATTCACCGCACAAGAATATATCTGACTAGTAAGAATCTTCAAACCTATGTATTGATATCTCTCTGTAAGTGAGTCAAGGGGGTGTAAAGCGGCATAAACACAGCCGTGAAAAGCAGCTAAGCCCCATTATAAAAATAAATTACTTTTCAAAACCCGTGAAACAAAGACAGTGAAAGAGAGAGAAATTCTTACAAAATTCGTTCAGGGGCTGTGATGCAACCTGGATTGACCATATCTAGACCCACAGCTGATTGAGACATAAGGGTGGACACTCTTGGGGCTGAGAGGTTCGGTGAGGTTGGGTGAGCCAACGCAGACCCTTTCAAGTAATACTGCATGGTACCCATCCCATGGGTCCGAAATCTCCAGGTTCAAGGGCCTCTTCCTACGTCGAAAACAGGCATGAGAAACCCAGAAGATGGTACACCGTGTGATCGGGAAAGGTTTCTAAAACGCCCCTCATTTCTCATCTCCTTTGCTCGGGTTCGCCATTCCAGCCGATTTACTAGCCATCTCCCTCCTTGGAGAATCAGCACCTTTAACCTCCTGTTCCGTACAGGTTGCAATTTGTCCTGAGGATGAACGGGAAGAGGGGGAACCAATGAGAGACTAGCTCTAGGTGTTGGGACAGGCACAGGTCACTCTATTTTCCCATCAGGAAGAAGAATTAAGCACAAGCTCAGCCTGCCCCCCAGAACAAGAAGAGGGCCTGAAGCAATCCTGCGCTTTTGCGGCCAGCTCCCAAAAAAGCGAGTTGAAAAATGGAGCTCAGGGGCACTGCAATTCACAAACCTGCAGAGTTTTAAATGATACCTCTCGTCCACAAATATATTAAGGGAAGGCAACGAAGAGGCTTTGAAAGCAAGGCAGAATTGCAGGAAACAGATTTCAGGAGGTAGATTCGAATCGCCTTGAAAGCACATGAAAAGCGGCAAAACGTGGACAATGATGCCCTTGGCCAAAAAGGGCGTATGCCTTTTTTTCCTGAATATATTCAGGAAAAAACGCATACGCCCTTTTTGGCCAACCAAGCAACCTGGAAAGGCCAATCAGCGCTCCAAAGAAGTCTCGCTTCCCAGCGGACAAAAGAGCCATGCGGAAAAAAGTGTCCAAACCAGAAATGCAGGACCGGCCATGGAGAAATGGGAGCCTTGCTACGCTGATGGGTGGGATGTAATTTGCCAACAGCCACTCTGGAGAAGTGTACGGTGTGTTCTGAAACATCTAAAAAACACAGCTTGGAGAGCATAGGGCACTTCCACTCATGGGCGTATAAATTGGGAAAACTAAAAATCAGCAAGACACAGGCACCCCAAAGTTTAGGGCTGCTCTGTTGACAAGAACCCCCACTTCATTACACCTTAAATATCCTAGGAAAGAGAAAAATGGATAAAGAAGTTGGGGTCCTCATGTACAATGGAATATCACTCAGCCATGAAATCAACGTCATAAGGCTAGTAGCGGCACGATGAGTGGATTTAGGTACGACGATTCTAAGTGAAATAAGTCACACAGAAAAAGACACTTATCATAAGATATCACTTCTAGAGGGAATGTAAAAACCGCTACACTTGAACTGAATTACAAAACAGAACAGAGTCACACGTTTAGAAAACACACTATGGCTGCTGAACGGGCAAGGTGAGGTGGGGTGATGCATAAAACAAGGGTTTCAAATTAGCTCCGATACCGTTCCATAAACCCAATATGTAAGAGACAAGACCTATTCCTTTTTCAGTGAACTGGACTCAACACCCCCTATTCACCGCACAAGAATATATCTGACTAGTAAGAATCTTCAAACCTATGTATTGATATCTCTCTGTAAGTGAGTCAAGGGGGTGTAAAGCGGCATAAACACAGCCGTGAAAAGCAGCTAAGCCCCATTATAAAAATAAATTACTTTTCAAAACCCGTGAAACAAAGACAGTGAAAGAGAGAGAAATTCTTACAAAATTCGTTCAGGGGCTGTGATGCAACCTGGATTGACCATATCTAGACCCACAGCTGATTGAGACATAAGGGTGGACACTCTTGGGGCTGAGAGGTTCGGTGAGGTTGGGTGAGCCAACGCAGACCCTTTCAAGTAATACTGCATGGTACCCATCCCATGGGTCCGAAATCTCCAGGTTCAAGGGCCTCTTCCTACGTCGAAAACAGGCATGAGAAACCCAGAAGATGGTACACCGTGTGATCGGGAAAGGTTTCTAAAACGCCCCTCATTTCTCATCTCCTTTGCTCGGGTTCGCCATTCCAGCCGATTTACTAGCCATCTCCCTCCTTGGAGAATCAGCACCTTTAACCTCCTGTTCCGTACAGGTTGCAATTTGTCCTGAGGATGAACGGGAAGAGGGGGAACCAATGAGAGACTAGCTCTAGGTGTTGGGACAGGCACAGGTCACTCTATTTTCCCATCAGGAAGAAGAATTAAGCACAAGCTCAGCCTGCCCCCCAGAACCAGAAGAGGGCCTGAAGCAATCCTGCGCTTTTGCGGCCAGCTCCCAAAAAAGCGAGTTGAAAAATGGAGCTCAGGGGCACTGCAATTCACAAACCTGCAGAGTTTTAAATGATACCTCTCGTCCACAAATATATTAAGGGAAGGCAACGAAGAGGCTTTGAAAGCAAGGCAGAATTGCAGGAAACAGATTTCAGGAGGTAGATTCGAATCGCCTTGAAAGCACATGAAAAGCGGCAAAACGTGGACAATGATGCCCTTGGCCAAAAAGGGCGTATGCCTTTTTTCCTGAATATATTCAGGAAAAAACGCATACGCCCTTTTTGGCCAACCAAGCAACCTGGAAAGGCCAATCAGCGCTCCAAAGAAGTCTCGCTTCCCAGCGGACAAAAGAGCCATGCGGAAAAAAGTGTCCAAACCAGAAATGCAGGACCGGCCATGGAGAAATGGGAGCCTTGCTACGCTGATGGGTGGGATGTAATTTGCCAACAGCCACTCTGGAGAAGTGTACGGTGTGTTCTGAAACATCTAAAAAACACAGCTTGGAGAGCATAGGGCACTTCCACTCATGGGCGTATAAATTGGGAAAACTAAAAATCAGCAAGACACAGGCACCCCAAAGTTTAGGGCTGCTCTGTTGACAAGAACCCCCACTTCATTACACCTTAAATATCCTAGGAAAGAGAAAAATGGATAAAGAAGTTGGGGTCCTCATGTACAATGGAATATCACTCAGCCATGAAATCAACGTCATAAGGCTAGTAGCGGCACGATGAGTGGATTTAGGTACGACGATTCTAAGTGAAATAAGTCACACAGAAAAAGACACTTATCATAAGATATCACTTCTAGAGGGAATGTAAAAACCGCTACACTTGAACTGAATTACAAAACAGAACAGAGTCACACGTTTAGAAAACACACTATGGCTGCTGAACGGGAAAGGTGAGGTGGGGTGATGCATAAAACAAGGGTTTCAAATTAGCTCCGATACCGTTCCATAAACCCAATATGTAAGAGACAAGACCTATTCCTTTTTCAGTGAACTGGACTCAACACCCCCTATTCACCGCACAAGAATATATCTGACTAGTAAGAATCTTCAAACCTATGTATTGATATCTCTCTGTAAGTGAGTCAAGGGGGTGTAAAGCGGCATAAACACAGCCGTGAAAAGCAGCTAAGCCCCATTATAAAAATAAATTACTTTTCAAAACCCGTGAAACAAAGACAGTGAAAGAGAGAGAAATTCTTACAAAATTCGTTCAGGGGCTGTGATGCAACCTGGATTGACCATATCTAGACCCACAGCTGATTGAGACATAAGGGTGGACACTCTTGGGGCTGAGAGGTTCGGTGAGGTTGGGTGAGCCAACGCAGACCCTTTCAAGTAATACTGCATGGTACCCATCCCATGGGTCCCAAATCTCCAGGTTCAAGGGCATCTTCCTACGTCGAAAACAGGCATGAGAAACCCAGAAGATGGTACACCGTGTGATCGGGAAAGGTTTCTAAAACGCCCCTCATTTCTCATCTCCTTTGCTCGGGTTCGCCATTCCAGCCGATTTACTAGCCATCTCCCTCCTTGGAGAATCAGCACCTTTAACCTCCTGTTCCGTACAGGTTGCAATTTGTCCTGAGGATGAACGGGAAGAGGGGGAACCAATGAGAGACTAGCTCTAGGTGTTGGGACAGGCACAGGTCACTCTATTTTCCCATCAGGAAGAAGAATTAAGCACAAGCTCAGCCTGCCCCCCAGAACCAGAAGAGGGCCTGAAGCAATCCTGCGCTTTTGCGGCCAGCTCCCAAAAAAGCGAGTTGAAAAATGGAGCTCAGGGGCACTGCAATTCACAAACCTGCAGAGTTTTAAATGATACCTCTCGTCCACAAATATATTAAGGGAAGGCAACGAAGAGGCTTTGAAAGCAAGGCAGAATTGCAGGAAACAGATTTCAGGAGGTAGATTCGAATCGCCTTGAAAGCACATGAAAAGCGGCAAAACGTGGACAATGATGCCCTTGGCCAAAAAGGGCGTATGCCTTTTTTTCCTGAATATATTCAGGAAAAAACGCATACGCCCTTTTTGGCCAACCAAGCAACCTGGAAAGGCCAATCAGCGCTCCAAAGAAGTCTCGCTTCCCAGCGGACAAAAGAGCCATGCGGAAAAAAGTGTCCAAACCAGAAATGCAGGACCGGCCATGGAGAAATGGGAGCCTTGCTACGCTGATGGGTGGGATGTAATTTGCCAACAGCCACTCTGGAGAAGTGTACGGTGTGTTCTGAAACATCTAAAAAACACAGCTTGGAGAGCATAGGGCACTTCCACTCATGGGCGTATAAATTGGGAAAACTAAAAATCAGCAAGACACAGGCACCCCAAAGTTTAGGGCTGCTCTGTTGACAAGAACCCCCACTTCATTACACCTGAAATATCCTAGGAAAGAGAAAAATGGATAAAGAAGTTGGGGTCCTCATGTACAATGGAATATCACTCAGCCATGAAATCAACGTCATAAGGCTAGTAGCGGCACGATGAGTGGATTTAGGTACGACGATTCTAAGTGAAATAAGTCACACAGAAAAAGACACTTATCATAAGATATCACTTCTAGAGGGAATGTAAAAACCGCTACACTTGAACTGAATTACAAAACAGAACAGAGTCACACGTTTAGAAAACACACTATGGCTGCTGAACGGGAAAGGTGAGGTGGGGTGATGCATAAAACAAGGGTTTCAAATTAGCTCCGATACCGTTCCATAAACCCAATATGTAAGAGACAAGACCTATTCCTTTTTCAGTGAACTGGACTCAACACCCCCTATTCACCGCACAAGAATATATCTGACTAGTAAGAATCTTCAAACCTATGTATTGATATCTCTCTGTAAGTGAGTCAAGGGGGTGTAAAGCGGCATAAACACAGCCGTGAAAAGCAGCTAAGCCCCATTATAAAAATAAATTACTTTTCAAAACCCGTGAAACAAAGACAGTGAAAGAGAGAGAAATTCTTACAAAATTCGTTCAGGGGCTGTGATGCAACCTGGATTGACCATATCTAGACCCACAGCTGATTGAGACATAAGGGTGGACACTCTTGGGGCTGAGAGGTTCGGTGAGGTTGGGTGAGCCAACGCAGACCCTTTCAAGTAATACTGCATGGTACCCATCCCATGGGTCCGAAATCTCCAGGTTCAAGGGCCTCTTCCTACGTCGAAAACAGGCATGAGAAACCCAGAAGATGGTACACCGTGTGATCGGGAAAGGTTTCTAAAACGCCCCTCATTTCTCATCTCCTTTGCTCGGGTTCGCCATTCCAGCCGATTTACTAGCCATCTCCCTCCTTGGAGAATCAGCACCTTTAACCTCCTGTTCCGTACAGGTTGCAATTTGTCCTGAGGATGAACGGGAAGAGGGGGAACCAATGAGAGACTAGCTCTAGGTGTTGGGACAGGCACAGGTCACTCTATTTTCCCATCAGGAAGAAGAATTAAGCACAAGCTCAGCCTGCCCCCCAGAACAAGAAGAGGGCCTGAAGCAATCCTGCGCTTTTGCGGCCAGCTCCCAAAAAAGCGAGTTGAAAAATGGAGCTCAGGGGCACTGCAATTCACAAACCTGCAGAGTTTTAAATGATACCTCTCGTCCACAAATATATTAAGGGAAGGCAACGAAGAGGCTTTGAAAGCAAGGCAGAATTGCAGGAAACAGATTTCAGGAGGTAGATTCGAATCGCCTTGAAAGCACATGAAAAGCGGCAAAACGTGGACAATGATGCCCTTGGCCAAAAAGGGCGTATGCCTTTTTTTCCTGAATATATTCAGGAAAAAACGCATACGCCCTTTTTGGCCAACCAAGCAACCTGGAAAGGCCAATCAGCGCTCCAAAGAAGTCTCGCTTCCCAGCGGACAAAAGAGCCATGCGGAAAAAAGTGTCCAAACCAGAAATGCAGGACCGGCCATGGAGAAATCGGAGCCTTGCTACGCTGATGGGTGGGATGTAATTTGCCAACAGCCACTCTGGAGAAGTGTACGGTGTGTTCTGAAACATCTAAAAAACACAGCTTGGAGAGCATAGGGCACTTCCACTCATGGGCGTATAAATTGGGAAAACTAAAAATCAGCAAGACACAGGCACCCCAAAGTTTAGGGCTGCTCTGTTGACAAGAACCCCCACTTCATTACACCTTAAATATCCTAGGAAAGAGAAAAATGGATAAAGAAGTTGGGGTCCTCATGTACAATGGAATATCACTCAGCCATGAAATCAACGTCATAAGGCTAGTAGCGGCACGATGAGTGGATTTAGGTACGACGATTCTAAGTGAAATAAGTCACACAGAAAAAGACACTTATCATAAGATATCACTTCTAGAGGGAATGTAAAAACCGCTACACTTGAACTGAATTACAAAACAGAACAGAGTCACACGTTTAGAAAACACACTATGGCTGCTGAACGGGAAAGGTGAGGTGGGGTGATGCATAAAACAAGGGTTTCAAATTAGCTCCGATACCGTTCCATAAACCCAATATGTAAGAGACAAGACCTATTCCTTTTTCAGTGAACTGGACTCAACACCCCCTATTCACCGCACAAGAATATATCTGACTAGTAAGAATCTTCAAACCTATGTATTGATATCTCTCTGTAAGTGAGTCAAGGGGGTGTAAAGCGGCATAAACACAGCCGTGAAAAGCAGCTAAGCCCCATTATAAAAATAAATTACTTTTCAAAACCCGTGAAACAAAGACAGTGAAAGAGAGAGAAATTCTTACAAAATTCGTTCAGGGGCTGTGATGCAACCTGGATTGACCATATCTAGACCCACAGCTGATTGAGACATAAGGGTGGACACTCTTGGGGCTGAGAGGTTCGGTGAGGTTGGGTGAGCCAACGCAGACCCTTTCAAGTAATACTGCATGGTACCCATCCCATGGGTCCGAAATCTCCAGGTTCAAGGGCCTCTTCCTACGTCGAAAACAGGCATGAGAAACCCAGAAGATGGTACACCGTGTGATCGGGAAAGGTTTCTAAAACGCCCCTCATTTCTCATCTCCTTTGCTCGGGTTCGCCATTCCAGCCGATTTACTAGCCATCTCCCTCCTTGGAGAATCAGCACCTTTAACCTCCTGTTCCGTACAGGTTGCAATTTGTCCTGAGGATGAACGGGAAGAGGGGGAACCAATGAGAGACTAGCTCTAGGTGTTGGGACAGGCACAGGTCACTCTATTTTCCCATCAGGAAGAAGAATTAAGCACAAGCTCAGCCTGCCCCCCAGAACAAGAAGAGGGCCTGAAGCAATCCTGCGCTTTTGCGGCCAGCTCCCAAAAAAGCGAGTTGAAAAATGGAGCTCAGGGGCACTGCAATTCACAAACCTGCAGAGTTTTAAATGATACCTCTCGTCCACAAATATATTAAGGGAAGGCAACGAAGAGGCTTTGAAAGCAAGGCAGAATTGCAGGAAACAGATTTCAGGAGGTAGATTCGAATCGCCTTGAAAGCACATGAAAAGCGGCAAAACGTGGACAATGATGCCCTTGGCCAAAAAGGGCGTATGCCTTTTTTTCCTGAATATATTCAGGAAAAAACGCATACGCCCTTTTTGGCCAACCAAGCAACCTGGAAAGGCCAATCAGCGCTCCAAAGAAGTCTCGCTTCCCAGCGGACAAAAGAGCCATGCGGAAAAAAGTGTCCAAACCAGAAATGCAGGACCGGCCATGGAGAAATGGGAGCCTTGCTACGCTGATGGTTGGGATGTAATTTGCCAACAGCCACTCTGGAGAAGTGTACGGTGTGTTCTGAAACATCTAAAAAACACAGCTTGGAGAGCATAGGGCACTTCCACTCATGGGCGTATAAATTGGGAAAACTAAGAATCAGCAAGACACAGGCACCCCAAAGTTTAGGGCTGCTCTGTTGACAAGAACCCCCACTTCATTACACCTTAAATATCCTAGGAAAGAGAAAAATGGATAAAGAAGTTGGGGTCCTCATGTACAATGGAATATCACTCAGCCATGAAATCAACGTCATAAGGCTAGTAGCGGCACGATGAGTGGATTTAGGTACGACGATTCTAAGTGAAATAAGTCACACAGAAAAAGACACTTATCATAAGATATCACTTCTAGAGGGAATGTAAAAACCGCTACACTTGAACTGAATTACAAAACAGAACAGAGTCACACGTTTAGAAAACACACTATGGCTGCTGAACGGGAAAGGTGAGGTGGGGTGATGCATAAAACAAGGGTTTCAAATTAGCTCCGATACCGTTCCATAAACCCAATATGTAAGAGACAAGACCTATTCCTTTTTCAGTGAACTGGACTCAACACCCCCTATTCACCGCACAAGAATATATCTGACTAGTAAGAATCTTCAAACCTATGTATTGATATCTCTCTGTAAGTGAGTCAAGGGGGTGTAAAGCGGCATAAACACAGCCGTGAAAAGCAGCTAAGCCCCATTATAAAAATAAATTACTTTTCAAAACCCGTGAAACAAAGACAGTGAAAGAGAGAGAAATTCTTACAAAATTCGTTCAGGGGCTGTGATGCAACCTGGATTGACCATATCTAGACCCACAGCTGATTGAGACATAAGGGTGGACACTCTTGGGGCTGAGAGGTTCGGTGAGGTTGGGTGAGCCAACGCAGACCCTTTCAAGTAATACTGCATGGTACCCATCCCATGGGTCCGAAATCTCCAGGTTCAAGGGCCTCTTCCTACGTCGAAAACAGGCATGAGAAACCCAGAAGATGGTACACCGTGTGATCGGGAAAGGTTTCTAAAACGCCCCTCATTTCTCATCTCCTTTGCTCGGGTTCGCCATTCCAGCCGATTTACTAGCCATCTCCCTCCTTGGAGAATCAGCACCTTTAACCTCCTGTTCCGTACAGGTTGCAATTTGTCCTGAGGATGAACGGGAAGAGGGGGAACCAATGAGAGACTAGCTCTAGGTGTTGGGACAGGCACAGGTCACTCTATTTTCCCATCAGGAAGAAGAATTAAGCACAAGCTCAGCCTGCCCCCCAGAACAAGAAGAGGGCCTGAAGCAATCCTGCGCTTTTGCGGCCAGCTCCCAAAAAAGCGAGTTGAAAAATGGAGCTCAGGGGCACTGCAATTCACAAACCTGCAGAGTTTTAAATGATACCTCTCGTCCACAAATATATTAAGGGAAGGCAACGAAGAGGCTTTGAAAGCAAGGCAGAATTGCAGGAAACAGATTTCAGGAGGTAGATTCGAATCGCCTTGAAAGCACATGAAAAGCGGCAAAACGTGGACAATGATGCCCTTGGCCAAAAAGGGCGTATGCCTTTTTTTCCTGAATATATTCAGGAAAAAACGCATACGCCCTTTTTGGCCAACCAAGCAACCTGGAAAGGCCAATCAGCGCTCCAAAGAAGTCTCGCTTCCCAGCGGACAAAAGAGCCATGCGGAAAAAAGTGTCCAAACCAGAAATGCAGGACCGGCCATGGAGAAATGGGAGCCTTGCTACGCTGATGGGTGGGATGTAATTTGCCAACAGCCACTCTGGAGAAGTGTACGGTGTGTTCTGAAACATCTAAAAAACACAGCTTGGAGAGCATAGGGCACTTCCACTCATGGGCGTATAAATTGGGAAAACTAAAAATCAGCAAGACACAGGCACCCCAAAGTTTAGGGCTGCTCTGTTGACAAGAACCCCCACTTCATTACACCTTAAATATCCTAGGAAAGAGAAAAATGGATAAAGAAGTTGGGGTCCTCATGTACAATGGAATATCACTCAGCCATGAAATCAACGTCATAAGGCTAGTAGCGGCACGATGAGTGGATTTAGGTACGACGATTCTAAGTGAAATAAGTCACACAGAAAAAGACACTTATCCTAAGATATCACTTCTAGAGGGAATGTAAAAACCGCTACACTTGAACTGAATTACAAAACAGAACAGAGTCACACGTTTAGAAAACACACTATGGCTGCTGAACGGGAAAGGTGAGGTGGGGTGATGCATAAAACAAGGGTTTCAAATTAGCTCCGATACCGTTCCATAAACCCAATATGTAAGAGACAAGACCTATTCCTTTTTCAGTGAACTGGACTCAACACCCCCTATTCACCGCACAAGAATATATCTGACTAGGAAGAATCTTCAAACCTATGTATTGATATCTCTCTGTAAGTGAGTCAAGGGGGTGTAAAGCGGCATAAACACAGCCGTGAAAAGCAGCTAAGCCCCATTATAAAAATAAATTACTTTTCAAAACCCGTGAAACAAAGACAGTGAAAGAGAGAGAAATTCTTACAAAATTCGTTCAGGGGCTGTGATGCAACCTGGATTGACCATATCTAGACCCACAGCTGATTGAGACATAAGGGTGGACACTCTTGGGGCTGAGAGGTTCGGTGAGGTTGGGTGAGCCAACGCAGACCCTTTCAAGTAATACTGCATGGTACCCATCCCATGGGTCCCAAATCTCCAGGTTCAAGGGCATCTTCCTACGTCGAAAACAGGCATGAGAAACCCAGAAGATGGTACACCGTGTCATCGGGAAAGGTTTCTAAAACGCCCCTCATTTCTCATCTCCTTTGCTCGGGTTCGCCATTCCAGCCGAATTACTAGCCATCTCCCTCCTTGGAGAATCAGCACCTTTAACCTCCTGTTCCGTACAGGTTGCAATTTGTCCTGAGGATGAACGGGAAGAGGGGGAACCAATGAGAGACTAGCTCTAGGGGTTGGGACAGGCACAGGTCACTCTATTTTCCCATCAGGAAGAAGAATTAAGCACAAGCTCAGCCTGCCCCCCAGAACCAGAAGAGTGCCTGAAGCAATCCTGCGCTTTTGCGGCCAGCTCCCAAAAAAGCGAGTTGAAAAATGGAGCTCAGGGGCACTGCAATTCACAAACCTGCAGAGTTTTAAATGATACCTCTCGTCCACAAATATATTAAGGGAAGGCAATGAAGAGGCTTTGAAAGCAAGGCAGAATTGCAGGAAACAGATTTCAGGAGGTAGATTCGAATCGCCTTGAAAGCACATGAAAAGCGGCAAAACGTGGACAATGATGCCCTTGGCCAAAAAGGGCGTATGCGTCTTTTCCTGAATATATTCAGGAAAAAACGCATACGCCCTTTTTGGCCAACCAAGCAACCTGGAAAGGCCAATCAGCGCTCCAAAGAAGTCTCGCTTCCCAGCGGGCAAAAGGGCCATGCGGAAAAAAGTGTCCAAACCAGAAATGCAGGACCGGCCATGGAGAAATGGGAGCCTTGCTACGCTGATGGGTGGGATGTAAATTGCCAACAGCCACTCTGGAGAAGTGTACGGTGTGTTCTGAAACATCTAAAAAACACAGCTTGGAGAGCATAGGGCACTTCCACTCATGGGCGTATAAATTGGGAAAACTAAAAATCAGCAAGACACAGGCACCCCAAAGTTTAGGGCTGCTCTGTTGACAAGAACCCCCACTTCATTACACCTTAAATATCCTAGGAAAGAGAAAAATGGATAAAGAAGTTGGGGTCCTCATGTACAATGGAATATCACTCAGCCATGAAATCAACGTCATAAGGCTAGTAGCAGCACGATGAGTGGATTTAGGTACGACGATTCTAAGTGAAATAAGTCACACAGAAAAAGACACTTATCATAAGATATCACTTCTAGAGGGAATGTAAAAACCGCTACACTTGAACTGAATTACAAAACAGAACAGAGTCACACGTTTAGGAAACACACTATGGCTGCTGAACGGGAAAGGTGAGGTGGGGTGATGCATAAAACAAGGGTTTCAAATTAGCTCTGATACCGTTCCATAAACCCAATATGTAAGAGACAAGACCTATTCCTTTTTCAGTGAACTGGACTCAACACCCCCTATTCACCGCACAAGAATATATCTGACTAGTAAGAATCTTCAAACCTATGTATTGATATCTCTCTGTAAGTGAGTCAAGGGGGTGTAAAGCGGCATAAACACAGCCGTGAAAAGCAGCTAAACCCCATTATAAAAATTAATTACTTTTCAAAACCCGTGAAACAAAGACAGTGAAAGAGAGAGAAATTCTTACAAAATTCGTTCAGGGGCTGTGATGCAACCTGGATTGACCATATCTAGACCCACAGCTGATTGAGACATAAGGGTGGACACTCTTGGGGCTGAGAGGTTCGGTGAGGTTGGGTGAGCCAACGCAGACCCTTTCAAGTAATACTGCATGGTACCCATCCCATGGGTCCCAAATCTCCAGGTTCAAGGGCATCTTCCTACGTCGAAAACAGGCATGAGAAACCCAGAAGATGGTATACCGTGTGATCGGGAAAGGTTTCTAAAACGCACCTCATTTCTCATCTCCTTTGCTCGGGTTCGCCATTCCAGCCGATTTACTAGCCATCTCCCTCCTTGGAGAATCAGCACCTTTAACCTCCTGTTCCGTACAGGTTGCAATTTGTCCTGAGGATGAACGGGAAGAGGGGGAACCAATGAGAGACTAGCTCTAGGGGTTGGGACAGGCACAGGTCACTCTATTTTCCCATCAGGAAGAAGAATTAAGCACAAGCTCAGCCTGCCCCCCAGAACCAGAAGAGGGCCTGAAGCAATCCTGCGCTTTTGCGGCCAGCTCCCAAAAAAGCGAGTTGAAAAATGGAGCTCAGGGGCACTGCAATTCACAAACCTGCAGAGTTTTAAATGATACCTCTCGTCCACAAATATATTAAGGGAAGGCAACGAAGAGGCTTTGAAAGCAAGGCAGAATTGCAGGAAACAGATTTCAGGAGGTAGATTCGAATCGCCTTGAAAGCACATGAAAAGCGGCAAAACGTGGACAATGATGCCCTTGGCCAAAAAGGGCGTATGCGTTTTTTCCTGAATATATTCAGGAAAAAACGCATACGCCCTTTTTGGCCAACCAAGCAACCTGGAAAGGCCAATCAGCGCTCCAAAGAAGTCTCGCTTCCCAGCGGGCAAAAGGGCCATGCGGAAAAAAGTGTCCAAACCAGAAATGCAGGACCGGCCATGGAGAAATGGGAGCCTTGCTACGCTGATGGGTGGGATGTAATTTGCCAACAGCCACTCTGGAGAAGTGTACGGTGTGTTCTGAAACATCTAAAAAACACAGCTTGGAGAGCATAGGGCACTTCCACTCATGGGCGTATAAATTGGGAAAACTAAAAATCAGCAAGACACAGGCACCCCAAAGTTTAGGGCTGCTCTGTTGACAAGAACCCCCACTTCATTACACCTTAAATATCCTAGGAAAGAGAAAAATGGATAAAGAAGTTGGGGTCCTCATGTACAATGGAATATCACTCAGCCATGAAATCAACGTCATAAGGCTAGTAGCAGCACGATGAGTGGATTTAGGTACGACGATTCTAAGTGAAATAAGTCACACAGAAAAAGACACTTATCATAAGATATCACTTCTAGAGGGAAAGTAAAAACCGCTACACTTGAACTGAATTACAAAACAGAACAGAGTCACACGTTTAGAAAACACACTATGGCTGCTGAACGGGAAAGGTGAGGTGGGGTGATGCATAAAACAAGGGTTTCAAATTAGCTCAGATACCGTTCCATAAACCCAATATGTAAGAGACAAGACCTATTCCTTTTTCAGTGAACTGGACTCAACACCCCCAATTCACCGCACAAGAATATATCTGACTAGTAAGAATCTTCAAACCTATGTATTGATATCTCTCTGTAAGTGAGTCAAGGGGGTGTAAAGCGGCATAAACACAGCCGTGAAAAGCAGCTAAGCCCCATTATAAAAATAAATTACTTTTCAAAACCCGTGAAACAAAGACAGTGAAAGAGAGAGAAATTCTTACAAAATTCGTTCAGGGGCTGTGATGCAACCTGGATTGACCATATCTAGACCCACAGCTGATTGAGACATAAGGGTGGACACTCTTGGGGCTGAGAGGTTCGGTGAGGTTGGGTGAGCCAACGCAGACCCTTTCAAGTAATACTGCATGGTACCCATCCCATGGGTCCGAAATCTCCAGGTTCAAGGGCCTCTTCCTACGTCGAAAACAGGCATGAGAAACCCAGAAGATGGTACACCGTGTGATCGGGAAAGGTTTCTAAAACGCCCCTCATTTCTCATCTCCTTTGCTCGGGTTCGCCATTCCAGCCGATTTACTAGCCATCTCCCTCCTTGGAGAATCAGCACCTTTAACCTCCTGTTCCGTACAGGTTGCAATTTGTCCTGAGGATGAACGGGAAGAGGGGGAACCAATGAGAGACTAGCTCTAGGTGTTGGGACAGGCACAGGTCACTCTATTTTCCCATCAGGAAGAAGAATTAAGCACAAGCTCAGCCTGCCCCCCAGAACAAGAAGAGGGCCTGAAGCAATCCTGCGCTTTTGCGGCCAGCTCCCAAAAAAGCGAGTTGAAAAATGGAGCTCAGGGGCACTGCAATTCACAAACCTGCAGAGTTTTAAATGATACCTCTCGTCCACAAATATATTAAGGGAAGGCAACGAAGAGGCTTTGAAAGCAAGGCAGAATTGCAGGAAACAGATTTCAGGAGGTAGATTCGAATCGCCTTGAAAGCACATGAAAAGCGGCAAAACGTGGACAATGATGCCCTTGGCCAAAAAGGGCGTATGCCTTTTTTTCCTGAATATATTCAGGAAAAAACGCATACGCCCTTTTTGGCCAACCAAGCAACCTGGAAAGGCCAATCAGCGCTCCAAAGAAGTCTCGCTTCCCAGCGGACAAAAGAGCCATGCGGAAAAAAGTGTCCAAACCAGAAATGCAGGACCGGCCATGGAGAAATGGGAGCCTTGCTACGCTGATGGGTGGGATGTAATTTGCCAACAGCCACTCTGGAGAAGTGTACGGTGTGTTCTGAAACATCTAAAAAACACAGCTTGGAGAGCATAGGGCACTTCCACTCATGGGCGTATAAATTGGGAAAACTAAAAATCAGCAAGACACAGGCACCCCAAAGTTTAGGGCTGCTCTGTTGACAAGAACCCCCACTTCATTACACCTTAAATATCCTAGGAAAGAGAAAAATGGATAAAGAAGTTGGGGTCCTCATGTACAATGGAATATCACTCACCCATGAAATCAACGTCATAAGGCTAGTAGCAGCACGATGAGTGGATTTAGGTACGACGATTCTAAGTGAAATAAGTCACACAGAAAAAGACACTTATCCTAAGATATCACTTCTAGAGGGAATGTAAAAACCGCTACACTTGAACTGAATTACAAAACAGAACAGAGTCACACGTTTAGGAAACACACTATGGCTGCTGAACGGGCAAGGTGAGGTGGGGTGATGCATAAAACAAGGGTTTCAAATTAGCTCCGATACCGTTCCATAAACCCAATATGTAAGAGACAAGACCTATTCCTTTTTCAGTGAACTGGACTCAACACCCCCTATTCACCGCACAAGAATATATCTGAGTAGTAAGAATCTTCAAACCTATGTATTGATATCTCTCTGTAAGTGAGTCAAGGGGGTGTAAAGCGGCATAAACACAGCCGTGAAAAGCAGCTAAGCCCCATTATAAAAATAAATTACTTTTCAAAGCCCGTGAAACAAAGACAGTGAAAGAGAGAGAAATTCTTACAAAATTCGTTCAGGGGCTGTGATGCAACCTGGATTGACCATATCTAGACCCACAGCTGATTGAGACATAAGGGTGGACACTCTTGGGGCTGAGAGGTTTGGTGAGGTTGGGTGAGCCAACGCAGACCCTTTCAAGTAATACTGCATGGTACCCATCCCATGGGTCCCAAATCTCCAGGTTCAAGGGCATCTTCCTATGTCGAAAACAGGCATGAGAAACCCAGAAGATAGTACACCGTGTGATCGGGAAAGGTTTCTAAAACGCACCTCATTTCTCATCTCCTTTGCTCGGGTTCGCCATTCCAGCCGATTTACTAGCCATCTCCCTCCTTGGAGAATCAGCACCTTTAACCTCCTGTTCCGTACAGGTTGCAATTTGTCCTGAGGATGAACGGGAAGAGGGGGAACCAATGAGAGACTAGCTCTAGGTGTTGGGACAGGCACAGGTCACTCTATTTTCCCAGCAGGAAGAAGAATTAAGCACAAGCTCAGCCTGCCCCCCAGAACCAGAAGAGGGCCTGAAGCAATCCTGCGCTTTTGCGGCCAGCTCCCAAAAAAGCGAGTTGAAAAATGGAGCTCAGGGGCACTGCAATTCACAAACCTGCAGAGTTTTAAATGATACCTCTCGTCCACAAATATATTAAGGGAAGGCAACGAAGAGGCTTTGAAAGCAAGGCAGAATTGCAGGAAACAGATTTCAGGAGGTAGATTCGAATCGCCTTGAAAGCACATGAAAAGCGGGAACACGTGGACAATGATGCCCTTGGCCAAAAAGGGCGTATGCCTTTTTTTCCTGAATATATTCAGGAAAAAACGCATACGCCCTTTTTGGCCAACCAAGCAACCTGGAAAGGCCAATCAGCGCTCCAAAGAAGTCTCGCTTCCCAGCGGGCAAAAGGGCCATGCGGAAAAAAGTGTCCAAACCAGAAATGCAGGACCGGCCATGGAGAAATGGGAGCCTTGCTACGCTGATGGGTGGGATGTAAATTGCCAACAGCCACTCTGGAGAAGTGTACGGTGTGTTCTGAAACATCTAAAAAACACAGCTTGGAGAGCATAGGGCACTTCCACTCATGGGCGTATAAATTGGGAAAACTAAAAATCAGCAAGACACAGGCACCCCAAAGTTTAGGGCTGCTCTGTTGACAAGAACCCCCACTTCATTACACCTTAAATATCCTAGGAAAGAGAAAAATGGATAAAGAAGTTGGGGTCCTCATGTACAATGGAATATCACTCAGCCATGAAATCAACATCATAAGGCTAGTAGCAGCATGATGAGTGGATTTAGGTATGACGATTCTAAGTGAAATAAGTCACACAGAAAAAGACACTTATAATAAGATATCACTTCTAGAGGGAATGTAAAAACCGCTACACTTGAACTGAATTACAAAACAGAACAGAGTCACACGTTTAGAAAACACACTATGGCTGCTGAACGGGCAAGGTGAGGTGGGGTGATGCATAAAACAAGGGTTTCAATTTAGCTCAGATACCGTTCCATAAACCCAATATGTAAGAGACAAGACCTATTCCTTTTTCAGTGAACTGGACTCAACACCCCCTATTCACCGCACAAGAATATATCTGAGTAGTAAGAATCTTCAAACCTATGTATTGATATCTCTCTGTAAGTGAGTCAAGGGGGTGTAAAGCGGCATAAACACAGCCGTGAAAAGCAGCTAAACCGCATTATAAAAATAAATTACTTTTCAAAACCCGTGAAACAAAGACAGTGAAAGAGAGAGAAATTCTTACAAAATTCGTTCAGGGGCTGTGATGCAACCTGGATTGACCATATCTAGACCCACAGCTGATTGAGACATAAGGGTGGACACTCTTGGGGCTGAGAGGTTCGGTGAGGTTGGGTGAGCCAACGCAGACCCTTTCAAGTAATACTGCATGGTACCCATCCCATGGGTCCCAAATCTCCAGGTTCAAGGGCATCTTCCTACGTCGAAAACAGGCATGAGAAACCCAGAAGATGGTACACCGTGTGATCGGGAAAGGTTTCTAAAACGCCCCTCATTTCTCATCTCCTTTGCTCGGGTTCGCCATTCCAGCCGAATTACTAGCCATCTCCCTCCTTGGAGAATCAGCACCTTTAACCTCCTGTTCCGTAGAGGTTGCAATTTGTCCTGAGGATGAACGGGAAGAGGGGGAACCAATGAGAGACTAGCTCTAGGTGTTGGGACAGGCACAGGTCACTCTATTTTCCCATCAGGAAGAAGAATTAAGCACAAGCTCAGCCTGCCCCCCAGAACCAGAAGAGTGCCTGAAGCAATCCTGCGCTTTTGCGGCCAGCTCCCAAAAAAGCGAGTTGAAAAATGGAGCTCAGGGGCACTGCAATTCACAAACCTGCAGAGTTTTAAATGATACCTCTCGTCCACAAATATATTAAGGGAAGGCAACGAAGAGGCTTTGAAAGCAAGGCAGAATTGCAGGAAACAGATTTCAGGAGGTAGATTCGAAGCGCCTTGAAAGCACATGAAAAGCGGCAAAACGTGGACAATGATGCCCTTGGCCAAAAAGGGCGTATGCGTTTTTTCCTGAATATATTCAGGAAAAAACGCATACGCCCTTTTTGGCCAGCCAAGCAACCTGGAAAGGCCAATCAGCGCTCCAAAGAAGTCTCGCTTCCCAGCGGGCAAAAGGGCCATGCGGAAAAAAGTGTCCAAACCAGAACTGCACGACCGGCCATGGAGAAATTGGAGCCTTGCTTCGCTAATGGGCAGGATGTAAATTGCCAACAGCCACTCGGGAGAAGTGTACGGTGTGTCCTGAAACATCTTAAAAACACAGCTTGGAGAGCATAGGGCACTTCCACTCATGGGCGTATAAATTGGGAAAACTAAAAATCAGCAAGACACAGGCACCCCAAAGTTTAGGGCTGCTCTGTTGACAAGAACCCCCACTTCATTACACCTTAAATATCCTAGGAAAGAGAAAAATGGATAAAGAAGTTGGGGTCCTCATGTACAATGGAATATCACTCAGCCATGAAATCCACGTCATAAGGCTAGTAGCAGCACGATGAGTGGATTTAGGTACGACGATTCTAAGTGAAATAAGTCACACAGAAAAAGACACTTATCATAAGATATCACTTCTAGAGGGAATGTAAAAACCGCTACACTTGAACTGAATTACAAAACAGAAGAGAGTCACACGTTTAGGAAACACACTACGGCTGCTGAACGGGAAAGGTGAGGTGGGGTGATGCATAAAACAAGGGTTTCAAATTAGCTCTGATACCGTTCCATAAACCCAATATGTAAGAGACAAGACCTATTCCTTTTTCAGTGAACTGGACTCAACACCCCCTATTCACCGCACAAGAATATATCTGACTAGTAAGAATCTTCAAACCTATGTATTGATATCTCTCTGTAAGTGAGTCAAGGGGGTGTAAAGCGGCATAAACACAGCCGTGAAAAGCAGCTAAACCCCATTATAAAAATAAATTACTTTTCAAAACCCGTGAAACAAAGACAGTGAAAGAGAGAGAAATTCTTACAAAATTCGTTCAGGGGCTGTGATGCAACCTGGATTGACCATATCTAGACCCACAGCTGATTGAGACATAAGGGTGGACACTCTTGGGGCTGAGAGGTTCGGTGAGGTTGGGTGAGCCAACGCAGACCCTTTCAAGTAATACTGCATGGTACCCATCCCATGGGTCCCAAATCTCCAGGTTCAAGGGCATCTTCCTACGTCGAAAACAGGCATGAGAAACCCAGAAGATGGTACACCGTGTGATCGGGAAAGGTTTCTAAAACGCACCTCATTTCTCATCTCCTTTGCTCGGGTTCGCCATTCCAGCCGATTTACTAGCCATCTCCCTCCTTGGAGAATCAGCACCTTTAACCTCCTGTTCCGTACAGGTTGCAATTTGTCCTGAGGATGAACGGGAAGAGGGGGAACCAATGAGAGACTAGCTCTAGGTGTTGGGACAGGCACAGGTCACTCTATTTTCCCATCAGGAAGAAGAATTAAGCACAAGCTCAGCCTGCCCCCCAGAACCAGAAGAGGGCCTGAAGCAATCCTGCGCTTTTGCGGCCAGCTCCCAAAAAAGCGAGTTGAAAAATGGAGCTCAGGGGCACTGCAATTCACAAACCTGCAGAGTTTTAAATGATACCTCTCGTCCACAAATATATTAAGGGAAGGCAACGAAGAGGCTTTGAAAGCAAGGCAGAATTGCAGGAAACAGATTTCAGGAGGTAGATTCGAATCGCCTTGAAAGCACATGAAAAGCGGCAAAACGTGGACAATGATGCCCTTGGCCAAAAAGGGCGTATGCGTTTTTTCCTGAATATATTCAGGAAAAAACGCATACGCCCTTTTTGGCCAACCAAGCAACCTGGAAAGGCCAATCAGCGCTCCAAAGAAGTCTAGCTTCCCAGCGGGCGAAAGGGCCATGCGGAAAAAAGTGTCCAAACCAGAAATGCAGGACCGGCCATGGAGAAATGGGAGCCTTGCTACGCTGATGGGTGGGATGTAAATTGCCAACAGCCACTCTGGAGAACTGTACGGTGTGTTCTGAAACATCTAAAAAACACAGCTTGGAGAGCATAGGGCACTTCCACTCATGGGCGTATAAATTGGGAAAACTAAAAATCAGCAAGACACAGGCACCCCAAAGTTTAGGGCTGCTCTGTTGACAAGAACCCCCACTTCATTACACCTTAAATATCCTAGGAAAGAGAAAAATGGATAAAGAAGTTGGGGTCCTCATGTACAATGGAATATCACTCAGCCATGAAATCAACGTCATAAGGCTAGTAGCAGCACGATGAGTGGATTTAGGTACGACGATTCTAAGTGAAATAAGTCACACAGAAAAAGACACTTATCATAAGATATCACTTCTAGAGGGAATGTAAAAACCGCTACACTTGAACTGAATTACAAAACAGAACAGAGTCACACGTTTAGAAAACACACTATGGCTGCTGAACGGGCAAGGTGAGGTGGGGTGATGCATAAAACAAGGGTTTCAAATTAGCTCAGATACCGTTCCATAAACCCAATATGTAAGAGACAAGACCTATTCCTTTTTCAGTGAACTGGACTCAACACCCCCTATTCACCGCACAAGAATATATCTGACTAGTAAGAATCTTCAAACCTATGTATTGATATCTCTCTGTAAGTGAGTCAAGGGGGTGTAAAGCGGCATAAACACAGCCGTGAAAAGCAGCTAAACCCCATTATAAAAATAAATTACTTTTCAAAACCCGTGAAACAAAGACAGTGAAAGAGAGAGAAATTCTTACAAAATTCGTTCAGGGGCTGTGATGCAACCTGGATTGACCATATCTAGACCCACAGCTGATTGAGACATAAGGGTGGACACTCTTGGGGCTGAGAGGTTCGGTGAGGTTGGGTGAGCCAACGCAGACCCTTTCAAGTAATACTGCATGGTACCCATCCCATGGGTCCCAAATCTCCAGGTTCAAGGGCATCTTCCTACGTCGAAAACAGGCATGAGAAACCCAGAAGATGGTACACCGTGTGATCGGGAAAGGTTTCTAAAACGCACCTCATTTCTCATCTCCTTTGCTCGGGTTCGCCATTCCAGCCGATTTACTAGCCATCTCCCTCCTTGGAGAATCAGCACCTTTAACCTCCTGTTCCGTACAGGTTGCAATTTGTCCTGAGGATGAACGGGAAGAGGGGGAACCAATGAGAGACTAGCTCTAGGTGTTGGGACAGGCACAGGTCACTCTATTTTCCCATCAGGAAGAAGAATTAAGCACAAGCTCAGCCTGCCCCCCAGAACCAGAAGAGGGCCTGAAGCAATCCTGCGCTTTTGCGGCCAGCTCCCAAAAAAGCGAGTTGAAAAATGGAGCTCAGGGGCACTGCAATTCACAAACCTGCAGAGTTTTAAATGATACCTCTCGTCCACAAATATATTAAGGGAAGGCTACGAAGAGGCTTTGAAAGCAAGGCAGAATTGCAGGAAACAGATTTCAGGAGGTAGATTCGAATCGCCTTGAAAGCACATGAAAAGCGGCAAAACGTGGACAATGATGCCCTTGGCCAAAAAGGGCGTATGCGTTTTTTCCTGAATATATTCAGGAAAAAACGCATACGCCCTTTTTGGCCAACCAAGCAACCTGGAAAGGCCAATCAGCGCTCCAAAGAAGTCTAGCTTCCCAGCGGGCGAAAGGGCCATGCGGAAAAAAGTGTCCAAACCAGAAATGCAGGACCGGCCATGGAGAAATGGGAGCCTTGCTACGCTGATGGGTGGGATGTAAATTGCCAACAGCCACTCTGGAGAACTGTACGGTGTGTTCTGAAACATCTAAAAAACACAGCTTGGAGAGCATAGGGCACTTCCACTCATGGGCGTATAAATTGGGAAAACTAAAAATCAGCAAGACACAGGCACCCCAAAGTTTAGGGCTGCTCTGTTGACAAGAACCCCCACTTCATTACACCTTAAATATCCTAGGAAAGAGAAAAATGGATAAAGAAGTTGGGGTCCTCATGTACAATGGAATATCACTCAGCCATGAAATCAACGTCATAAGGCTAGTAGCAGCACGATGAGTGGATTTAGGTACGACGATTCTAAGTGAAATAAGTCACACAGAAAAAGACACTTATCATAAGATATCACTTCTAGAGGGAATGTAAAAACCGCTACACTTGAACTGAATTACAAAACAGAACAGAGTCACACGTTTAGAAAACACACTATGGCTGCTGAACGGGCAAGGTGAGGTGGGGTGATGCATAAAACAAGGGTTTCAAATTAGCTCCGATACCGTTCCATAAACCCAATATGTAAGAGACAAGACCTATTCCTTTTTCAGTGAACTGGACTCAACACCCCCTATTCACCGCACAAGAATATATCTGACTAGTAAGAATCTTCAAACCTATGTATTGATATCTCTCTGTAAGTGAGTCAAGGGGGTGTAAAGCGGCATAAACACAGCCGTGAAAAGCAGCTAAACCCCATTATAAAAATAAATTACTTTTCAAAACCCGTGAAACAAAGACAGTGAAAGAGAGAGAAATTCTTACAAAATTCGTTCAGGGGCTGTGATGCAACCTGGATTGACCATATCTAGACCCACAGCTGATTGAGACATAAGGTTGGACACTCTTGGGGCTGAGAGGTTCGGTGAGGTTGGGTGAGCCAACGCAGACCCTTTCAAGTAATACTGCATGGTACCCATCCCATGGGTCCCAAATCTCCAGGTTCAAGGGCATCTTCCTACATCGAAAACAGGCATGAAAAACCCAGAAGATGGTACACCGTGTGATCGGGAAAGGTTTCTAAAACGCACCTCATTTCTCATCTCCTTTGCTCGGGTTCGCCATTCCAGCCGATTTACTAGCCATCTCCCTCCTTGGAGAATCAGCACCTTTAACCTCCTGTTCCGTACAGGTTGCAATTTGTCCTGAGGATGAACGGGAAGAGGGGGAACCAATGAGAGACTAGCTCTAGGTGTTGGGACAGGCACAGGTCACTCTATTTTCCCATCAGGAAGAAGAATTAAGCACAAGCTCAGCCTGCCCCCCAGAACCAGAAGAGGGCCTGAAGCAATCCTGCGCTTTTGCGGCCAGCTCCCAAAAAAGCGAGTTGAAAAATGGAGCTCAGGGGCACTGCAATTCACAAACCTGCAGAGTTTTAAATGATACCTCTCGTCCACAAATATATTAAGGGAAGGCAACGAAGAGGCTTTGAAAGCAAGGCAGAATTGCAGGAAACAGATTTCAGGAGGTAGATTCGAAGCGCCTTGAAAGCACATGAAAAGCGGCAAAACGTGGACAATGATGCCCTTGGCCAAAAAGGGCGTATGCGTTTTTTCCTGAATATATTCAGGAAAAAACGCATACGCCCTTTTTGGCCAGCCAAGCAACCTGGAAAGGCCAATCAGCGCTCCAAAGAAGTCTCGCTTCCCAGCGGGCAAAAGGGCCATGCGGAAAAAAGTGTCCAAACCAGAACTGCACGACCGGCCATGGAGAAATTGGAGCCTTGCTTCGCTAATGGGCAGGATGTAAATTGCCAACAGCCACTCGGGAGAAGTGTACGGTGTGTCCTGAAACATCTTAAAAACACAGCTTGGAGAGCATAGGGCACTTCCACTCATGGGCGTATAAATTGGGAAAACTAAAAATCAGCAAGACACAGGCACCCCAAAGTTTAGGGCTGCTCTGTTGACAAGAACCCCCACTTCATTACACCTTAAATATCCTAGGAAAGAGAAAAATGGATAAAGAAGTTGGGGTCCTCATGTACAATGGAATATCACTCAGCCATGAAATCCACGTCATAAGGCTAGTAGCAGCACGATGAGTGGATTTAGGTACGACGATTCTAAGTGAAATAAGTCACACAGAAAAAGACACTTATCATAAGATATCACTTCTAGAGGGAATGTAAAAACCGCTACACTTGAACTGAATTACAAAACAGAACAGAGTCACACGTTTAGGAAACACACTACGGCTGCTGAACGGGAAAGGTGAGGTGGGGTGATGCATAAAACAAGGGTTTCAAATTAGCTCTGATACCGTTCCATAAACCCAATATGTAAGAGACAAGACCTATTCCTTTTTCAGTGAACTGGACTCAACACCCCCTATTCACCGCACAAGAGTATATCTGACTAGTAAGAATCTTCAAACCTATGTATTGATATCTCTCTGTAAGTGAGTCAAGGGGGTGTAAAGCGGCATAAACACAGCCGTGAAAAGCAGCTAAACCCCATTATAAAAATAAATTACTTTTCAAAACCCGTGAAACAAAGACAGTGAAAGAGAGAGAAATTCTTACAAAATTCGTTCAGGGGCTGTGATGCAACCTGGATTGACCATATCTAGACCCAGAGCTGATTGAGACATAAGGGTGGACACTCTTGGGGCTGAGAGGTTCGGTGAGGTTGGGTGAGCCAACGCAGACCCTTTCAAGTAATACTGCATGGTACCCATCCCATGGGTCCCAAATCTCCAGGTTCAAGGGCATCTTCCTACGTCGAAAACAGGCATGAGAAACCCAGAAGATGGTACACCGTGTGATCGGGAAAGGTTTCTAAAACGCACCTCATTTCTCATCTCCTTTGCTCGGGTTCGCCATTCCAGCTGATTTACTAGCCATCTCCCTCCTTGGAGAATCAGCACCTTTAACCTCCTGTTCCGTACAGGTTGCAATTTGTCCTGAGGATGAACGGGAAGAGGGGGAACCAATGAGAGACTAGCTCTAGGTGTTGGGACAGGCACAGGTCACTCTATTTTCCCATCAGGAAGAAGAATTAAGCACAAGCTCAGCCTGCCCCCCAGAACCAGAAGAGGGCCTGAAGCAATCCTGCGCTTTTGCGGCCAGCTCCCAAAAAAGCGAGTTGAAAAATGGAGCTCAGGGGCACTGCAATTCACAAACCTGCAGAGTTTTAAATGATACCTCTCGTCCACAAATATATTAAGGGAAGGCTACGAAGAGGCTTTGAAAGCAAGGCAGAATTGCAGGAAACAGATTTCAGGAGGTAGATTCGAATCGCCTTGAAAGCACATGAAAAGCGGCAAAACGTGGACAATGATGCCCTTGGCCAAAAAGGGCGTATGCGTTTTTTCCTGAATATATTCAGGAAAAAACGCATACGCCCTTTTTGGCCAACCAAGCAACCTGGAAAGGCCAATCAGCGCTCCAAAGAAGTCTAGCTTCCCAGCGGGCGAAAGGGCCATGCGGAAAAAAGTGTCCAAACCAGAAATGCAGGACCGGCCATGGAGAAATGGGAGCCTTGCTACGCTGATGGGTGGGATGTAAATTGCCAACAGCCACTCTGGAGAAGTGTACGGTGTGTTCTGAAACATCTAAAAAACACAGCTTGGAGAGCATAGGGCACTTCCACTCATGGGCGTATAAATTGGGAAAACTAAAAATCAGCAAGACACAGGCACCCCAAAGTTTAGGGCTGCTCTGTTGACAAGAACCCCCACTTCATTACACCTTAAATATCCTAGGAAAGAGAAAAATGGATAAAGAAGTTGGGGTCCTCATGTACAATGGAATATCACTCAGCCATGAAATCAACGTCATAAGGCTAGTAGCAGCACGATGAGTGGATTTAGGTACGACGATTCTAAGTGAAATAAGTCACACAGAAAAAGACACTTATCATAAGATATCACTTCTAGAGGGAATGTAAAAACCGCTACACTTGAACTGAATTACAAAACAGAACAGAGTCACACGTTTAGAAAACACACTATGGCTGCTGAACGGGCAAGGTGAGGTGGGGTGATGCATAAAACAAGGGTTTCAAATTAGCTCCGATACCGTTCCATAAACCCAATATGTAAGAGACAAGACCTATTCCTTTTTCAGTGAACTGGACTCAACACCCCCTATTCACCGCACAAGAATATATCTGACTAGTAAGAATCTTCAAACCTATGTATTGATATCTCTCTGTAAGTGAGTCAAGGGGGTGTAAAGCGGCATAAACACAGCCGTGAAAAGCAGCTAAACCCCATTATAAAAATAAATTACTTTTCAAAACCCGTGAAACAAAGACAGTGAAAGAGAGAGAAATTCTTACAAAATTCGTTCAGGGGCTGTGATGCAACCTGGATTGACCATATCTAGACCCACAGCTGATTGAGACATAAGGGTGGACACTCTTGGGGCTGAGAGGTTCGGTGAGGTTGGGTGAGCCAACGCAGACCCTTTCAAGTAATACTGCATGGTACCCATCCCATGGGTCCCAAATCTCCAGGTTCAAGGGCATCTTCCTACATCGAAAACAGGCATGAAAAACCCAGAAGATGGTACACCGTGTGATCGGGAAAGGTTTCTAAAACGCACCTCATTTCTCATCTCCTTTGCTCGGGTTCGCCATTCCAGCCGATTTACTAGCCATCTCCCTCCTTGGAGAATCAGCACCTTTAACCTCCTGTTCCGTACAGGTTGCAATTTGTCCTGAGGATGAAGGGGAAGAGGGGGAACCAATGAGAGACTAGCTCTAGGTGTTGGGACAGGCACAGGTCACTCTATTTTCCCATCAGGAAGAAGAATTAAGCACAAGCTCAGCCTGCCCCCCAGAACCAGAAGAGGGCCTGAAGCAATCCTGCGCTTTTGCGGCCAGCTCCCAAAAAAGCGAGTTGAAAAATGGAGCTCAGGGGCACTGCAATTCACAAACCTGCAGAGTTTTAAATGATACCTCTCGTCCACAAATATATTAAGGGAAGGCTTCGAAGAGGCTTTGAAAGCAAGGCAGAATTGCAGGAAACAGATTTCAGGAGGTAGATTCGAATCGCCTTGAAAGCACATGAAAAGCGGCAAAACGTGGACAATGATGCCCTTGGCCAAAAAGGGCGTATGCGTTTTTTCCTGAATATATTCAGGAAAAAACGCATACGCCCTTTTTGGCCAACCAAGCAACCTGGAAAGGCCAATCAGCGCTCCAAAGAAGTCTCGCTTCCCAGCGGGCAAAAGGGCCATGCGGAAAAAAGTGTCCAAACCAGAAATGCAGGACCGGCCATGGAGAAATGGGAGCCTTGCTACGCTGATGGGTGGGATGTAAATTGCCAACAGCCACTCTGGAGAAGTGTACGGTGTGTTCTGAAACATCTAAAAAACACAGCTTGGAGAGCATAGGGCACTTCCACTCATGGGCGTATAAATTGGGAAAACTAAAAATCAGCAAGACACAGGCACCCCAAAGTTTAGGGCTGCTCTGTTGACAAGAACCCCCACTTCATTACACCTTAAATATCCTAGGAAAGAGAAAAATGGATAAAGAAGTGGGGTCCTCATGTACAATGGAATATCACTCAGCCATGAAATCAACGTCATAAGGCTAGTAGCAGCACGATGAGTGGATTTAGGTACGACGATTCTAAGTGAAATAAGTCACACAGAAAAAGACACTTATCATAAGATATCACTTCTAGAGGGAATGTAAAAACCGCTACACTTGAACTGAATTACAAAACAGAACAGAGTCACACGTTTAGAAAACACACTATGGCTGCTGAACGGGCAAGGTGAGGTGGGGTGATGCATAAAACAAGGGTTTCAAATTAGCTCCGATACCGTTCCATAAACCCAATATGTAAGAGACAAGACCTATTCCTTTTTCAGTGAACTGGACTCAACACCCCCTATTCACCGCACAAGAATATATCTGACTAGGAAGAATCTTCAAACCTATGTATTGATATCTCTCTGTAAGTGAGTCAAGGGGGTGTAAAGCGGCATAAACACAGCCGTGAAAAGCAGCTAAACCCCATTATAAAAATAAATTACTTTTCAAAACCCGTGAAACAAAGACAGTGAAAGAGAGAGAAATTCTTACAAAATTCGTTCAGGGGCTGTGATGCAACCTGGATTGACCATATCTAGACCCACAGCTGATTGAGACATAAGGGTGGACACTCTTGGGGCTGAGAGGTTCGGTGAGGTTGGGTGAGCCAACGCAGACCCTTTCAAGTAATACTGCATGGTACCCATCCCATGGGTCCCAAATCTCCAGGTTCAAGGGCATCTTCCTACATCGAAAACAGGCATGAGAAACCCAGAAGATGGTACACCGTGTGATCGGGAAAGGTTTCTAAAACGCACCTCATTTCTCATCTCCTTTGCTCGGGTTCGCCATTCCAGCCGATTTACTAGCCATCTCCCTCCTTGGAGAATCAGCACCTTTAACCTCCTGTTCCGTAGAGGTTGCAATTTGTCCTGAGGATGAAGGGGAAGAGGGGGAACCAATGAGAGACTAGCTCTAGGTGTTGGGACAGGCACAGGTCACTCTATTTTCCCATCAGGAAGAAGAATTAAGCACAAGCTCAGCCTGCCCCCCAGAACCAGAAGAGGGCCTGAAGCAATCCTGCGCTTTTGCGGCCAGCTCCCAAAAAAGCGAGTTGAAAAATGGAGCTCAGGGGCACTGCAATTCACAAACCTGCAGAGTTTTAAATGATACCTCTCGTCCACAAATATATTAAGGGAAGGCTACGAAGAGGCTTTGAAAGCAAGGCAGAATTGCAGGAAACAGATTTCAGGAGGTAGATTCGAATCGCCTTGAAAGCACATGAAAAGCGGCAAAACGTGGACAATGATGGCCTTGGCCAAAAAGGGCGTATGCGTTTTTTCCTGAATATATTCAGGTAAAAACGCATACGCCCTTTTTGGCCAACCAAGCAACCTGGAAATGCCAATCAGCGCTCCAAAGAAGTCTACCTTCCCAGCGGGCAAAAGGGCCATGCGGAAAAAAGTGTCCAAACCAGAAATGCAGGACCGGCCATGGAGAAATGGGAGCCTTGCTACGCTGATGGGTGGGATGTAAATTGCCAACAGCCACTCTGGAGAAGTGTACGGTGTGTTCTGAAACATCTAAAAAACACAGCTTGGAGAGCATAGGGCACTTCCACTCATGGGCGTATAAATTGGGAAAACTAAAAATCAGCAAGACACAGGCACCCCAAAGTTTAGGGCTGCTCTGTTGACAAGAACCCCCACTTCATTACACCTTAAATATCCTAGGAAAGAGAAAAATGGATAAAGAAGTTGGGGTCCTCATGTACAATGGAATATCACTCAGCCATGAAATCAACGTCATAAGGCTAGTAGCAGCACGATGAGTGGATTTAGGTACGACGATTCTAAGTGAAATAAGTCACACAGAAAAAGACACTTATCATAAGATATCACTTCTAGAGGGAATGTAAAAACCGCTACACTTGAACTGAATTACAAAACAGAACAGAGTCACACGTTTAGAAAACACACTACGGCTGCTGAACGGGCAAGGTGAGGTGGGGTGATGCATAAAACAAGGGTTTCAAATTAGCTCCGATACCGTTCCATAAACCCAATATGTAAGAGACAAGACCTATTCCTTTTTCAGTGAACTGGACTCAACACCCCCTATTCACCGCACAAGAATATATCTGACTAGTAAGAATCTTCAAACCTATGTATTGATATCTCTCTGTAAGTGAGTCAAGGGGGTGTAAAGCGGCATAAACACAGCCGTGAAAAGCAGCTAAACCCCATTATAAAAATAAATTACTTTTCAAAACCCGTGAAACAAAGACAGTGAAAGAGAGAGAAATTCTTACAAAATTCGTTCAGGGGCTGTGATGCAACCTGGATTGACCATATCTAGACCCAGAGCTGATTGAGACATAAGGGTGGACACTCTTGGGGCTGAGAGGTTCGGTGAGGTTGGGTGAGCCAACGCAGACCCTTTCAAGTAATACTGCATGGTACCCATCCCATGGGTCCCAAATCTCCAGGTTCAAGGGCATCTTCCTACATCGAAAACAGGCATGAGAAACCCAGAAGATGGTACACCGTGTGATCGGGAAAGGTTTCTAAAACGCACCTCATTTCTCATCTCCTTTGCTCGGGTTCGCCATTCCAGCCGATTTACTAGCCATCTCCCTCCTTGGAGAATCAGCACCTTTAACCTCCTGTTCCGTAGAGGTTGCAATTTGTCCTGAGGATGAAGGGGAAGAGGGGGAACCAATGAGAGACTAGCTCTAGGTGTTGGGACAGGCACAGGTCACTCTATTTTCCCATCAGGAAGAAGAATTAAGCACAAGCTCAGCCTGCCCCCCAGAACCAGAAGAGGGCCTGAAGCAATCCTGCGCTTTTGCGGCCAGCTCCCAAAAAAGCGAGTTGAAAAATGGAGCTCAGGGGCACTGCAATTCACAAACCTGCAGAGTTTTAAATGATACCTCTCGTCCACAAATATATTAAGGGAAGGCTACGAAGAGGCTTTGAAAGCAAGGCAGAATTGCAGGAAACAGATTTCAGGAGGTAGATTCGAATCGCCTTGAAAGCACATGAAAAGCGGCAAAACGTGGACAATGATGGCCTTGGCCAAAAAGGGCGTATGCGTTTTTTCCTGAATATATTCAGGTAAAAACGCATACGCCCTTTTTGGCCAACCAAGCAACCTGGAAATGCCAATCAGCGCTCCAAAGAAGTCTACCTTCCCAGCGGGCAAAAGGGCCATGCGGAAAAAAGTGTCCAAACCAGAAATGCAGGACCAGCCATGGAGAAATGGGAGCCTTGCTACGCTGATGGGTGGGATGTAAATTGCCAACAGCCACTCTGGAGAAGTGTACAGTGTGTTCTGAAACATCTAAAAAACACAGCTTGGAGAGCATAGGGCACTTCCACTCATGGGCGTATAAATTGGGAAAACTAAAAATCAGCAAGACACAGGCACCCCAAAGTTTAGGGCTGCTCTGTTGACAAGAACCCCCACTTCATTACACCTGAAATATCCTAGGAAAGAGAAAAATGGATAAAGAAGTTGGGGTCCTCATGTACAATGGAATATCACTCAGCCATGAAATCAACGTCATAAGGCTAGTAGCAGCACGATGAGTGGATTTAGGTACGACGATTCTAAGTGAAATAAGTCACACAGAAAAAGACACTTATCATAAGATATCACTTCTAGAGGGAATGTAAAAACCGCTACACTTGAACTGAATTACAAAACAGAACAGAGTCACACGTTTAGAAAACACACTATGGCTGCTGAACGGGCAAGGTGAGGTGGGGTGATGCATAAAACAAGGGTTTCAAATTAGCTCCGATACCGTTCCATAAACCCAATATGTAAGAGACAAGACCTATTCCTTTTTCAGTGAACTGGACTCAACACCCCCTATTCACCGCACAAGAATATATCTGACTAATAAGAATCTTCAAACCTATGTATTGATATCTCTCTGTAAGTGAGTCAAGGGGGTGTAAAGCGGCATAAACACAGCCGTGAAAAGCAGCTAAACCCCATTATAAAAATAAATTACTTTTCAAAACCCGTGAAACAAAGACAGTGAAAGAGAGAGAAATTCTTACAAAATTCGTTCAGGGGCTGTGATGCAACCTGGATTGACCATATCTAGACCCACAGCTGATTGAGACATAAGGGTGGACACTCTTGGGGCTGAGAGGTTCGGTGAGGTTGGGTGAGCCAACGCAGACCCTTTCAAGTAATACTGCATGGTACCCATTCCATGGGTCCCAAATCTCCAGGTTCAAGGGCATCTTCCTACATCGAAAACAGGCATGAGAAACCCAGAAGATGGTACACCGTGTGATCGGGAAAGGTTTCTAAAACGCACCTCATTTCTCATCTCCTTTGCTCGGGTTCGCCATTCCAGCCGATTTACTAGCCATCTCCCTCCTTGGAGAATCAGCACCTTTAACCTCCTGTTCCGTACAGGTTGCAATTTGTCCTGAGGATGAACGGGAAGAGGGGGAACCAATGAGAGACTAGCTCTAGGTGTTGGGACAGGCACAGGTCACTCTATTTTCCCATCAGGAAGAAGAATTAAGCACAAGCTCAGCCTGCCCCCCAGAACCAGAAGAGGGCCTGAAGCAATCCTGCGCTTTTGCGGCCAGCTCCCAAAAAAGCGAGTTGAAAAATGGAGCTCAGGGGCACTGCAATTCACAAACCTGCAGAGTTTTAAATGATACCTCTCGTCCACAAATATATTAAGGGAAGGCTACGAAGAGGCTTTGAAAGCAAGGCAGAATTGCAGGAAACAGATTTCAGGAGGTAGATTCGAATCGCCTTGAAAGCACATGAAAAGCGGCAAAACGTGGACAATGATGCCCTTGGCCAAAAAGGGCGTATGCGTTTTTTCCTGAATATATTCAGGAAAAAACGCATACGCCCTTTTTGGCCAACCAAGCAACCTGGAAAGGCCAATCAGCGCTCCAAAGAAGTCTCGCTTCCCAGCGGGCAAAAGGGCCATGCGGAAAAAAGTGTCCAAACCAGAAATGCAGGACCGGCCATGGAGAAATGGGAGCCTTGCTACGCTGATGGGTGGGATGTAAATTGCCAACAGCCACTCTGGAGAAGTGTACGGTGTGTTCTGAAACATCTAAAAAACACAGCTTGGAGAGCATAGGGCACTTCCACTCATGGGCGTATAAATTGGGAAAACTAAAAATCAGCAAGACACAGGCACCCCAAAGTTTAGGGCTGCTCTGTTGACAAGAACCCCCACTTCATTACACCTTAAATATCCTAGGAAAGAGAAAAATGGATAAAGAAGTTGGGGTCCTCATGTACAATGGAATATCTCTCAGCCATGAAATCAACGTCATAAGGCTAGTAGCAGCACGATGAGTGGATTTAGGTACGACGATTCTAAGTGAAATAAGTCACACAGAAAAAGACACTTATCCTAAGATATCACTTCTAGAGGGAATGTAAAAACCGCTACACTTGAACTGAATTACAAAACAGAACAGAGTCACACGTTTAGAAAACACACTATGGCTGCTGAACGGGCAAGGTGAGGTGGGGTGATGCATAAAACAAGGGTTTCAAATTAGCTCAGATACCGTTCCATAAACCCAATATGTAAGAGACAAGACCTATTCCTTTTTCAGTGAACTGGACTCAACACCCCCTATTCACCGCACAAGAATATATCTGACTAGTAAGAATCTTCAAACCTATGTATTGATATCTCTCTGTAAGTGAGTCAAGGGGGTGTAAAGCGGCATAAACACAGCCGTGAAAAGCAGCTAAACCCCATTATAAAAATAAATTACTTTTCAAAACCCGTGAAACAAAGACAGTGAAAGAGAGAGAAATTCTTACAAAATTCGTTCAGGGGCTGTGATGCATCCTGGATTGACCATATCTAGACCCACAGCTGATTGAGACATAAGGGTGGACACTCTTGGGGCTGAGAGGTTCGGTGAGGTTGGGTGAGCCAACGCAGACCCTTTCAAGTAATACTGCATGGTACCCATCCCATGGGTCCCAAATCTCCAGGTTCAAGGGCATCTTCCTACATCGAAAACAGGCATGAGAAACCCAGAAGATGGTACACCGTGTGATCGGGAAAGGTTTCTAAAACGCACCTCATTTCTCATCTCCTTTGCTCGGGTTCGCCATTCCAGCCGATTTACTAGCCATCTCCCTCCTTGGAGAATCAGCACCTTTAACCTCCTGTTCCGTAGAGGTTGCAATTTGTCCTGAGGATGAAGGGGAAGAGGGGGAACCAATGAGAGACTAGCTCTAGGTGTTGGGACAGGCACAGGTCACTCTATTTTCCCATCAGGAAGAAGAATTAAGCACAAGCTCAGCCTGCCCCCAGAACCAGAAGAGGGCCTGAAGCAATCCTGCGCTTTTGCGGCCAGCTCCCAAAAAAGCGAGTTGAAAAATGGAGCTCAGGGGCACTGCAATTCACAAACCTGCAGAGTTTTAAATGATACCTCTCGTCCACAAATATATTAAGGGAAGGCTACGAAGAGGCTTTGAAAGCAAGGCAGAATTGCAGGAAACAGATTTCAGGAGGTAGATTCGAATCGCCTTGAAAGCACATGAAAAGCGGCAAAACGTGGACAATGATGCCCTTGGCCAAAAAGGGCGTATGCGTTTTTTCCTGAATATATTCAGGAAAAAACGCATACGCCCTTTTTGGCCAACCAAGCAACCTGGAAAGGCCAATCAGCGCTCCAAAGAAGTCTCGCTTCCCAGCGGGCAAAAGGGCCATGCGGAAAAAAGTGTCCAAACCAGAAATGCAGGACCGGCCATGGAGAAATGGGAGCCTTGCTACGCTGATGGGTGGGATGTAAATTGCCAACAGCCACTCTGGAGAAGTGTACGGTGTGTTCTGAAACATCTAAAAAACACAGCTTGGAGAGCATAGGGCACTTCCACTCATGGGCGTATAAATTGGGAAAACTAAAAATCAGCAAGACACAGGCACCCCAAAGTTTAGGGCTGCTCTGTTGACAAGAACCCCCACTTCATTACACCTGAAATATCCTAGGAAAGAGAAAAATGGATAAAGAAGTTGGGGTCCTCATGTACAATGGAATATCACTCAGCCATGAAATCAACGTCATAAGGCTAGTAGCAGCACGATGAGTGGATTTAGGTACGACGATTCTAAGTGAAATAAGTCACACAGAAAAAGACACTTATCATAAGATATCACTTCTAGAGGGAATGTAAAAACCGCTACACTTGAACTGAATTACAAAACAGAACAGAGTCACACGTTTAGAAAACACACTATGGCTGCTGAACGGGCAAGGTGAGGTGGGGTGATGCATAAAACAAGGGTTTCAAATTAGCTCAGATACCGTTCCATAAACCCAATATGTAAGAGACAAGACCTATTCCTTTTTCAGTGAACTGGACTCAACACCCCCTATTCACCGCACAAGAATATATCTGACTAGTAAGAATCTTCAAACCTATGTATTGATATCTCTCTGTAAGTGAGTCAAGGGGGTGTAAAGCGGCATAAACACAGCCGTGAAAAGCAGCTAAACCCCATTATAAAAATAAATTACTTTTCAAAACCCGTGAAACAAAGACAGTGAAAGAGAGAGAAATTCTTACAAAATTCGTTCAGGGGCTGTGATGCAACCTGGATTGACCATATCTAGACCCACAGCTGATTGAGACATAAGGGTGGACACTCTTGGGGCTGAGAGGTTCGGTGAGGTTGGGTGAGCCAACGCAGACCCTTTCAAGTAATACTGCATGGTACCGATCCCATGGGTCCCAAATCTCCAGGTTCAAGGGCATCTTCCTACATCGAAAACAGGCATGAGAAACCCAGAAGATGGTACACCGTGTGATCGGGAAAGGTTTCTAAAACGCACCTCATTTCTCATCTCCTTTGCTCGGGTTCGCCATTCCAGCCGATTTACTAGCCATCTCCCTCCTTGGAGAATCAGCACCTTTAACCTCCTGTTCCGTAGAGGTTGCAATTTGTCCTGAGGATGAAGGGGAAGAGGGGGAACCAATGAGAGACTAGCTCTAGGTGTTGGGACAGGCACAGGTCACTCTATTTTCCCATCAGGAAGAAGAATTAAGCACAAGCTCAGCCTGCCCCCCAGAACCAGAAGAGGGCCTGAAGCAATCCTGCGCTTTGGCGGCCAGCTCCCAAAAAAGCGAGTTGAAAAATGGAGCTCAGGGGCACTGCAATTCACAAACCTGCAGAGTTTTAAATGATACCTCTCGTCCACAAATATACTAAGGGAAGGCAACGAAGAGGCTTTGAAAGCAAGGCAGAATTGCAGGAAACAGATTTCAGGAGGTAGATTCGAATCGCCTTGAAAGCACATGAAAAGCGGCAAAACGTGGACAATGATGCCCTTGGCCAAAAAGGGCGTATGCGTTTTTTCCTGAATATATTCAGGAAAAAACGCATACGCCCTTTTTGGCCAACCAAGCAACCTGGAAAGGCCAATCAGCGCTCCAAAGAAGTCTCGCTTCCCAGCGGGCAAAAGGGCCATGTGGAAAAAAGTGTCCAAACCAGAAATGCAGGACCGGCCATGGAGAAATGGGAGCCTTGCTACGCTGATGGGTGGGATGTAAATTGCCAACAGCCACTCTGGAGAAGTGTACGGTGTGTTCTGAAACATCTAAAAAACACAGCTTGGAGAGCATAGGGCACTTCCACTCATGGGCGTATAAATTGGGAAAACTAAAAATCAGCAAGACACAGGCACCCCAAAGTTTAGGGCTGATCTGTTGACAAGAACCCCCACTTCATTACACCTGAAATATCCTAGGAAAGAGAAAAATGGATAAAGAAGTTGGGGTCCTCATGTACAATGGAATATCACTCAGCCATGAAATCAACGTCATAAGGCTAGTAGCAGCACGATGAGTGGATTTAGGTACGACGATTCTAAGTGAAATAAGTCACACAGAAAAAGACACTTATCATAAGATATCACTTCTAGAGGGAATGTAAAAACCGCTACACTTGAACTGAATTACAAAACAGAACAGAGTCACACGTTTAGAAAACACACTATGGCTGCTGAACGGGCAAGGTGAGGTGGGGTGATGCATAAAACAAGGGTTTCAAATTAGCTCCGATACCGTTCCATAAACCCAATATGTAAGAGACAAGACCTATTCCTTTTTCAGTGAACTGGACTCAACACCCCCTATTCACCGCACAAGAATATATCTGACTAGTAAGAATCTTCAAACCTATGTATTGATATCTCTCTGTAAGTGAGTCAAGGGGGTGTAAAGCGGCATAAACACAGCCGTGTAAAGCAGCTAAACCCCATTATAAAAATAAATTACTTTTCAAAACCCGTGAAACAAAGACAGTGAAAGAGAGAGAAATTCTTACAAAATTCGTTCAGGGGCTGTGATGCAACCTGGATTGACCATATCTAGACCCACAGCTGATTGAGACATAAGGGTGGACACTCTTGGGGCTGAGAGGTTCGGTGAGGTTGGGTGAGCCAACGCAGACCCTTTCAAGTAATACTGCATGGTACCCATCCCATGGGTCCCAAATCTCCAGGTTCAAGGGCATCTTCCTACATCGAAAACAGGCATGAGAAACCCAGAAGATGGTACACCGTGTGATCGGGAAAGGTTTCTAAAACGCACCTCATTTCTCATCTCCTTTGCTCGGGTTCGCCATTCCAGCCGATTTACTAGCCATCTCCCTCCTTGGAGAATCAGCACCTTTAACCTCCTGTTCCGTACAGGTTGCGAGTTGTCCTGAGGATGAACGGGAAGAGGGGGAACCAATGAGAGACTAGCTCTAGGTGTTGGGACAGGCACAGGTCACTCTATTTTCCCATCAGGAAGAAGAATTAAGCACAAGCTCAGCCTGCCCCCCAGAACCAGAAGAGGGCCTGAAGCAATCCTGCGCTTTTGCGGCCAGCTCCCAAAAAAGCGAGTTGAAAAATGGAGCTCAGGGGCACTGCAATTCACAAACCTGCAGAGTTTTAAATGATACCTCTCGTCCACAAATATATTAAGGGAAGGCTACGAAGAGGCTTTGAAAGCAAGGCAGAATTGCAGGAAACAGATTTCAGGAGGTAGATTCGAATCGCCTTGAAAGCACATGAAAAGCGGCAAAACGTGGACAATGATGCCCTTGGCCAAAAAGGGCGTATGCGTTTTTTCCTGAATATATTCAGGAAAAAACGCATACGCCCTTTTTGGCCAACCAAGCAACCTGGAAAGGCCAATCAGCGCTCCAAAGAAGTCTCGCTTCCCAGCGGGCAAAAGGGCCATGCGGAAAAAAGTGTCCAAACCAGAAATGCAGGACCGGCCATGGAGAAATGGGAGCCTTGCTACGCTGATGGGTGGGATGTAAATTGCCAACAGCCACTCTGGAGAAGTGTACGGTGTGTTCTGAAACATCTAAAAAACACAGCTTGGAGAGCATAGGGCACTTCCACTCATGGGCGTATAAATTGGGAAAACTAAAAATCAGCAAGACACAGGCACCCCAAAGTTTAGGGCTGCTCTGTTGACAAGAACCCCCACTTCATTACACCTTAAATATCCTAGGAAAGAGAAAAATGGATAAAGAAGTTGGGGTCCTCATGTACAATGGAATATTTCTCAGCCATGAAATCAACGTCATAAGGCTAGTAGCAGCACGATGAGTGGATTTAGGTACGACGATTCTAAGTGAAATAAGTCACACAGAAAAAGACACTTATCCTAAGATATCACTTCTAGAGGGAATGTAAAAACCGCTACACTTGAACTGAATTACAAAACAGAACAGAGTCACACGTTTAGAAAACACACTATGGCTGCTGAACGGGCAAGGTGAGGTGGGGTGATGCATAAAACAAGGGTTTCAAATTAGCTCAGATACCGTTCCATAAACCCAATATGTAAGAGACAAGACCTATTCCTTTTTCAGTGAACTGGACTCAACACCCCCTATTCACCGCACAAGAATATATCTGACTAGTAAGAATCTTCAAACCTATGTATTGATATCTCTCTGTAAGTGAGTCAAGGGGGTGTAAAGCGGCATAAACACAGCCGTGAAAAGCAGCTAAACCCCATTATAAAAATAAATTACTTTTCAAAACCCGTGAAACAAAGACAGTGAAAGAGAGAGAAATTCTTACAAAATTCGTTCAGGGGCTGTGATGCATCCTGGATTGACCATATCTAGACCCACAGCTGATTGAGACATAAGGGTGGACACTCTTGGGGCTGAGAGGTTCGGTGAGGTTGGGTGAGCCAACGCAGACCCTTTCAAGTAATACTGCATGGTACCCATCCCATGGGTCCCAAATCTCCAGGTTCAAGGGCATCTTCCTACATCGAAAACAGGCATGAGAAACCCAGAAGATGGTACACCGTGTGATCGGGAAAGGTTTCTAAAACGCACCTCATTTCTCATCTCCTTTGCTCGGGTTCGCCATTCCAGCCGATTTACTAGCCATCTCCCTCCTTGGAGAATCAGCACCTTTAACCTCCTGTTCCGTAGAGGTTGCAATTTGTCCTGAGGATGAAGGGGAAGAGGGGGAACCAATGAGAGACTAGCTCTAGGTGTTGGGACAGGCACAGGTCACTCTATTTTCCCATCAGGAAGAAGAATTAAGCACAAGCTCAGCCTGCCCCCCAGAACCAGAAGAGGGCCTGAAGCAATCCTGCGCTTTTGCGGCCAGCTCCCAAAAAAGCGAGTTGAAAAATGGAGCTCAGGGGCACTGCAATTCACAAACCTGCAGAGTTTTAAATGATACCTCTCGTCCACAAATATATTAAGGGAAGGCTACGAAGAGGCTTTGAAAGCAAGGCAGAATTGCAGGAAACAGATTTCAGGAGGTAGATTCGAATCGCCTTGAAAGCACATGAAAAGCGGCAAAACGTGGACAATGATGCCCTTGGCCAAAAAGGGCGTATGCGTTTTTTCCTGAATATATTCAGGAAAAAACGCATACGCCCTTTTTGGCCAACCAAGCAACCTGGAAAGGCCAATCAGCGCTCCAAAGAAGTCTCGCTTCCCAGCGGGCAAAAGGGCCATGCGGAAAAAAGTGTCCAAACCAGAAATGCAGGACCGGCCATGGAGAAATGGGAGCCTTGCTACGCTGATGGGTGGGATGTAAATTGCCAACAGCCACTCTGGAGAAGTGTACGGTGTGTTCTGAAACATCTAAAAAACACAGCTTGGAGAGCATAGGGCACTTCCACTCATGGGCGTATAAAGTGGGAAAACTAAAAATCAGCAAGACACAGGCACCCCAAAGTTTAGGGCTGCTCTGTTGACAAGAACCCCCACTTCATTACACCTGAAATATCCTAGGAAAGAGAAAAATGGATAAAGAAGTTGGGGTCCTCATGTACAATGGAATATCACTCAGCCATGAAATCAACGTCATAAGGCTAGTAGCAGCACGATGAGTGGATTTAGGTACGACGATTCTAAGTGAAATAAGTCACACAGAAAAAGACACTTATCATAAGATATCACTTCTAGAGGGAATGTAAAAACCGCTACACTTGAACTGAATTACAAAACAGAACAGAGTCACACGTTTAGAAAACACACTATGGCTGCTGAACGGGCAAGGTGAGGTGGGGTGATGCATAAAACAAGGGTTTCAAATTAGCTCAGATACCGTTCCATAAACCCAATATGTAAGAGACAAGACCTATTCCTTTTTCAGTGAACTGGACTCAACACCCCCTATTCACCGCACAAGAATATATCTGACTAGTAAGAATCTTCAAACCTATGTATTGATATCTCTCTGTAAGTGAGTCAAGGGGGTGTAAAGCGGCATAAACACAGCCGTGAAAAGCAGCTAAACCCCATTATAAAAATAAATTACTTTTCAAAACCCGTGAAACAAAGACAGTGAAAGAGAGAGAAATTCTTACAAAATTCGTTCAGGGGCTGTGATGCAACCTGGATTGACCATATCTAGACCCACAGCTGATTGAGACATAAGGGTGGACACTCTTGGGGCTGAGAGGTTCGGTGAGGTTGGGTGAGCCAACGCAGACCCTTTCAAGTAATACTGCATGGTACCGATCCCATGGGTCCCAAATCTCCAGGTTCAAGGGCATCTTCCTACATCGAAAACAGGCATGAGAAACCCAGAAGATGGTACACCGTGTGATCGGGAAAGGTTTCTAAAACGCACCTCATTTCTCATCTCCTTTGCTCGGGTTCGCCATTCCAGCCGATTTACTAGCCATCTCCCTCCTTGGAGAATCAGCACCTTTAACCTCCTGTTCCGTACAGGTTGCAATTTGTCCTGAGGATGAACGGGAAGAGGGGGAACCAATGAGAGACTAGCTCTAGGTGTTGGGACAGGCACAGGTCACTCTATTTTCCCATCAGGAAGAAGAATTAAGCACAAGCTCAGCCTGCCCCCCAGAACCAGAAGAGGGCCTGAAGCAATCCTGCGCTTTGGCGGCCAGCTCCCAAAAAAGCGAGTTGAAAAATGGAGCTCAGGGGCACTGCAATTCACAAACCTGCAGAGTTTTAAATGATACCTCTCGTCCACAAATATACTAAGGGAAGGCAACGAAGAGGCTTTGAAAGCAAGGCAGAATTGCAGGAAACAGATTTCAGGAGGTAGATTCGAATCGCCTTGAAAGCACATGAAAAGCGGCAAAACGTGGACAATGATGCCCTTGGCCAAAAAGGGCGTATGCGTTTTTTCCTGAATATATTCAGGAAAAAACGCATACGCCCTTTTTGGCCAACCAAGCAACCTGGAAAGGCCAATCAGCGCTCCAAAGAAGTCTCGCTTCCCAGCGGGCAAAAGGGCCATGTGGAAAAAAGTGTCCAAACCAGAAATGCAGGACCGGCCATGGAGAAATGGGAGCCTTGCTACGCTGATGGGTGGGATGTAAATTGCCAACAGCCACTCTGGAGAAGTGTACGGTGTGTTCTGAAACATCTAAAAAACACAGCTTGGAGAGCATAGGGCACTTCCACTCATGGGCGTATAAATTGGGAAAACTAAAAATCAGCAAGACACAGGCACCCCAAAGTTTAGGGCTGATCTGTTGACAAGAACCCCCACTTCATTACACCTGAAATATCCTAGGAAAGAGAAAAATGGATAAAGAAGTTGGGGTCCTCATGTACAATGGAATATCACTCAGCCATGAAATCAACGTCATAAGGCTAGTAGCAGCACGATGAGTGGATTTAGGTACGACGATTCTAAGTGAAATAAGTCACACAGAAAAAGACACTTATCATAAGATATCACTTCTAGAGGGAATGTAAAAACCGCTACACTTGAACTGAATTACAAAACAGAACAGAGTCACACGTTTAGAAAACACACTATGGCTGCTGAACGGGCAAGGTGAGGTGGGGTGATGCATAAAACAAGGGTTTCAAATTAGCTCCGATACCGTTCCATAAACCCAATATGTAAGAGACAAGACCTATTCCTTTTTCAGTGAACTGGACTCAACACCCCCTATTCACCGCACAAGAATATATCTGACTAGTAAGAATCTTCAAACCTATGTATTGATATCTCTCTGTAAGTGAGTCAAGGGGGTGTAAAGCGGCATAAACACAGCCGTGTAAAGCAGCTAAACCCCATTATAAAAATAAATTACTTTTCAAAACCCGTGAAACAAAGACAGTGAAAGAGAGAGAAATTCTTACAAAATTCGTTCAGGGGCTGTGATGCAACCTGGATTGACCATATCTAGACCCACAGCTGATTGAGACATAAGGGTGGACACTCTTGGGGCTGAGAGGTTCGGTGAGGTTGGGTGAGCCAACGCAGACCCTTTCAAGTAATACTGCATGGTACCCATCCCATGGGTCCCAAATCTCCAGGTTCAAGGGCATCTTCCTACATCGAAAACAGGCATGAGAAACCCAGAAGATGGTACACCGTGTGATCGGGAAAGGTTTCTAAAACGCACCTCATTTCTCATCTCCTTTGCTCGGGTTCGCCATTCCAGCCGATTTACTAGCCATCTCCCTCCTTGGAGAATCAGCACCTTTAACCTCCTGTTCCGTACAGGTTGCGAGTTGTCCTGAGGATGAACGGGAAGAGGGGGAACCAATGAGAGACTAGCTCTAGGTGTTGGGACAGGCACAGGTCACTCTATTTTCCCATCAGGAAGAAGAATTAAGCACAAGCTCAGCCTGCCCCCCAGAACCAGAAGAGGGCCTGAAGCAATCCTGCGCTTTTGCGGCCAGCTCCCAAAAAAGCGAGTTGAAAAATGGAGCTCAGGGGCACTGCAATTCACAAACCTGCAGAGTTTTAAATGATACCTCTCGTCCACAAATATATTAAGGGAAGGCTACGAAGAGGCTTTGAAAGCAAGGCAGAATTGCAGGAAACAGATTTCAGGAGGTAGATTCGAATCGCCTTGAAAGCACATGAAAAGCGGCAAAACGTGGACAATGATGCCCTTGGCCAAAAAGGGCGTATGCGTTTTTTCCTGAATATATTCAGGAAAAAACGCATACGCCCTTTTTGGCCAACCAAGCAACCTGGAAAGGCCAATCAGCGCTCCAAAGAAGTCTCGCTTCCCAGCGGGCAAAAGGGCCATGCGGAAAAAAGTGTCCAAACCAGAAATGCAGGACCGGCCATGGAGAAATGGGAGCCTTGCTACGCTGATGGGTGGGATGTAAATTGCCAACAGCCACTCTGGAGAAGTGTACGGTGTGTTCTGAAACATCTAAAAAACACAGCTTGGAGAGCATAGGGCACTTCCACTCATGGGCGTATAAATTGGGAAAACTAAAAATCAGCAAGACACAGGCACCCCAAAGTTTAGGGCTGCTCTGTTGACAAGAACCCCCACTTCATTACACCTTAAATATCCTAGGAAAGAGAAAAATGGGTAAAGCAGTTGGGGTCCTCATGTACAATGGAATATCACTCAGCCATGAAATCAACGTCATAAGGCTAGTAGCAGCACGATGAGTGGATTTAGGTACGACGATTCTAAGTGAAATAAGTCACACAGAAAAAGACACTTATCATAAGATATCACTTCTACAGGGAATGTAAAAACCGCTACACTTGAACTGAATTACAAACCAGAACAGAGTCACACGTTTAGAAAACACACTATGGCTGCTGAACGGGCAAGGTGAGGTGGGGTGATGCATAAAACAAGGGTTTCAAATTAGCTCAGATACCGTTCCATAAACCCAATATGTAAGAGACAAGACCTATTCCTTTTTCAGTGAACTGGACTCAACACCCCCTATTCACCGCACAAGAATATATCTGACTAGTAAGAATCTTCAAACCTATGTATTGATATCTCTCTGTAAGTGAGTCAAGGGGGTGTAAAGCGGCATAAACACAGCCGTGAAAAGCAGCTAAACCCCATTATAAAAATAAATTACTTTTCAAAACCCGTGAAACAAAGACAGTGAAAGAGAGAGAAATTCTTACAAAATTCGTTCAGGGGCTGTGATGCAACCTGGATTGACCATATCTAGACCCACAGCTGATTGAGACATAAGGGTGGACACTCTTGGGGCTGAGAGGTTCGGTGAGGTTGGGTGAGCCAATGCAGACCCTTTCAAGTAATACTGCATGGTACCCATTCCATGGGTCCCAAATCTCCAGGTTCAAGGGCATCTTCCTACATCGAAAACAGGCATGAGAAACCCAGAAGATGGTACACCGTGTGATCGGGAAAGGTTTCTAAAACGCACCTCATTTCTCATCTCCTTTGCTCGGGTTCGCCATTCCAGCCGATTTACTAGCCATCTCCCTCCTTGGAGAATCAGCACCTTTAACCTCCTGTTCCGTAGAGGTTGCAATTTGTCCTGAGGATGAAGGGGAAGAGGGGTAACCAATGAGAGACTAGCTCTAGTTGTTGGGACAGGCACAGGTCACTCTATTTTCCCATCAGGAAGAAGAATTAAGCACAAGCTCAGCCTGCCCCCCAGAACCAGAAGAGGGCCTGAAGCAATCCTGCGCTTTTGCTGCCAGCTCCCAAAAAAGCGAGTTGAAAAATGGAGCTCAGGGGCACTGCAATTCACAAACCTGCAGAGTTTTAAATGATACCTCTCGTCCACAAATATATTAAGGGAAGGCTACGAAGAGGCTTTGAAAGCAAGGCAGAATTGCAGGAAACAGATTTCAGGAGGTAGATTCGAATCGCCTTGAAAGCACATGAAAAGCGGCAAAACGTGGACAATGATGCCCTTGGCCAAAAAGGGCGTATGCGTTTTTTCCTGAATATATTCAGGAAAAAACGCATACGCCCTTTTTGGCCAATCAAGCAACCTGGAAAGGCCAATCAGCGCTCCAAAGAAGTCTCGCTTCCCAGCGGGCAAAAGGGCCATGCGGAAAAAAGTGTCAAAACCAGAAATGCAGGACCGGCCATGGAGAAATGGGAGCCTTGCTACGCTGATGGGTGGGATGTAAATTGCCAACAGCCACTCTGGAGAAGTGTACGGTGTGTTCTGAAACATCTAAAAAACACAGCTTGGAGTGCATAGGGCACTTCCACTCATGGGCGTATAAATTGGGAAAACTAAAAATCAGCAAGACACAGGCACCCCAAAGTTTAGGGCTGCTCTGTTGACAAGAACCCCCACTACATTACACCTTAAATATCCTAGGAAAGAGAAAAATGGATAAAGAAGTTGGGGTCCTCATGTATAATGGAATATCACTCAGCCATGAAATCAACGTCATAAGGCTAGTAGCAGCACGATGAGTGGATTTAGGTACGACGATTCTAAGTGAAATAAGTCACACAGAAAAAGACACTTATCATAAGATATCACTTCTAGAGGGAATGTAAAAACCGCTACACTTGAACTGAATTACAAAACAGAACAGAGTCACACGTTTAGAAAACACACTATGGCTGCTGAACGGGCAAGGTGAGGTGGGGTGATGCATAAAACAAGGGTTTCAAATTAGCTCCGATACCGTTCCATAAACCCAATATGTAAGAGACAAGACCTATTCCTTTTTCAGTGAACTGGACTCAACACCCCCTATTCACCGCACAAGAATATATCTGACTAGTAAGAATCTTCAAACCTATGTATTGATATCTCTCTGTAAGTGAGTCAAGGGGGTGTAAAGCGGCATAAACACAGCCGTGAAAAGCAGCTAAACCCCATTATAAAAATAAATTACTTTTCAAAACCCGTGAAACAAAGACAGTGAAAGAGAGAGAAATTCTTACAAAATTCGTTCAGGGGCTGTGATGCAACCTGGATTGACCATATCTAGACCCACAGCTGATTGAGACATAAGGGTGGACACTCTTGGGGCTGAGAGGTTCGGTGAGATTGGGTGAGCCAACGCAGACCCTTTCAAGTAATACTGCATGGTACCCATCCCATGGGTCCCAAATCTCCAGGTTCAAGGGCATCTTCCTACATCGAAAACAGGCATGAGAAACCCAGAAGATGGTACACCGTGTGATCGGGAAAGGTTTCTAAAACGCACCTCATTTCTCATCTCCTTTGCTCGGGTTCGCCATTCCAGCCGATTTACTAGCCATCTCCCTCCTTGGAGAATCAGCACCTTTAACCTCCTGTTCCGTACAGGTTGCAATTTGTCCTGAGGATGAACGGGAAGAGGGGGAACCAATGAGAGACTAGCTCTAGGTGTTGGGACAGGCACAGGTCACTCTATTTTCCCATCAGGAAGAAGAATTAAGCACAAGCTCAGCCTGCCCCCCAGAACCAGAAGAGGGCCTGAAGCAATCCTGCGCTTTTGCGGCCAGCTCCCAAAAAAGCGAGTTGAAAAATGGAGCTCAGGGGCACTGCAATTCACAAACCTGCAGAGTTTTAAATGATACCTCTCGTCCACAAATATATTAAGGGAAGGCTACGAAGAGGCTTTGAAAGCAAGGCAGAATTGCAGGAAACAGATTTCAGGAGGTAGATTCGAATCGCCTTGAAAGCACATGAAAAGCGGCAAAACGTGGACAATGATGCCCTTGGCCAAAAAGGGCGTATGCGTTTTTTCCTGAATATATTCAGGAAAAAACGCATACGCCCTTTTTGGCCAACCAAGCAACCTGGAAAGGCCAATCAGCGCTCCAAAGAAGTCTCGCTTCCCAGCGGGCAAAAGGGCCATGCGGAAAAAAGTGTCCAAACCAGAAATGCAGGACCGGCCATGGAGAAATGGGAGCCTTGCTACGCTGATGGGTGGGATGTAAATTGCCAACAGCCACTCTGGAGAAGTGTACGGTGTGTTCTGAAACATCTAAAAAACACAGCTTGGAGAGCATAGGGCACTTCCACTCATGGGCGTATAAATTGGGAAAACTAAAAATCAGCAAGACACAGGCACCCCAAAGTTTAGGGCTGCTCTGTTGACAAGAACCCCCACTTCATTACACCTTAAATATCCTAGGAAAGAGAAAAATGGATAAAGAAGTTGGGGTCCTCATGTACAATGGAATATCACTCAGCCATGAAATCAACGTCATAAGGCTAGTAGCAGCACGATGAGTGGATTTAGGTACGACGATTCTAAGTGAAATAAGTCACACAGAAAAAGACACTTATCATAAGATATCACTTCTAGAGGGAATGTAAAAACCGCTACACTTGAACTGAATTACAAAACAGAACAGAGTCACACGTTTAGAAAACACACTATGGCTGCTGAACGGGCAAGGTGAGGTGGGGTGATGCATAAAACAAGGGTTTCAAATTAGCTCCGATACCGTTCCATAAACCCAATATGTAAGAGACAAGACCTATTCCTTTTTCAGTGAACTGGACTCAACACCCCCTATTCACCGCACAAGAATATATCTGACTAAGAAGAATCTTCAAACCTATGTATTGATATCTCGCTGTAAGTGAGTCAAGGGGGTGTAAAGCGGCATAAACACAGCGGTGAAAAGCAGCTAAACCCCATTATAAAAATAAATTACTTTTCAAAACCCGTGAAACAAAGACAGTGAAAGAGAGAGAAATTCTTACAAAATTCGTTCAGGGGCTGTGATGCAACCTGGATTGACCATATCTAGACCCACAGCTGATTGAGACATAAGGGTGGACACTCTTGGGGCTGAGAGGTTCGGTGAGGTTGGGTGAGCCAACGCAGACCCTTTCAAGTAATACTGCATGGTACCCATCCCATGGGTCCCAAATCTCCAGGTTCAAGGGCATCTTCCGACGTCGAAAAAAGGCATGAGAAACCCAGAAGATGGTACACCGTGTGATCGGGAAAGGTTTCTAAAACGCACCTCATTTCTCATCTCCTTTGCTCGGGTTCGCCATTCCAGCCGATTTACTAGCCATCTCCCTCCTTGGAGAATCAGCACCTTTAACCTCCTGTTCCGTACAGGTTGCAATTTGTCCTGAGGATGAAGGGGAAGAGGGGGAACCAATGAGAGACTAGCTCTAGGTCTTGGGACAGGAACAGGTCACTCTATTTTCCCATCAGGAAGAAGAATTAAGCACAAGCTCAGCCTGCCCCCCAGAACCAGAAGAGGGCCTGAAGCAATCCTGCGCTTTTGCGGCCAGCTCCCAAAAAAGCGAGTTGAAAAATGGAGCTCAGGGGCACTGCAATTCACAAACCTGCAGAGTTTTAAATGATACCTCTCATCCACAAATATATTAAGGGAAGGCTACGAAGAGGCTTTGAAAGCAAGGCAGAATTGCAGGAAACAGATTTCAGGAGGTAGATTCGAATCGCCTTGAAAGCACATGAAAAGCGGCAAAACGTGGACAATGATGCCCTTGGCCAAAAAGGGCGTATGCGTTTTTTCCTGAATATATTCAGGAAAAAACGCATACGCCCTTTTTGGCCAACCAAGCAACCTGGAAAGGCCAATCAGCGCTCCAAAGAAGTCTCGCTTCCCAGCGGGCAAAAGGGCCATGCGGAAAAAAGTGTCCAAACCAGAAATGCAGGACCGGCCATGGAGAAATGGGAGCCTTCCTACGCTGATGGGTGGGATGTAAATTGCCAACAGCCACTCTGGAGAAGTGTACGGTGTGTTCTGAAACATCTAAAAAACACAGCTTGGAGAGCATAGGGCACTTCCACTCATGGGCGTATAAATTGGGAAAACTAAAAATCAGCAAGACACAGGCACCCCAAAGTTTAGGGCTGCTCTGTTGACAAGAACCCCCACTTCATTACACCTTAAATATCCTAGGAAAGAGAAAAATGGATAAAGAAGTTGGGGTCCTCATGTACAATGGAATATCACTCAGCCATGAAATCAATGTCATAAGGCTAGTAGCAGCACGATGAGTGGATTTAGGTACGACGATTCTAAGTGAAATAAGTCACACAGAAAAAGACACTTATCATAAGATATCACTTCTAGAGGGAATGTAAAAACTGCTACACTTGAACTGAATTACAAAACAGAACAGAGTCACACGTTTAGAAAACACACTATGGCTGCTGAACGGGCAAGGTGAGGTGGGGTGATGCATAAAACAAGGGTTTCAAATTAGCTCCGATACCGTTCCATAAACCCAATATGTAAGAGACAAGACCTATTCCTTTTTCAGTGAACTGGACTCAACACCCCCTATTCACCGCACAAGAATATATCTGACTAGGAAGAATCTTCAAACCTATGTATTGATATCTCTCTGTAAGTGAGTCAAGGGGGTGTAAAGCGGCATAAACACAGCCGTGAAAAGCAGCTAAACCCCATTATAAAAATAAATTACTTTTCAAAACCCGTGAAACAAAGACAGTGAAAGAGAGAGAAATTCTTACAAAATTCGTTCAGGGGCTGTGATGCATCCTGGATTGACCATATCTAGACCCACAGCTGATTGAGACATAAGGGTGGACACTCTTGGGGCTGAGAGGTTCGGTGAGGTTGGGTGAGCCAACGCAGACCCTTTCAAGTAATACTGCATGGTACCCATCCCATGGGTCCCAAATCTCCAGGTTCAAGGGCATCTTCCTACGTCGAAAACAGGCATGAGAAACCCAGAAGATGGTACACCGTGTGATCGGGAAAGGTTTCTAAAACGCACCTCATTTCTCATCTCCTTTGCTCGGGTTCGCCTTTCCAGCCGATTTACTAGCCATCTCCCTCCTTGGAGAATCAGCACCTTTAACCTCCTGTTCCGTACAGGTTGCAATTTGTCCTGAGGATGAACGGGAAGAGGGGGAACCAATGAGAGACTAGCTCTAGGTGTTGGGACAGGCACAGGTCACTCTATTTTCCCATCAGGAAGAAGAATTAAGCACAAGCTCAGCCTGCCCCCCAGAACCAGAAGAGGGCCTGAAGCAATCCTGCGCTTTTGCGGCCAGCTCCCAAAAAAGCGAGTTGAAAAATGGAGCTCAGGGGCACTGCAATTCACAAACCTGCAGAGTTTTAAATGATACCTCTCGTCCACAAATATATTAAGGGAAGGCTACGAAGAGGCTTTGAAAGCAAGGCAGAATTGCAGGAAACAGATTTCAGGAGGTAGATTCGAATCGCCTTGAAAGCACATGAAAAGCGGCAAAACGTGGACAATGATGCCCTTGGCCAAAAAGGGCGTATGCGTTTTTTCCTGAATATATTCAGGAAAAAACGCATACGCCCTTTTTGGCCAACCAAGCAACCTGGAAAGGCCAATCAGCGCTCCAAAGAAGTCTCGCTTCCCAGCGGGCAAAAGGGCCATGCGGAAAAAAGTGTCCAAACCAGAAATGCAGGACCGGCCATGGAGAAATGGGAGCCTTGCTACGCTGATGGGTGGGATGTAAATTGCCAACAGCCACTCTGGAGAAGTGTACGGTGTGTTCTGAAACATCTAAAAAACACAGCTTGGAGAGCATAGGGCACTTCCACTCATGGGCGTATAAATTGGGAAAACTAAAAATCAGCAAGACACAGGCACCCCAAAGTTTAGGGCTGCTCTGTTGACAAGAACCCCCACTTCATTACACCTGAAATATCCTAGGAAAGAGAAAAATGGATAAAGAAGTTGGGGTCCTCATGTACAATGGAATATCACTCAGCCATGAAATCAACGTCATAAGGCTAGTAGCAGCACGATGAGTGGATTTAGGTACGACGATTCTAAGTGAAATAAGTCACACAGAAAAAGACACTTATCATAAGATATCACTTCTAGAGGGAATGTAAAAACTGCTACACTTGAACTGAATTACAAAACAGAACAGAGTCACACGTTTAGAAAACACACTATGGCTGCTGAACGGGCAAGGTGAGGTGGGGTGATGCATAAAACAAGGGTTTCAAATTAGCTCCGATACCGTTCCATAAACCCAATATGTAAGAGACAAGACCTATTCCTTTTTCAGTGAACTGGACTCAACACCCCCTATTCACCGCACAAGAATATATCTGACTAGTAAGAATCTTCAAACCTATGTATTGATATCTCTCTGTAAGTGAGTCAAGGGGGTGTAAAGCGGCATAAACACAGCCGTGAAAAGCAGCTAAACCCCATTATAAAAATAAATTACTTTTCAAAACCCGTGAAACAAAGACAGTGAAAGAGAGAGAAATTCTTACAAAATTCGTTCAGGGGCTGTGATGCAACCTGGATTGACCAAATCTAGACCCACAGCTGATTGAGACATAAGGGTGGACACTCTTGGGGCTGAGAGGTTCGGTGAGGTTGGGTGAGCCAACGCAGACATTTTCAAGTAATACTGCATGGTACCCATCCCATGGGTCCCAAATCTCCAGGTTCAAGGGCATCTTCCTACATCGAAAACAGGCATGAGAAACCCAGAAGATGGTACACCGTGTGATCGGGAAAGGTTTCTAAAACGCACCTCATTTCTCATCTCCTTTGCTCGGGTTCGCCATTCCAGCCGATTTACTAGCCATCTCCCTCCTTGGAGAATCAGCACCTTTAACCTCCTGTTCCGTACAGGTTGCAATTTGTCCTGAGGATGAACGGGAAGAGGGGGAACCAATGAGAGACTAGCTCTAGGTGTTGGGACAGGCACAGGTCACTCTATTTTCCCATCAGGAAGAAGAATTAAGCACAAGCTCAGCCTGCCCCCCAGAACCAGAAGAGGGCCTGAAGCAATCCTGCGCTTTTGCGGCCAGCTCCCAAAAAAGCGAGTTGAAAAATGGAGCTCAGGGGCACTGCAATTCACAAACCTGCAGAGTTTTAAATGATACCTCTCGTCCACAAATATATTAAGGGAAGGCTACGAAGAGGCTTTGAAAGCAAGGCAGAATTGCAGGAAACAGATTTCAGGAGGTAGATTCGAATCGCCTTGAAAGCACATGAAAAGCGGCAAAACGTGGACAATGATGCCCTTGGCCAAAAAGGGCGTATGCGTTTTTTCCTGAATATATTCAGGAAAAAACGCATACGCCCTTTTTGGCCAACCAAGCAACCTGGAAAGGCCAATCAGCGCTCCAAAGAAGTCTCGCTTCCCAGCGGGCAAAAGGGCCATGCGGAAAAAAGTGTCCAAACCAGAAATGCAGGACCGGCCATGGAGAAATGGGAGCCTTGCTACGCTGATGGGTGGGATGTAAATTGCCAACAGCCACTCTGGAGAAGTGTACGGTGTGTTCTGAAACATCTAAAAAACACAGCTTGGAGAGCATAGGGCACTTCCACTCATGGGCGTATAAATTGGGAAAACTAAAAATCAGCAAGACACAGGCACCCCAAAGTTTAGGGCTGCTCTGTTGACAAGAACCCCCACTTCATTACACCTTAAATATCCTAGGAAAGAGAAAAATGGATAAAGAAGTTGGGGTCCTCATGTACAATGGAATATCACTCAGCCATGAAATCAACGTCATAAGGCTAGTAGCAGCACGATGAGTGGATTTAGGTACGACGATTCTAAGTGAAATAAGTCACACAGAAAAAGACACTTATCATAAGATATCACTTCTAGAGGGAATGTAAAAACCGCTACACTTGAACTGAATTACAAAACAGAACAGAGTCACACGTTTAGAAAACACACTATGGCTGCTGAACGGGCAAGGTGAGGTGGGGTGATGCATAAAACAAGGGTTTCAAATTAGCTCAGATACCGTTCCATAAACCCAATATGTAAGAGACAAGACCTATTCCTTTTTCAGTGAACTGGACTCAACACCCCCTATTCACCGCACAAGAATATATCTGACTAGGAAGAATCTTCAAACCTATGTATTGATATCTCTCTGTAAGTGAGTCAAGGGGGTGTAAAGCGGCATAAACACAGCCGTGAAAAGCAGCTAAACCCCATTATAAAAATAAATTACTTTTCAAAACCCGTGAAACAAAGACAGTGAAAGAGAGAGAAATTCTTACAAAATTCGTTCAGGGGCTGTGATGCAACCTGGATTGACCATATCTAGACCCACAGCTGATTGAGACATAAGGGTGGACACTCTTGGGGCTGAGAGGTTCGGTGAGGTTGGGTGAGCCAACGCAGACCCTTTCAAGTAATACTGCATGGTACCCATCCCATGGGTCCCAAATCTCCAGGTTCAAGGGCATCTTCCTACGTCGAAAACAGGCATGAGAAACCCAGAAGATGGTACACCGTGTGATCGGGAAAGGTTTCTAAAACGCACCTCATTTCTCATCTCCTTTGCTCGGGTTCGCCATTCCAGCCGATTTACTAGCCATCTCCCTCCTTGGAGAATCAGCACCTTTAACCTCCTGTTCCGTACAGGTTGCAATTTGTCCTGAAGATGAACGGGAAGAGGGGGAACCAATGAGAGACTAGCTCTAGGTGTTGGGACAGGCACAGGTCACTCTATTTTCCCATCAGGAAGAAGAATTAAGCACAAGCTCAGCCTGCCCCCCAGAACCAGAAGAGGGCCTGAAGCAATCCTGCGCTTTTGCGGCCAGCTCCCAAAAAAGCGAGTTGAAAAATGGAGCTCAGGGGCACTGCAATTCACAAACCTGCAGAGTTTTAAATGATACCTCTCGTCCACAAATATATTAAGGGAAGGCTACGAAGAGGCTTTGAAAGCAAGGCAGAATTGCAGGAAACAGATTTCAGGAGGTAGATTCGAATCGCCTTGAAAGCACATGAAAAGCGGCAAAACGTGGACAATGATGCCCTTGGCCAAAAAGGGCGTATGCGTTTTTTCCTGAATATATTCAGGAAAAAACGCATACGCCCTTTTTGGCCAACCAAGCAACCTGGAAAGGCCAATCAGCGCTCCAAAGAAGTCTCGCTTCCCAGCGGGCAAAAGGGCCATGCGGAAAAAAGTGTCCAAACCAGAAATGCAGGACCGGCCATGGAGAAATGGGAGCCTTGCTACGCTGATGGGTGGGATGTAAATTGCCAACAGCCACTCTGGAGAAGTGTACGGTGTGTTCTGAAACATCTAAAAAACACAGCTTGGAGAGCATAGGGCACTTCCACTCATGGGCGTATAAATTGGGAAAACTAAAAATCAGCAAGACACAGGCACCCCAAAGTTTAGGGCTGCTCTGTTGACAAGAACCCCCACTTCATTACACCTTAAATATCCTAGGAAAGAGAAAAATGGATAAAGAAGTTGGGGTCCTCATGTACAATGGAATATCACTCAGCCATGAAATCAACGTCATAAGGCTAGTAGCAGCACGATGAGTGGATTTAGGTACGACGATTCTAAGTGAAATAAGTCACACAGAAAAAGACACTTATCATAAGATATCACTTCTAGAGGGAATGTAAAAACCGCTACACTTGAACTGAATTACAAAACAGAACAGAGTCACACGTTTAGAAAACACACTATGGCTGCTGAACGGGCAAGGTGAGGTGGGGTGATGCATAAAACAAGGGTTTCAAATTAGCTCAGATACCGTTCCATAAACCCAATATGTAAGAGACAAGACCTATTCCTTTTTCAGTGAACTGGACTCAACACCCCCTATTCACCGCACAAGAATATATCTGACTAGTAAGAATCTTCAAACCTATGTATTGATATCTCTCTGTAAGTGAGTCAAGGGGGTGTAAAGCGGCATAAACACAGCCGTGAAAAGCAGCTAAACCCCATTATAAAAATAAATTACTTTTCAAAACCCGTGAAACAAAGACAGTGAAAGAGAGAGAAATTCTTACAAAATTCGTTCAGGGGCTGTGATGCAACCTGGATTGACCATATCTAGACCCACAGCTGATTGAGACATAAGGGTGGACACTCTTGGGGCTGAGAGGTTCGGTGAGGTTGGGTGAGCCAACGCAGACCCTTTCAAGTAATACTGCATGGTACCCATCCCATGGGTCCCAAATCTCCAGGTTCAAGGGCATCTTCCTACATCGAAAACAGGCATGAGAAACCCAGAAGATGGTACACCGTGTGATCGGGAAAGGTTTCTAAAACGCACCTCATTTCTCATCTCCTTTGCTCGGGTTCGCCATTCCAGCCGATTTACTAGCCATCTCCCTCCTTGGAGAATCAGCACCTTTAACCTCCTGTTCCGTACAGGTTGCAACTTGTCCTGAGGTTGAACGGGAAGAGGGGGAACCAATGAGAGACTAGCTCTAGGTGTTGGGACAGGCACAGGTCACTCTATTTTCCCATCAGGAAGAAGAATTAAGCACAAGCTCAGCCTGCCCCCCAGAACCAGAAGAGGGCCTGAAGCAATCCTGCGCTTTTGCGGCCAGCTCCCAAAAAAGCGAGTTGAAAAATGGAGCTCAGGGGCACTGCAATTCACAAACCTGCAGAGTTTTAAATGATACCTCTCGTCCACAAATATATTAAGGGAAGGCTACGAAGAGGCTTTGAAAGCAAGGCAGAATTGCAGGAAACAGATTTCAGGAGGTAGATTCGAATCGCCTTGAAAGCACATGAAAAGCGGCAAAACGTGGACAATGATGCCCTTGGCCAAAAAGGGCGTATGCGTTTTTTCCTGAATATATTCAGGAAAAAACGCATACGCCCTTTTTGGCCAACCAAGCAACCTGGAAAGGCCAATCAGCGCTCCAAAGAAGTCTCGCTTCCCAGCGGGCAAAAGGGCCATGCGGAAAAAAGTGTCCAAACCAGAAATGCAGGACCGGCCATGGAGAAATGGGAGCCTTGCTACGCTGATGGGTGGGATGTAAATTGCCAACAGCCACTCTGGAGAAGTGTACGGTGTGTTCTGAAACATCTAAAAAACACAGCTTGGAGAGCATAGGGCACTTCCACTCATGGGCGTATAAATTGGGAAAACTAAAAATCAGCAAGACACAGGCACCCCAAAGTTTAGGGCTGCTCTGTTGACAAGAACCCCCACTTCATTACACCTTAAATATCCTAGGAAAGAGAAAAATGGATAAAGAAGTTGGGGTCCTCATGTACAATGGAATATCACTCAGCCATGAAATCAACGTCATAAGGCTAGTAGCAGCACGATGAGTGGATTTAGGTACGACGATTCTAAGTGAAATAAGTCACACAGAAAAAGACACTTATCATAAGATATCACTTCTAGAGGGAATGTAAAAACCGCTACACTTGAACTGAATTACAAAACAGAACAGAGTCACACGTTTAGAAAACACACTATGGCTGCTGAACGGGCAAGGTGAGGTGGGGTGATGCATAAAACAAGGGTTTCAAATTAGCTCAGATACCGTTCCATAAACCCAATATGTAAGAGACAAGACCTATTCCTTTTTCAGTGAACTGGACTCAACACCCCCTATTCACCGCACAAGAATATATCTGACTAGGAAGAATCTTCAAACCTATGTATTGATATCTCTCTGTAAGTGAGTCAAGGGGGTGTAAAGCGGAATAAACACAGCCGTGAAAAGCAGCTAAACCCCATTATAAAAATAAATTACTTTTCAAAACCCGTGAAACAAAGACAGTGAAAGAGAGAGAAATTCTTACAAAATTCGTTCAGGGGCTGTGATGCAACCTGGATTGACCATATCTAGACCCACAGCTGATTGAGACATAAGGGTGGACACTCTTGGGGCTGAGAGGTTCGGTGAGGTTGGGTGAGCCAACGCAGACCCTTTCAAGTAATACTGCATGGTACCCATCCCATGGGTCCCAAATCTCCAGGTTCAAGGGCATCTTCCTACGTCGAAAACAGGCATGAGAAACCCAGAAGATGGTACACCGTGTGATCGGGAAAGGTTTCTAAAACGCACCTCATTTCTCATCTCCTTTGCTCGGGTTCGCCATTCCAGCCGATTTACTAGCCATCTCCCTCCTTGGAGAATCAGCACCTTTAACCTCCTGTTCCGTACAGGTTGCAATTTGTCCTGAGGATGAACGGGAAGAGGGGGAACCAATGAGAGACTAGCTCTAGGTGTTGGGACAGGCACAGGTCACTCTATTTTCCCATCAGGAAGAAGAATTAAGCACAAGCTCAGCCTGCCCCCCAGAACCAGAAGAGGGCCTGAAGCAATCCTGCGCTTTTGCGGCCAGCTCCCAAAAAAGCGAGTTGAAAAATGGAGCTCAGGGGCACTGCAATTCACAAACCTGCAGAGTTTTAAATGATACCTCTCGTCCACAAATATATTAAGGGAAGGCTACGAAGAGGCTTTGAAAGCAAGGCAGAATTGCAGGAAACAGATTTCAGGAGGTAGATTCGAATCGCCTTGAAAGCACATGAAAAGCGGCAAAACGTGGACAATGATGCCCTTGGCCAAAAAGGGCGTATGCGTTTTTTCCTGAATATATTCAGGAAAAAACGCATACGCCCTTTTTGGCCAACCAAGCAACCTGGAAAGGCCAATCAGCGCTCCAAAGAAGTCTCGCTTCCCAGCGGGCAAAAGGGCCATGCGGAAAAAAGTGTCCAAACCAGAAATGCAGGACCGGCCATGGAGAAATGGGAGCCTTGCTACGCTGATGGGTGGGATGTAAATTGCCAACAGCCACTCTGGAGAAGTGTACGGTGTGTTCTGAAACATCTAAAAAACACAGCTTGGAGAGCATAGGGCACTTCCACTCATGGGCGTATAAATTGGGAAAACTAAAAATCAGCAAGACACAGGCACCCCAAAGTTTAGGGCTGCTCTGTTGACAAGAACCCCCACTTCATTACACCTGAAATATCCTAGGAAAGAGAAAAATGGATAAAGAAGTTGGGGTCCTCATGTACAATGGAATATCACTCAGCCATGAAATCAACGTCATAAGGCTAGTAGCAGCACGATGAGTGGATTTAGGTACGACGATTCTAAGTGAAATAAGTCACACAGAAAAAGACACTTATCATAAGATATCACTTCTAGAGGGAATGTAAAAACCGCTACACTTGAACTGAATTACAAAACAGAACAGAGTCACACGTTTAGAAAACACACTATGGCTGCTGAACGGGCAAGGTGAGGTGGGGTGATGCATAAAACAAGGGTTTCAAATTAGCTCAGATACCGTTCCATAAACCCAATATGTAAGAGACAAGACCTATTCCTTTTTCAGTGAACTGGACTCAACACCCCCTATTCACCGCACAAGAATATATCTGACTAGTAAGAATCTTCAAACCTATGTATTGATATCTCTCTGTAAGTGAGTCAAGGGGTTGTAAAGCGGCATAAACACAGCCGTGAAAAGCAGCTAAACCCCATTATAAAAATAAATTACTTTTCAAAACCAGTGAAACAAAGACAGTGAAAGAGAGAGAAATTCTTACAAAATTCGTTCAGGGGCTGTGATGCAACCTGGATTGACCATATCTAGACCCACAGCTGATTGAGACATAAGGGTGGACACTCTTGGGGCTGAGAGGTTCGGTGAGGTTGGGTGAGCCAACGCAGACCCTTTCAAGTAATACTGCATGGTACCCATCCCATGGGTCCCAAATCTCCAGGTTCAAGGGCATCTTCCTACATCGAAAACAGGCATGAGAAACCCAGAAGATGGTACACCGTGTGATCGGGAAAGGTTTCTAAAACGCACCTCATTTCTCATCTCCTTTGCTCGGGTTCGCCATTCCAGCCGATTTACTAGCCATCTCCCTCCTTGGAGAATCAGCACCTTTAACCTCCTGTTCCGTACAGGTTGCAATTTGTCCTGAGGATGAACGGGAAGAGGGGGAACCAATGAGAGACTAGCTCTAGGTGTTGGGACAGGCACAGGTCACTCTATTTTCCCATCAGGAAGAAGAATTAAGCACAAGCTCAGCCTGCCCCCCAGAACCAGAAGAGGGCCTGAAGCAATCCTGCGCTTTTGCGGCCAGCTCCCAAAAAAGCGAGTTGAAAAATGGAGCTCAGGGGCACTGCAATTCACAAACCTGCAGAGTTTTAAATGATACCTCTCGTCCACAAATATATTAAGGGAAGGCTACGAAGAGGCTTTGAAAGCAAGGCAGAATTGCAGGAAACAGATTTCAGGAGGTAGATTCGAATCGCCTTGAAAGCACATGAAAAGCGGCAAAACGTGGACAATGATGCCCTTGGCCAAAAAGGGCGTATGCGTTTTTTCCTGAATATATTCAGGAAAAAACGCATACGCCCTTTTTGGCCAACCAAGCAACCTGGAAAGGCCAATCAGCGCTCCAAAGAAGTCTCGCTTCCCAGCGGGCAAAAGGGCCATGCGGAAAAAAGTGTCCAAACCAGAAATGCAGGACCGGCCATGGAGAAATGGGAGCCTTGCTACGCTGATGGGTGGGATGTAAATTGCCAACAGCCACTCTGGAGAAGTGTACGGTGTGTTCTGAAACATCTAAAAAACACAGCTTGGAGAGCATAGGGCACTTCCACTCATGGGCGTATAAATTGGGAAAACTAAAAATCAGAAAGACACAGGCACCCCAAAGTTTAGGGCTGCTCTGTTGACAAGAACCCCCACTTCATTACACCTTAAATATCCTAGGAAAGAGAAAAATGGATAAAGAAGTTGTGGTCCTCCTGTACAATGGAATATCACTCAGCCATGAAATCCACGTCATAAGGCTAGTAGCAGCACGATGAGTGGATTTAGGTACGACGATTCTAAGTGAAATAAGTCACACAGAAAAAGACACTTATCATAAGATATCACTTCGAGAGGGAATGTAAAAACCGCTACACTTGAACTGAATTACAAAACAGAACAGAGTCACACGTTTAGGAAACACTATGGCTGCTGAACGGGAAAGGTGAGGGGGGGTGATGCATAAAACAAGGGTTTCAAATTAGCTCCGATACCATTCCATAAACCCAATATGTAAGAGACAAGACCTATTCCTTTTTCAGTGAACTGGACTCAACACCCCCTATTCACCGCACAAGAATATATCTGACTAGGAAGAATCTTCAAACCTATGTATTGATATCTCTCTGTAAGTGAGTCAAGGGGGTGTAAAGCGGCATAAACACAGCCGTGAAAAGCAGCTAAACCCCATTATAAAAATAAATTACTTTTCAAAACACGTGAAACAAAGACAGTGAAAGAGAGAGAAATTCTTACAAAATTCGTTCAGGGGCTGTGATGCAACCTGGATTGACCATATCTAGACCCACAGCTGATTGAGACATAAGGGTGGACACTCTTGGGGCTGAGAGGTTCGGTGAGGTTGGGTGAGCCAACGCAGACCCTTTCAAGGAATACTGCATGCTACCCATCCCATGGGTCCCAAATCTCCAGGTTCAAGGGCAACTTCCTACATCGAAAACAGGCATGAGAAACCCAGAAGATGGTACACCGTGTGATCGGGAAAGGTTTCTAAAACGCACCTCATTTCTCATCTCCTTTGCTCGGGTTCGCCATTCCAGCCGATTTACTAGCCATCTCCCTCCTTGGAGAATCAGCACCTTTAACCTCCTGTTCCGTAGAGGTTGCAATTTGTCCTGAGCATAAAGGGGAAGAGGGGGAACCAATGAGAGACTAGCTCTAGGTGTTGGGACAGGCACAGGTCACTCTATTTTCCCATCAGGAAGAAGAATTAAGCACAAGCTCAGCCTGCCCCCCAGAACCAGAAGAGGGCCTGAAGCAATCCTCCGCTTTTGCGGCCAGCTCCCAAAAAAGCGAGTTGAAAAATGGAGCTCAGGGGCACTGCAATTCACAAACCTGCAGAGTTTTAAATGATACCTCTCGTCCACAAATATATTAAGGGAAGGCTACGAAGAGGCTTTGAAAGCAAGGCAGAATTGCAGGAAACAGATTTCAGGAGGTAGATTCGAATCGCCTTGAAAGCACATGAAAAGCGGCAAAACGTGGACAATGATGCCCTTGGCCAAAAAGGGCGTATGCGTTTTTTCCTGAATATATTCAGGAAAAAACGCATACGCCCTTTTTGGCCAACCAAGCAACCTGGAAAGGCCAATCAGCGCTCCAAAGAAGTCTCGCTTCCCAGCGGGCAAAAGGGCCATGCGGAAAAAAGTGTCCAAACCAGAAATGCAGGACCGGCCATGGAGAAATGGGAGCCTTGCTACGCTGATGGGTGGGATGTAAATTGCCAACAGCCACTCTGGAGAAGTGTACGGTGTGTTCTGAAACATCTAAAAAACACAGCTTGGAGAGCATAGGGCACTTCCACTCATGGGCGTATAAATTGGGAAAACTAAAAATCAGCAAGACACAGGCACCCCAAAGTTTAGGGCTGCTCTGTTGACAAGAACCCCCACTTCATTACACCTGAAATATCCTAGGAAAGAGAAAAATGGATAAAGAAGTTGGGGTCCTCATGTACAATGGAATATCACTCAGCCATGAAATCAACGTCATAAGGCTAGTAGCAGCACGATGAGTGGATTTAGGTACGACGATTCTAAGTGAAATAAGTCACACAGAAAAAGACACTTATCATAAGATATCACTTCTAGAGGGAATGTAAAAACCGCTACACTTGAACTGAATTACAAAACAGAACAGAGTCACACGTTTAGAAAACACACTATGGCTGCTGAACGGGCAAGGTGAGGTGGGGTGATGCATAAAACAAGGGTTTCAAATTAGCTCAGATACCGTTCCATAAACCCAATATGTAAGAGAGAAGACCTATTCCTTTTTCAGTGAACTGGACTCAACACCCCCTATTCACCGCACAAGAATATATCTGACTAGTAAGAATCTTCAAACCTATGTATTGATATCTCTCTGTAAGTGAGTCAAGGGGGTGTAAAGCGGCATAAACACAGCCGTGAAAAGCAGCTAAACCCCATTATAAAAATAAATTACTTTTCAAAACCCGTGAAACAAAGACAGTGAAAGAGAGAGAAATTCTTACAAAATTCGTTCAGGGGCTGTGATGCAACCTGGATTGACCATATCTAGACCCACAGCTGATTGAGACATAAGGGTGGACACTCTTGGGGCTGAGAGGTTCGGTGAGGTTGGGTGAGCCAACGCAGACCCTTTCAAGTAATACTGCATGGTACCCATCCCATGGGTCCCAAATCTCCAGGTTCAAGGGCATCTTCCTACATCGAAAACAGGCATGAGAAACCCAGAAGATGGTACACCGTGTGATCGGGAAAGGTTTCTAAAACGCACCTCATTTCTCATCTCCTTTGCTCGGGTTCGCCATTCCAGCCGATTTACTAGCCATCTCCCTCCTTGGAGAATCAGCACCTTTAACCTCCTGTTCCGTACAGGTTGCAATTTGTCCTGAGGATGAACGGGAAGAGGGGGAACCAATGAGAGACTAGCTCTAGGTGTTGGGACAGGCACAGGTCACTCTATTTTCCCATCAGGAAGAAGAATTAAGCACAAGCTCAGCCTGCCCCCCAGAACCAGAAGAGGGCCTGAAGCAATCCTGCGCTTTTGCGGCCAGCTCCCAAAAAAGCGAGTTGAAAAATGGAGCTCAGGGGCACTGCAATTCACAAACCTGCAGAGTTTTAAATGATACCTCTCGTCCACAAATATATTAAGGGAAGGCTACGAAGAGGCTTTGAAAGCAAGGCAGAATTGCAGGAAACAGATTTCAGGAGGTAGATTCGAATCGCCTTGAAAGCACATGAAAAGCGGCAAAACGTGGACAATGATGCCCTTGGCCAAAAAGGGCGTATGCGTTTTTTCCTGAATATATTCAGGAAAAAACGCATACGCCCTTTTTGGCCAACCAAGCAACCTGGAAAGGCCAATCAGCGCTCCAAAGAAGTCTCGCTTCCCAGCGGGCAAAAGGGCCATGCGGAAAAAAGTGTCCAAACCAGAAATGCAGGACCGGCCATGGAGAAATGGGAGCCTTGCTACGCTGATGGGTGGGATGTAAATTGCCAACAGCCACTCTGGAGAAGTGTACGGTGTGTTCTGAAACATCTAAAAAACACAGCTTGGAGAGCATAGGGCACTTCCACTCATGGGCGTATAAATTGGGAAAACTAAAAATCAGCAAGACACAGGCACCCCAAAGTTTAGGGCTGCTCTGTTGACAAGAACCCCCACTTCATTACACCTTAAATATCCTAGGAAAGAGAAAAATGGATAAAGAAGTTGTGGTCCTCCTGTACAATGGAATATCACTCAGCCATGAAATCCACGACATAAGGCTAGTAGCAGCACGATGAGAGGATTTAGGTACGACGATTCTAAGTGAAATAAGTCACACAGAAAAAGACACTTATCATAAGATATCACTTCGAGAGGGAATGTAAAAACCGCTACACTTGAACTGAATTACAAAACAGAACAGAGTCACACATTTAGGAAACACACTATGGCTGCTGAACGGGAAAGGTGAGGGGGGGTGATGCATAAAACAAGGGTTTCAAATTAGCTCCGATACCGTTCCATAAACCCAATATGTAAGAGACAAGACCTATTCCTTTTTCAGTGAACTGGACTCAACACCCCCTATTCACCGCACAAGAATATATCTGACTAGGAAGAATCTTCAAACCTATGTATTGATATCTCTCTGTAAGTGAGTCAAGGGGGTGTAAAGCGGCATAAACACAGCCGTGAAAAGCAGCTAAACCCCATTATAAAAATAAATTACTTTTCAAAACACGTGAAACAAAGACAGTGAAAGAGAGAGAAATTCTTACAAAATTCGTTCAGGGGCTGTGATGCAACCTGGATTGACCATATCTAGACCCACAGCTGATTGAGACATAAGGGTGGACACTCTTGGGGCTGAGAGGTTCGGTAAGGTTGGGTGAGCCAACGCAGACCCTTTCAAGGAATACTGCATGCTACCCATCCCATGGGTCCCAAATCTCCAGGTTCAAGGGCAACTTCCTACATCGAAAACAGGCATGAGAAACCCAGAAGATGGTACACCGTGTGATCGGGAAAGGTTTCTAAAACGCACCTCATTTCTCATCTCCTTTGCTCGGGTTCGCCATTCCAGCCGATTTACTAGCCATCTCCCTCCTTGGAGAATCAGCACCTTTAACCTCCTGTTCCGTAGAGGTTGCAATTTGTCCTGAGCATAAAGGGGAAGAGGGGGAACCAATGAGAGACTAGCTCTAGGTGTTGGGACAGGCACAGGTCACTCTATTTTCCCATCAGGAAGAAGAATTAAGCACAAGCTCAGCCTGCCCCCCAGAACCAGAAGAGGGCCTGAAGCAATCCTGCGCTTTTGCGGCCAGCTCCCAAAAAAGCGAGTTGAAAAATGGAGCTCAGGGGCACTGCAATTCACAAACCTGCAGAGTTTTAAATGATACCTCTCGTCCACAAATATATTAAGGGAAGGCTACGAAGAGGCTTTGAAAGCAAGGCAGAATTGCAGGAAACAGATTTCAGGAGGTAGATTCGAATCGCCTTGAAAGCACATGAAAAGCGGCAAAACGTGGACAATGATGCCCTTGGCCAAAAAGGGCGTATGCGTTTTTTCCTGAATATATTCAGGAAAAAACGCATACGCCCTTTTTGGCCAACCAAGCAACCTGGAAAGGCCAATCAGCGCTCCAAAGAAGTCTCGCTTCCCAGCGGGCAAAAGGGCCATGCGGAAAAAAGTGTCCAAACCAGAAATGCAGGACCGGCCATGGAGAAATGGGAGCCTTGCTACGCTGATGGGTGGGATGTAAATTGCCAACAGCCACTCTGGAGAAGTGTACGGTGTGTTCTGAAACATCTAAAAAACACAGCTTGGAGAGCATAGGGCACTTCCACTCATGGGCGTATAAATTGGGAAAACTAAAAATCAGCAAGACACAGGCACCCCAAAGTTTAGGGCTGCTCTGTTGACAAGAACCCCCACTTCATTACACCTTAAATATCCTAGGAAAGAGAAAAATGGATAAAGAAGTTGGGGTCCTCATGTACAATGGAATATCACTCAGCCATGAAATCAACGTCATAAGGCTAGTAGCAGCACGATGAGTGGATTTAGGTACGACGATTCTAAGTGAAATAAGTCACACAGAAAAAGACACTTATCATAAGATATCACTTCTAGAGGGAATGTAAAAACCGCTACACTTGAACTGAATTACAAAACAGAACAGAGTCACACGTTTAGAAAACACACTATGGCTGCTGAACGGGCAAGGTGAGGTGGGGTGATGCATAAAACAAGGGTTTCAAATTAGCTCCGATACCGTTCCATAAACCCAATATGTAAGAGACAAGACCTATTCCTTTTTCAGTGAACTGGACTCAACACCCCCTATTCACCGCACAAGAATATATCTGACTAGTAAGAATCTTCAAACCTATGTATTGATATCTCTCTGTAAGTGAGTCAAGGGGGTGTAAAGCGGCATAAACACAGCCGTGAAAAGCAGCTAAACCCCATTATAAAAATAAATTACTTTTCAAAACCCGTGAAACAAAGACAGTGAAAGAGAGAGAAATTCTTACAAAATTCGTTCAGGGGCTGTGATGCAACCTGGATTGACCATATCTAGACCCACAGCTGATTGAGACATAAGGGTGGACACTCTTGGGGCTGAGAGGTTCGGTGAGGTTGGGTGAGCCAACGCAGACCCTTTCAAGTAATACTGCATGGTACCCATCCCATGGGTCCCAAATCTCCAGGTTCAAGGGCTTCTTCCTACATCGAAAACAGGCATGAGAAACCCAGAAGATGGTACACCGTGTGATCGGGAAAGGTTTCTAAAACGCACCTCATTTCTCATCTCCTTTGCTCGGGTTCGCCATTCCAGCCGATTTACTAGCCATCTCCCTCCTTGGAGAATCAGCACCTTTAACCTCCTGTTCCGTACAGGTTGCAATTTGTCCTGAGGATGAACGGGAAGAGGGGGAACCAATGAGAGACTAGCTCTAGGTGTTGGGACAGGCACAGGTCACTCTATTTTCCCATCAGGAAGAAGAATTAAGCACAAGCTCAGCCTGCCCCCCAGAACCAGAAGAGGGCCTGAAGCAATCCTGCGCTTTTGCGGCCAGCTCCCAAAAAAGCGAGTTGAAAAATGGAGCTCAGGGGCACTGCAATTCACAAACCTGCAGAGTTTTAAATGATACCTCTCGTCCACAAATATATTAAGGGAAGGCTACGAAGAGGCTTTGAAAGCAAGGCAGAATTGCAGGAAACAGATTTCAGGAGGTAGATTCGAATCGCCTTGAAAGCACATGAAAAGCGGCAAAACGTGGACAATGATGCCCTTGGCCAAAAAGGGCGTATGCGTTTTTTCCTGAATATATTCAGGAAAAAACGCATACGCCCTTTTTGGCCAACCAAGCAACCTGGAAAGGCCAATCAGCGCTCCAAAGAAGTCTCGCTTCCCAGCGGGCAAAAGGGCCATGCGGAAAAAAGTGTCCAAACCAGAAATGCAGGACCGGCCATGGAGAAATGGGAGCCTTGCTACGCTGATGGGTGGGATGTAAATTGCCAACAGCCACTCTGGAGGAGTGTACGGTGTGTTCTGAAACATCTAAAAAACACAGCTTGGAGAGCATAGGGCACTTCCACTCATGGGCGTATAAATAGGGAAAACTAAAAATCAGCAAGACACAGGCACCCCAAAGTTTAGGGCTGCTCTGTTGACAAGAACCCCCACTTCATTACACCTTAAATATCCTAGGAAAGCGAAAAATGGATAAAGAAGTTGGGGTCCTCATGTACAATGGAATATCACTCAGCCATGAAATCCACGTCATAAGGCTAGTAGCAGCACGATGAGTGGATTTAGGTACGACGATTCTAAGTGAAATAAGTCACACAGAAAAAGACACTTATCATAAGATATCACTTCTAGAGGGAATGTAAAAACTGCTACACTTGAACTGAATTACAAAACAGAACAGAGTCACACGTTTAGGAAACACACTATGGCTGCTGAACGGGCAAGGTGAGGTGGGGTGATGCATAAAACAAGGGTTTCAAATTAGCTCAGATACCGTTCCATAAACCCAATATGTAAGAGACAAGACCTATTCCTTTTTCAGTGAACTGGACTCAACACCCCCTATTCACCGCACAAGAATATATCTGACTAGTAAGAATCTTCAAACCTATGTATTGATATCTCTCTGTAAGTGAGTCAAGGGGGTGTAAAGCGGCATAAACACAGCCGTGAAAAGCAGCTAAACCCCATTATAAAAATAAATTACTTTTCAAAACCCGTGAAACAAAGACAGTGAAAGAGAGAGAAATTCTTACAAAATTCGTTCAGGGGCTGTGATGCAACCTGGATTGACCATATCTAGACACACAGCTGATTGAGACATAAGGGTGGACACTCTTGGGGCTGAGAGGTTCGGTGAGGTTGGGTGAGCCAACGCAGACATTTTCAAGTAATACTGCATGGTACCCATCCCATGGGTCCCAAATCTCCAGGTTCAAGGGCATCTTCCTACGTCGAAAACAGGCATGAGAAACCCAGAAGATGGTACACCGTGTGATCGGGAAAGGTTTCTAAAACGCACCTCATTTCTCATCTCCTTTGCTCGGGTTCGCCATTCCAGCCGATTTACTAGGCATCTCCCTCCTTGGAGAATCAGCACCTTTAACCTCCTGTTCCGTACAGGTTGCAATTTGTCCTGAGGATGAACGGGAAGAGGGGGAACCAATGAGAGACTAGCTCTAGGTGTTGGGACAGGCACAGGTCACTCTATTTTCCCATCAGGAAGAAGAATTAAGCACAAGCTCAGCCTGCCCCCCAGAACCAGAAGAGGGCCTGAAGCAATCCTGCGCTTTTGCGGCCAGCTCCCAAAAAAGCGAGTTGAAAAATGGAGCTCAGGGGCACTGCAATTCACAAACCTGCAGAGTTTTAAATGATACCTCTCGTCCACAAATATATTAAGGGAAGGCTACGAAGAGGCTTTGAAAGCAAGGCAGAATTGCAGGAAACAGATTTCAGGAGGTAGATTCGAATCGCCTTGAAAGCACATGAAAAGCGGCAAAACGTGGACAATGATGCCCTTGGCCAAAAAGGGCGTATGCGTTTTTTCCTGAATATATTCAGGAAAAAACGCATACGCCCTTTTTGGCCAACCAAGCAACCTGGAAAGGCCAATCAGCGCTCCAAAGAAGTCTCGCTTCCCAGCGGGCAAAAGGGCCATGCGGAAAAAAGTGTCCAAACCAGAAATGCAGGACCGGCCATGGAGAAATGGGAGCCTTGCTACGCTGATGGGTGGGATGTAAATTGCCAACAGCCACTCTGGAGAAGTGTACGGTGTGTTCTGAAACATCTAAAAAACACAGCTTGGAGAGCATAGGGCACTTCCACTCATGGGCGTATAAATTGGGAAAACTAAAAATCAGCAAGACACAGGCACCCCAAAGTTTAGGGCTGCTCTGTTGACAAGAACCCCCACTTCATTACACCTTAAATATCCTAGGAAAGAGAAAAATGGATAAAGAAGTTGGGGTCCTCATGTACAATGGAATATCACTCAGCCATGAAATCAACGTCATAAGGCTAGTAGCAGCACGATGAGTGGATTTAGGTACGACGATTCTAAGTGAAATAAGTCACACAGAAAAAGACACTTATCATAAGATATCACTTCTAGAGGGAATGTAAAAACCGCTACACTTGAACTGAATTACAAAACAGAACAGAGTCACACGTTTAGAAAACACACTATGGCTGCTGAACGGGCAAGGTGAGGTGGGGTGATGCATAAAACAAGGGTTTCAAATTAGCTCAGATACCGTTCCATAAACCCAATATGTAAGAGACAAGACCTATTCCTTTTTCAGTGAACTGGACTCAACACCCCCTATTCACCGCACAAGAATATATCTGACTAGGAAGAATCTTCAAACCTATGTATTGATATCTCTCTGTAAGTGAGTCAAGGGGGTGTAAAGCGGCATAAACACAGCCGTGAAAAGCAGCTAAACCCCATTATAAAAATAAATTACTTTTCAAAACCCGTGAAACAAAGACAGTGAAAGAGAGAGAAATTCTTACAAAATTCGTTCAGGGGCTGTGATGCAACCTGGATTGACCATATCTAGACCCACAGCTGATTGAGACATAAGGGTGGACACTCTTGGGGCTGAGAGGTTCGGTGAGGTTGGGTGAGCCAACGCAGACCCTTTCAAGTAATACTGCATGGTACCCATCCCATGGGTCCCAAATCTCCAGGTTCAAGGGCATCTTCCTACGTCGAAAACAGGCATGAGAAACCCAGAAGATGGTACACCGTGTGATCGGGAAAGGTTTCTAAAACGCACCTCATTTCTCATCTCCTTTGCTCGGGTTCGCCATTCCAGCCGATTTACTAGCCATCTCCCTCCTTGGAGAATCAGCACCTTTAACCTCCTGTTCCGTACAGGTTGCAATTTGTCCTGAGGATGAACGGGAAGAGGGGGAACCAATGAGAGACTAGCTCTAGGTGTTGGGACAGGCACAGGTCACTCTATTTTCCCATCAGGAAGAAGAATTAAGCACAAGCTCAGCCTGCCCCCCAGAACCAGAAGAGGGCCTGAAGCAATCCTGCGCTTTTGCGGCCAGCTCCCAAAAAAGCGAGTTGAAAAATGGAGCTCAGGGGCACTGCAATTCACAAACCTGCAGAGTTTTAAATGATACCTCTCGTCCACAAATATATTAAGGGAAGGCTACGAAGAGGCTTTGAAAGCAAGGCAGAATTGCAGGAAACAGATTTCAGGAGGTAGATTCGAATCGCCTTGAAAGCACATGAAAAGCGGCAAAACGTGGACAATGATGCCCTTGGCCAAAAAGGGCGTATGCGTTTTTTCCTGAATATATTCAGGAAAAAACGCATACGCCCTTTTTGGCCAACCAAGCAACCTGGAAAGGCCAATCAGCGCTCCAAAGAAGTCTCGCTTCCCAGCGGGCAAAAGGGCCATGCGGAAAAAAGTGTCCAAACCAGAAATGCAGGACCGGCCATGGAGAAATGGGAGCCTTGCTACGCTGATGGGTGGGATGTAAATTGCCAACAGCCACTCTGGAGAAGTGTACGGTGTGTTCTGAAACATCTAAAAAACACAGCTTGGAGAGCATAGGGCACTTCCACTCATGGGCGTATAAATTGGGAAAACTAAAAATCAGCAAGACACAGGCACCCCAAAGTTTAGGGCTGCTCTGTTGACAAGAACCCCCACTTCATTACACCTTAAATATCCTAGGAAAGAGAAAAATGGATAAAGAAGTTGGGGTCCTCATGTACAATGGAATATCACTCAGCCATGAAATCAACGTCATAAGGCTAGTAGCAGCACGATGAGTGGATTTAGGTACGACGATTCTAAGTGAAATAAGTCACACAGAAAAAGACACTTATCATAAGATATCACTTCTAGAGGGAATGTAAAAACCGCTACACTTGAACTGAATTACAAAACAGAACAGAGTCACACGTTTAGAAAACACACTATGGCTGCTGAACGGGCAAGGTGAGGTGGGGTGATGCATAAAACAAGGGTTTCAAATTAGCTCAGATACCGTTCCATAAACCCAATATGTAAGAGACAAGACCTATTCCTTTTTCAGTGAACTGGACTCAACACCCCCTATTCACCGCACAAGAATATATCTGACTAGTAAGAATCTTCAAACCTATGTATTGATATCTCTCTGTAAGTGAGTCAAGGGGGTGTAAAGCGGCATAAACACAGCCGTGAAAAGCAGCTAAACCCCATTATAAAAATAAATTACTTTTCAAAACCCGTGAAACAAAGACAGTGAAAGAGAGAGAAATTCTTACAAAATTCGTTCAGGGGCTGTGATGCAACCTGGATTGACCATATCTAGACCCACAGCTGATTGAGACATAAGGGTGGACACTCTTGGGGCTGAGAGGTTCGGTGAGGTTGGGTGAGCCAACGCAGACCCTTTCAAGTAATACTGCATGGTACCCATCCCATGGGTCCCAAATCTCCAGGTTCAAGGGCATCTTCCTACATCGAAAACAGGCATGAGAAACCCAGAAGATGGTACACCGTGTGATCGGGAAAGGTTTCTAAAACGCACCTCATTTCTCATCTCCTTTGCTCGGGTTCGCCATTCCAGCCGATTTACTAGCCATCTCCCTCCTTGGAGAATCAGCACCTTTAACCTCCTGTTCCGTACAGGTTGCAATTTGTCCTGAGGATGAACGGGAAGAGGGGGAACCAATGAGAGACTAGCTCTAGGTGTTGGGACAGGCACAGGTCACTCTATTTTCCCATCAGGAAGAAGAATTAAGCACAAGCTCAGCCTGCCCCCCAGAACCAGAAGAGGGCCTGAAGCAATCCTGCGCTTTTGCGGCCAGCTCCCAAAAAAGCGAGTTGAAAAATGGAGCTCAGGGGCACTGCAATTCACAAACCTGCAGAGTTTTAAATGATACCTCTCGTCCACAAATATATTAAGGGAAGGCTACGAAGAGGCTTTGAAAGCAAGGCAGAATTGCAGGAAACAGATTTCAGGAGGTAGATTCGAATCGCCTTGAAAGCACATGAAAAGCGGCAAAACGTGGACAATGATGCCCTTGGCCAAAAAGGGCGTATGCGTTTTTTCCTGAATATATTCAGGAAAAAACGCATACGCCCTTTTTGGCCAACCAAGCAACCTGGAAAGGCCAATCAGCGCTCCAAAGAAGTCTCGCTTCCCAGCGGGCAAAAGGGCCATGCGGAAAAAAGTGTCCAAACCAGAAATGCAGGACCGGCCATGGAGAAATGGGAGCCTTGCTACGCTGATGGGTGGGATGTAAATTGCCAACAGCCACTCTGGAGAAGTGTACGGTGTGTTCTGAAACATCTAAAAAACACAGCTTGGAGAGCATAGGGCACTTCCACTCATGGGCGTATAAATTGGGAAAACTAAAAATCAGCAAGACACAGGCACCCCAAAGTTTAGGGCTGCTCTGTTGACAAGAACCCCCACTTCATTACACCTGAAATATCCTAGGAAAGAGAAAAATGGATAAAGAAGTTGGGGTCCTCATGTACAATGGAATATCACTCAGCCATGAAATCAACGTCATAAGGCTAGTAGCAGCACGATGAGTGGATTTAGGTACGACGATTCTAAGTGAAATAAGTCACACAGAAAAAGACACTTATCATAAGATATCACTTCTAGAGGGAATGTAAAAACTGCTACACTTGAACTGAATTACAAAACAGAACAGAGTCACACGTTTAGAAAACACACTATGGCTGCTGAACGGGCAAGGTGAGGTGGGGTGATGCATAAAACAAGGGTTTCAAATTAGCTCAGATACCGTTCCATAAACCCAATATGTAAGAGACAAGACCTATTCCTTTTTCAGTGAACTGGACTCAACACCCCCTATTCACCGCACAAGAATATATCTGACTAGTAAGAATCTTCAAACCTATGTATTGATATCTCTCTGTAAGTGAGTCAAGGGGTTGTAAAGCGGCATAAACACAGCCGTGAAAAGCAGCTAAACCCCATTATAAAAATAAATTACTTTTCAAAACCCGTGAAACAAAGACAGTGAAAGAGAGAGAAATTCTTACAAAATTCGTTCAGGGGCTGTGATGCAACCTGGATTGACCATATCTAGACCCACAGCTGATTGAGACATAAGGGTGGACACTCTTGGGGCTGAGAGGTTCGGTGAGGTTGGGTGAGCCAACGCAGACCCTTTCAAGTAATACTGCATGGTACCCATCCCATGGGTCCCAAATCTCCAGGTTCAAGGGCATCTTCCTACATCGAAAACAGGCATGAGAAACCCAGAAGATGGTACACCGTGTGATCGGGAAAGGTTTCTAAAACGCACCTCATTTCTCATCTCCTTTGCTCGGGTTCGCCATTCCAGCCGATTTACTAGCCATCTCCCTCCTTGGAGAATCAGCACCTTTAACCTCCTGTTCCGTACAGGTTGCAATTTGTCCTGAGGATGAACGGGAAGAGGGGGAACCAATGAGAGACTAGCTCTAGGTGTTGGGACAGGCACAGGTCACTCTATTTTCCCATCAGGAAGAAGAATTAAGCACAAGCTCAGCCTGCCCCCCAGAACCAGAAGAGGGCCTGAAGCAATCCTGCGCTTTTGCGGCCAGCTCCCAAAAAAGCGAGTTGAAAAATGGAGCTCAGGGGCACTGCAATTCACAAACCTGCAGAGTTTTAAATGATACCTCTCGTCCACAAATATATTAAGGGAAGGCTACGAAGAGGCTTTGAAAGCAAGGCAGAATTGCAGGAAACAGATTTCAGGAGGTAGATTCGAATCGCCTTGAAAGCACATGAAAAGCGGCAAAACGTGGACAATGATGCCCTTGGCCAAAAAGGGCGTATGCGTTTTTTCCTGAATATATTCAGGAAAAAACGCATACGCCCTTTTTGGCCAACCAAGCAACCTGGAAAGGCCAATCAGCGCTCCAAAGAAGTCTCGCTTCCCAGCGGGCAAAAGGGCCATGCGGAAAAAAGTGTCCAAACCAGAAATGCAGGACCGGCCATGGAGAAATGGGAGCCTTGCTACGCTGATGGGTGGGATGTAAATTGCCAACAGCCACTCTGGAGAAGTGTACGGTGTGTTCTGAAACATCTAAAAAACACAGCTTGGAGAGCATAGGGCACTTCCACTCATGGGCGTATAAATTGGGAAAACTAAAAATCAGAAAGACACAGGCACCCCAAAGTTTAGGGCTGCTCTGTTGACAAGAACCCCCACTTCATTACACCTTAAATATCCTAGGAAAGAGAAAAATGGATAAAGAAGTTGTGGTCCTCCTGTACAATGGAATATCACTCAGCCATGAAATCCACGTCATAAGGCTAGTATAGCCTCTATGAGTGGATTTAGGTACGACGATTCTAAGTGAAATAAGTCACACAGAAAAAGACACTTATCATAAGATATCACTTCGAGAGGGAATGTAAAAACCGCTACACTTGAACTGAATTACAAAACAGAACAGAGTCACACGTTTAGGAAACACACTATGGCTGCTGAACGGGAAAGGTGAGGGGGGGTGATGCATAAAACAAGGGTTTCAAATTAGCTCCGATACCGTTCCATAAACCCAATATGTAAGAGACAAGACCTATTCCTTTTTCAGTGAACTGGACTCAACACCCCCTATTCACCGCACAAGAATATATCTGACTAGGAAGAATCTTCAAACCTATGTATTGATATCTCTCTGTAAGTGAGTCAAGGGGGTGTAAAGCGGCATAAACACAGCCGTGAAAAGCAGCTAAACCCCATTATAAAAATAAATTACTTTTCAAAACACGTGAAACAAAGACAGTGAAAGAGAGAGAAATTCTTACAAAATTCGTTCAGGGGCTGTGATGCAACCTGGATTGACCATATCTAGACCCACAGCTGATTGAGACATAAGGGTGGACACTCTTGGGGCTGAGAGGTTCGGTGAGGTTGGGTGAGCCAACGCAGACCCTTTCAAGGAATACTGCATGCTACCCATCCCATGGGTCCCAAATCTCCAGGTTCAAGGGCAACTTCCTACATCGAAAACAGGCATGAGAAACCCAGAAGATGGTACACCGTGTGATCGGGAAAGGTTTCTAAAACGCACCTCATTTCTCATCTCCTTTGCTCGGGTTCGCCATTCCAGCCGATTTACTAGCCATCTCCCTCCTTGGAGAATCAGCACCTTTAACCTCCTGTTCCGTAGAGGTTGCAATTTGTCCTGAGCATAAAGGGGAAGAGGGGGAACCAATGAGAGACTAGCTCTAGGTGTTGGGACAGGCACAGGTCACTCTATTTTCCCATCAGGAAGAAGAATTAAGCACAAGCTCAGCCTGCCCCCCAGAACCAGAAGAGGGCCTGAAGCAATCCTGCGCTTTTGCGGCCAGCTCCCAAAAAAGCGAGTTGAAAAATGGAGCTCAGGGGCACTGCAATTCACAAACCTGCAGAGTTTTAAATGATACCTCTCGTCCACAAATATATTAAGGGAAGGCTACGAAGAGGCTTTGAAAGCAAGGCAGAATTGCAGGAAACAGATTTCAGGAGGTAGATTCGAATCGCCTTGAAAGCACATGAAAAGCGGCAAAACGTGGACAATGATGCCCTTGGCCAAAAAGGGCGTATGCGTTTTTTCCTGAATATATTCAGGAAAAAACGCATACGCCCTTTTTGGCCAACCAAGCAACCTGGAAAGGCCAATCAGCGCTCCAAAGAAGTCTCGCTTCCCAGCGGGCAAAAGGGCCATGCGGAAAAAAGTGTCCAAACCAGAAATGCAGGACCGGCCATGGAGAAATGGGAGCCTTGCTACGCTGATGGGTGGGATGTAAATTGCCAACAGCCACTCTGGAGAAGTGTACGGTGTGTTCTGAAACATCTAAAAAACACAGCTTGGAGAGCATAGGGCACTTCCACTCATGGGCGTATAAATTGGGAAAACTAAAAATCAGCAAGACACAGGCACCCCAAAGTTTAGGGCTGCTCTGTTGACAAGAACCCCCACTTCATTACACCTTAAATATCCTAGGAAAGAGAAAAATGGATAAAGAAGTTGGGGTCCTCATGTACAATGGGAATATCACTCAGCCATGAAATCAACGTCATAAGGCTAGTAGCAGCACGATGAGTGGATTTAGGTACGACGATTCTAAGTGAAATAAGTCACACAGAAAAAGACACTTATCATAAGATATCACTTCTAGAGGGAATGTAAAAACCGCTACACTTGAACTGAATTACAAAACAGAACAGAGTCACACGTTTAGAAAACACACTATGGCTGCTGAACGGGCAAGGTGAGGTGGGGTGATGCATAAAACAAGGGTTTCAAATTAGCTCAGATACCGTTCCATAAACCCAATATGTAAGAGACAAGACCTATTCCTTTTTCAGTGAACTGGACTCAACACCCCCTATTCACCGCACAAGAATATATCTGACTAGTAAGAATCTTCAAACCTATGTATTGATATCTCTCTGTAAGTGAGTCAAGGGGGTGTAAAGCGGCATAAACACAGCCGTGAAAAGCAGCTAAACCCCATTATAAAAATAAATTACTTTTCAAAACCCGTGAAACAAAGACAGTGAAAGAGAGAGAAATTCTTACAAAATTCGTTCAGGGGCTGTGATGCAACCTGGATTGACCATATCTAGACCCACAGCTGATTGAGACATAAGGGTGGACACTCTTGGGGCTGAGAGGTTCGGTGAGGTTGGGTGAGCCAACGCAGACCCTTTCAAGTAATACTGCATGGTACCCATCCCATGGGTCCCAAATCTCCAGGTTCAAGGGCATCTTCCTACATCGAAAACAGGCATGAGAAACCCAGAAGATGGTACACCGTGTGATCGGGAAAGGTTTCTAAAACGCACCTCATTTCTCATCTCCTTTGCTCGGGTTCGCCATTCCAGCCGATTTACTAGCCATCTCCCTCCTTGGAGAATCAGCACCTTTAACCTCCTGTTCCGTACAGGTTGCAATTTGTCCTGAGGATGAAGGGGAAGAGGGGGAACCAATGAGAGACTAGCTCTAGGTGTTGGGACAGGCACAGGTCACTCTATTTTCCCATCAGGAAGAAGAATTAAGCACAAGCTCAGCCTGCCCCCCAGAACCAGAAGAGGGCCTGAAGCAATCCTGCGCTTTTGCGGCCAGCTCCCAAAAAAGCGAGTTGAAAAATGGAGCTCAGGGGCACTGCAATTCACAAACCTGCAGAGTTTTAAATGATACCTCTCGTCCACAAATATATTAAGGGAAGGCTACGAAGAGGCTTTGAAAGCAAGGCAGAATTGCAGGAAACAGATTTCAGGAGGTAGATTCGAATCGCCTTGAAAGCACATGAAAAGCGGCAAAACGTGGACAATGATGCCCTTGGCCAAAAAGGGCGTATGCGTTTTTTCCTGAATATATTCAGGAAAAAACGCATACGCCCTTTTTGGCCAACCAAGCAACCTGGAAAGGCCAATCAGCGCTCCAAAGAAGTCTCGCTTCCCAGCGGGCAAAAGGGCCATGCGGAAAAAAGTGTCCAAACCAGAAATGCAGGACCGGCCATGGAGAAATGGGAGCCTTGCTACGCTGATGGGTGGGATGTAAATTGCCAACAGCCACTCTGGAGAAGTGTACGGTGTGTTCTGAAACATCTAAAAAACACAGCTTGGAGAGCATAGGGCACTTCCACTCATGGGCGTATAAATTGGGAAAACTAAAAATCAGCAAGACACAGGCACCCCAAAGTTTAGGGCTGCTCTGTTGACAAGAACCCCCACTTCATTACACCTTAAATATCCTAGGAAAGAGAAAAATGGATAAAGAAGTTGGGGTCCTCATGTACAATGGAATATCACTCAGCCATGAAATCCACGTCATAAGGCTAGTAGCAGCACGATGAGTGGATTTAGGTACGACGATTCTAAGTGAAATAAGTCACACAGAAAAAGACACTTATCATAAGATATCACTTCTAGAGGGAATGTAAAAACTGCTACACTTGAACTGAATTACAAAACAGAACAGAGTCACACGTTTAGGAAACACACTATGGCTGCTGAACGGGCAAGGTGAGGTGGGGTGATGCATAAAACAAGGGTTTCAAATTAGCTCAGATACCGTTCCATAAACCCAATATGTAAGAGACAAGACCTATTCCTTTTTCAGTGAACTGGACTCAACACCCCCTATTCACCGCACAAGAATATATCTGACTAGTAAGAATCTTCAAACCTATGTATTGATATCTCTCTGTAAGTGAGTCAAGGGGGTGTAAAGCGCCATAAACACAGCCGTGAAAAGCAGCTAAACCCCATTATAAAAATAAATTACTTTTCAAAACCCGTGAAACAAAGACAGTGAAAGAGAGAGAAATTCTTACAAAATTCGTTCAGGGGCTGTGATGCAACCTGGATTGACCATATCTAGACCCACAGCTGATTGAGACATAAGGGTGGACACTCTTGGGGCTGAGAGGTTCGGTGAGGTTGGGTGAGCCAACGCAGACCCTTTCAAGTAATACTGCATGGTACCCATCCCATGGGTCCCAAATCTCCAGGTTCAAGGGCATCTTCCTACGTCGAAAACAGGCATGAGAAACCCAGAAGATGGTACACCGTGTGATCGGGAAAGGTTTCTAAAACGCACCTCATTTCTCATCTCCTTTGCTCGGGTTCGCCATTCCAGCCGATTTACTAGCCATCTCCCTCCTTGGAGAATCAGCACCTTTAACCTCCTGTTCCGTACAGGTTGCAATTTGTCCTGAGGATGAACGGGAAGAGGGGGAACCAATGAGAGACTAGCTCTAGGTGTTGGGACAGGCACAGGTCACTCTATTTTCCCATCAGGAAGAAGAATTAAGCACAAGCTCAGCCTGCCCCCCAGAACCAGAAGAGGGCCTGAAGCAATCCTGCGCTTTTGCGGCCAGCTCCCAAAAAAGCGAGTTGAAAAATGGAGCTCAGGGGCACTGCAATTCACAAACCTGCAGAGTTTTAAATGATACCTCTCGTCCACAAATATATTAAGGGAAGGCTACGAAGAGGCTTTGAAAGCAAGGCAGAATTGCAGGAAACAGATTTCAGGAGGTAGATTCGAATCGCCTTGAAAGCACATGAAAAGCGGCAAAACGTGGACAATGATGCCCTTGGCCAAAAAGGGCGTATGCGTTTTTTCCTGAATATATTCAGGAAAAAACGCATACGCCCTTTTTGGCCAACCAAGCAACCTGGAAAGGCCAATCAGCGCTCCAAAGAAGTCTCGCTTCCCAGCGGGCAAAAGGGCCATGCGGAAAAAAGTGTCCAAACCAGAAATGCAGGACCGGCCATGGAGAAATGGGAGCCTTGCTACGCTGATGGGTGGGATGTAAATTGCCAACAGCCACTCTGGAGAAGTGTATGGTGTGTTCTGAAACATCTAAAAAACACAGCTTGGAGAGCATAGGGCACTTCCACTCATGGGCGTATAAATTGGGAAAACTAAAAATCAGAAAGACACAGGCACCCCAAAGTTTAGGGCTGCTCTGTTGACAAGAACCCCCACTTCATTACACCTTAAATATCCTAGGAAAGAGAAAAATGGATAAAGAAGTTGTGGTCCTCCTGTACAATGGAATACCACTCAGCCATGAAATCCACGTCATAAGGCTAGTAGCAGCACGATGAGTGGATTTAGGTACGACGATTCTAAGTGAAATAAGTCACACAGAAAAAGACACTTATCATAAGATATCACTTCGAGAGGGAATGTAAAAACCGCTACACTTGAACTGAATTACAAAACAGAACAGAGTCACACGTTTAGGAAACACACTATGGCTGCTGAACGGGAAAGGTGAGGGGGGGTGATGCATAAAACAAGGGTTTCAAATTAGCTCCGATACCGTTCCATAAACCCAATATGTAAGAGACAAGACCTATTCCTTTTTCAGTGAACTGGACTCAACACCCCCTATTCACCGCACAAGAATATATCTGACTAGGAAGAATCTTCAAACCTATGTATTGATATCTCTCTGTAAGTGAGTCAAGGGGGTGTAAAGCGGCATAAACACAGCCGTGAAAAGCAGCTAAACCCCATTATAAAAATAAATTACTTTTCAAAACACGTGAAACAAAGACAGTGAAAGAGAGAGAAATTCTTACAAAATTCGTTCAGGGGCTGTGATGCAACCTGGATTGACCATATCTAGACCCACAGCTGATTGAGACATAAGGGTGGACACTCTTGGGGCTGAGAGGTTCGGTGAGGTTGGGTGAGCCAACGCAGACCCTTTCAAGGAATACTGCATGCTACCCATCCCATGGGTCCCAAATCTCCAGGTTCAAGGGCAACTTCCTACATCGAAAACAGGCATGAGAAACCCAGAAGATGGTACACCGTGTGATCGGGAAAGGTTTCTAAAACGCACCTCATTTCTCATCTCCTTTGCTCGGGTTCGCCATTCCAGCCGATTTACTAGCCATCTCCCTCCTTGGAGAATCAGCACCTTTAACCTCCTGTTCCGTAGAGGTTGCAATTTGTCCTGAGCATAAAGGGGAAGAGGGGGAACCAATGAGAGACTAGCTCTAGGTGTTGGGACAGGCACAGGTCACTCTATTTTCCCATCAGGAAGAAGAATTAAGCACAAGCTCAGCCTGCCCCCCAGAACCAGAAGAGGGCCTGAAGCAATCCTGCGCTTTTGCGGCCAGCTCCCAAAAAAGCGAGTTGAAAAATGGAGCTCAGGGGCACTGCAATTCACAAACCTGCAGAGTTTTAAATGATACCTCTCGTCCACAAATATATTAAGGGAAGGCTACGAAGAGGCTTTGAAAGCAAGGCAGAATTGCAGGAAACAGATTTCAGGAGGTAGATTCGAATCGCCTTGAAAGCACATGAAAAGCGGCAAAACGTGGACAATGATGCCCTTGGCCAAAAAGGGCGTATGCGTTTTTTCCTGAATATATTCAGGAAAAAACGCATACGCCCTTTTTGGCCAACCAAGCAACCTGGAAAGGCCAATCAGCGCTCCAAAGAAGTCTCGCTTCCCAGCGGGCAAAAGGGCCATGCGGAAAAAAGTGTCCAAACCAGAAATGCAGGACCGGCCATGGAGAAATGGGAGCCTTGCTACGCTGATGGGTGGGATGTAAATTGCCAACAGCCACTCTGGAGAAGTGTACGGTGTGTTCTGAAACATCTAAAAAACACAGCTTGGAGAGCATAGGGCACTTCCACTCATGGGCGTATAAATTGGGAAAACTAAAAATCAGCAAGACACAGGCACCCCAAAGTTTAGGGCTGCTCTGTTGACAAGAACCCCCACTTCATTACACCTTAAATATCCTAGGAAAGAGAAAAATGGATAAAGAAGTTGGGGTCCTCATGTACAATGGAATATCACTCAGCCATGAAATCAACGTCATAAGGCTAGTAGCAGCACGATGAGTGGATTTAGGTACGACGATTCTAAGTGAAATAAGTCACACAGAAAAAGACACTTATCATAAGATATCACTTCTAGAGGGAATGTAAAAACCGCTACACTTGAACTGAATTACAAAACAGAACAGAGTCACACGTTTAGAAAACACACTATGGCTGCTGAACGGGCAAGGTGAGGTGGGGTGATGCATAAAACAAGGGTTTCAAATTAGCTCAGATACCGTTCCATAAACCCAATATGTAAGAGACAAGACCTATTCCTTTTTCAGTGAACTGGACTCAACACCCCCTATTCACCGCACAAGAATATATCTGACTAGTAAGAATCTTCAAACCTATGTATTGATATCTCTCTGTAAGTGAGTCAAGGGGGTGTAAAGCGGCATAAACACAGCCGTGAAAAGCAGCTAAACCCCATTATAAAAATAAATTACTTTTCAAAACCCGTGAAACAAAGACAGTGAAAGAGAGAGAAATTCTTACAAAATTCGTTCAGGGGCTGTGATGCAACCTGGATTGACCATATCTAGACCCACAGCTGATTGAGACATAAGGGTGGACACTCTTGGGGCTGAGAGGTTCGGTGAGGTTGGGTGAGCCAACGCAGACCCTTTCAAGTAATACTGCATGGTACCCATCCCATGGGTCCCAAATCTCCAGGTTCAAGGGCATCTTCCTACATCGAAAACAGGCATGAGAAACCCAGAAGATGGTACACCGTGTGATCGGGAAAGGTTTCTAAAACGCACCTCATTTCTCATCTCCTTTGCTCGGGTTCGCCATTCCAGCCGATTTACTAGCCATCTCCCTCCTTGGAGAATCAGCACCTTTAACCTCCTGTTCCGTACAGGTTGCAATTTGTCCTGAGGATGAAGGGGAAGAGGGGGAACCAATGAGAGACTAGCTCTAGGTGTTGGGACAGGCACAGGTCACTCTATTTTCCCATCAGGAAGAAGAATTAAGCACAAGCTCAGCCTGCCCCCCAGAACCAGAAGAGGGCCTGAAGCAATCCTGCGCTTTTGCGGCCAGCTCCCAAAAAAGCGAGTTGAAAAATGGAGCTCAGGGGCACTGCAATTCACAAACCTGCAGAGTTTTAAATGATACCTCTCGTCCACAAATATATTAAGGGAAGGCTACGAAGAGGCTTTGAAAGCAAGGCAGAATTGCAGGAAACAGATTTCAGGAGGTAGATTCGAATCGCCTTGAAAGCACATGAAAAGCGGCAAAACGTGGACAATGATGCCCTTGGGCAAAAAGGGCGTATGCGTTTTTTCCTGAATATATTCAGGAAAAAACGCATACGCCCTTTTTGGCCAACCAAGCAACCTGGAAAGGCCAATCAGCGCTCCAAAGAAGTCTCGCTTCCCAGCGGGCAAAAGGGCCATGCGGAAAAAAGTGTCCAAACCAGAAATGCAGGACCGGCCATGGAGAAATGGGAGCCTTGCTACGCTGATGGGTGGGATGTAAATTGCCAACAGCCACTCTGGAGAAGTGTACGGTGTGTTCTGAAACATCTAAAAAACACAGCTTGGAGAGCATAGGGCACTTCCACTCATGGGCGTATAAATTGGGAAAACTAAAAATCAGCAAGACACAGGCACCCCAAAGTTTAGGGCTGCTCTGTTGACAAGAACCCCCACTTCATTACACCTTAAATATCCTAGGAAAGAGAAAAATGGATAAAGAAGTTGTGGTCCTCCTGTACAATGGAATATCACTCAGCCATGGAATCCACGTCATAAGGCTAGTAGCAGCACGATGAGAGGATTTAGGTACGACGATTCTAAGTGAAATAAGTCACACAGAAAAAGACACTTATCATAAGATATCACTTCGAGAGGGAATGTAAAAACCGCTACACTTGAACTGAATTACAAAACAGAACAGAGTCACACGTTTAGGAAACACACTATGGCTGCTGAACGGGAAAGGTGAGGGGGGGTGATGCATAAAACAAGGGTTTCAAATTAGCTCCGATACCGTTCCATAAACCCAATATGTAAGAGACAAGACCTATTCCTTTTTCAGTGAACTGGACTCAACACCCCCTATTCACCGCACAAGAATATATCTGACTAGGAAGAATCTTCAAACCTATGTATTGATATCTCTCTGTAAGTGAGTCAAGGGGGTGTAAAGCGGCATAAACACAGCCGTGAAAAGCAGCTAAACCCCATTATAAAAATAAATTACTTTTCAAAACACGTGAAACAAAGACAGTGAAAGAGAGAGAAATTCTTACAAAATTCGTTCAGGGGCTGTGATGCAACCTGGATTGACCATATCTAGACCCACAGCTGATTGAGACATAAGGGTGGACACTCTTGGGGCTGAGAGGTTCGGTGAGGTTGGGTGAGCCAACGCAGACCCTTTCAAGGAATACTGCATGCTACCCATCCCATGGGTCCCAAATCTCCAGGTTCAAGGGCAACTTCCTACATCGAAAACAGGCATGAGAAACCCAGAAGATGGTACACCGTGTGATCGGGAAAGGTTTCTAAAACGCACCTCATTTCTCATCTCCTTTGCTCGGGTTCGCCATTCCAGCCGATTTACTAGCCATCTCCCTCCTTGGAGAATCAGCACCTTTAACCTCCTGTTCCGTAGAGGTTGCAATTTGTCCTGAGCATAAAGGGGAAGAGGGGGAACCAATGAGAGACTAGCTCTAGGTGTTGGGACAGGCACAGGTCACTCTATTTTCCCATCAGGAAGAAGAATTAAGCACAAGCTCAGCCTGCCCCCCAGAACCAGAAGAGGGCCTGAAGCAATCCTGCGCTTTTGCGGCCAGCTCCCAAAAAAGCGAGTTGAAAAATGGAGCTCAGGGGCACTGCAATTCACAAACCTGCAGAGTTTTAAATGATACCTCTCGTCCACAAATATATTAAGGGAAGGCTACGAAGAGGCTTTGAAAGCAAGGCAGAATTGCAGGAAACAGATTTCAGGAGGTAGATTCGAATCGCCTTGAAAGCACATGAAAAGCGGCAAAACGTGGACAATGATGCCCTTGGCCAAAAAGGGCGTATGCGTTTTTTCCTGAATATATTCAGGAAAAAACGCATACGCCCTTTTTGGCCAACCAAGCAACCTGGAAAGGCCAATCAGCGCTCCAAAGAAGTCTCGCTTCCCAGCGGGCAAAAGGGCCATGCGGAAAAAAGTGTCCAAACCAGAAATGCAGGACCGGCCATGGAGAAATGGGAGCCTTGCTACGCTGATGGGTGGGATGTAAATTGCCAACAGCCACTCTGGAGAAGTGTACGGTGTGTTCTGAAACATCTAAAAAACACAGCTTGGAGAGCATAGGGCACTTCCACTCATGGGCGTATAAATTGGGAAAACTAAAAATCAGCAAGACACAGGCACCCCAAAGTTTAGGGCTGCTCTGTTGACAAGAACCCCCACTTCATTACACCTTAAATATCCTAGGAAAGAGAAAAATGGATAAAGAAGTTGGGGTCCTCATGTACAATGGAATATCACTCAGCCATGAAATCAACGTCATAAGGCTAGTAGCAGCACGATGAGTGGATTTAGGTACGACGATTCTAAGTGAAATAAGTCACACAGAAAAAGACACTTATCATAAGATATCACTTCTAGAGGGAATGTAAAAACCGCTACACTTGAACTGAATTACAAAACAGAACAGAGTCACACGTTTAGAAAACACACTATGGCTGCTGAACGGGCAAGGTGAGGTGGGGTGATGCATAAAACAAGGGTTTCAAATTAGCTCAGATACCGTTCCATAAACCCAATATGTAAGAGACAAGACCTATTCCTTTTTCAGTGAACTGGACTCAACACCCCCTATTCACCGCACAAGAATATATCTGACTAGGAAGAATCTTCAAACCTATGTATTGATATCTCTCTGTAAGTGAGTCAAGGGGGTGTAAAGCGGCATAAACACAGCCGTGAAAAGCAGCTAAACCCCATTATAAAAATAAATTACTTTTCAAAACCCGTGAAACAAAGACAGTGAAAGAGAGAGAAATTCTTACAAAATTCGTTCAGGGGCTGTGATGCAACCTGGATTGACCATATCTAGACCCACAGCTGATTGAGACATAAGGGTGGACACTCTTGGGGCTGAGAGGTTCGGTGAGGTTGGGTGAGCCAACGCAGACCCTTTCAAGTAATACTGCATGGTACCCATCCCATGGGTCCCAAATCTCCAGGTTCAAGGGCATCTTCCTACATCGAAAACAGGCATGAGAAACCCAGAAGATGGTACACCGTGTGATCGGGAAAGGTTTCTAAAACGCACCTCATTTCTCATCTCCTTTGCTCGGGTTCGCCATTCCAGCCGATTTACTAGCCATCTCCCTCCTTGGAGAATCAGCACCTTTAACCTCCTGTTCCGTACAGGTTGCAATTTGTCCTGAGGATGAAGGGGAAGAGGGGGAACCAATGAGAGACTAGCTCTAGGTGTTGGGACAGGCACAGGTCACTCTATTTTCCCATCAGGAAGAAGAATTAAGCACAAGCTCAGCCTGCCCCCCAGAACCAGAAGAGGGCCTGAAGCAATCCTGCGCTTTTGCGGCCAGCTCCCAAAAAAGCGAGTTGAAAAATGGAGCTCAGGGGCACTGCAATTCACAAACCTGCAGAGTTTTAAATGATACCTCTCGTCCACAAATATATTAAGGGAAGGCTACGAAGAGGCTTTGAAAGCAAGGCAGAATTGCAGGAAACAGATTTCAGGAGGTAGATTCGAATCGCCTTGAAAGCACATGAAAAGCGGCAAAACGTGGACAATGATGCCCTTGGGCAAAAAGGGCGTATGCGTTTTTTCCTGAATATATTCAGGAAAAAACGCATACGCCCTTTTTGGCCAACCAAGCAACCTGGAAAGGCCAATCAGCGCTCCAAAGAAGTCTCGCTTCCCAGCGGGCAAAAGGGCCATGCGGAAAAAAGTGTCCAAACCAGAAATGCAGGACCGGCCATGGAGAAATGGGAGCCTTGCTACGCTGATGGGTGGGATGTAAATTGCCAACAGCCACTCTGGAGAAGTGTACGGTGTGTTCTGAAACATCTAAAAAACACAGCTTGGAGAGCATAGGGCACTTCCACTCATGGGCGTATAAATTGGGAAAACTAAAAATCAGCAAGACACAGGCACCCCAAAGTTTAGGGCTGCTCTGTTGACAAGAACCCCCACTTCATTACACCTTAAATATCCTAGGAAAGAGAAAAATGGATAAAGAAGTTGTGGTCCTCCTGTACAATGGAATATCACTCAGCCATGGAATCCACGTCATAAGGCTAGTAGCAGCACGATGAGAGGATTTAGGTACGACGATTCTAAGTGAAATAAGTCACACAGAAAAAGACACTTATCATAAGATATCACTTCGAGAGGGAATGTAAAAACCGCTACACTTGAACTGAATTACAAAACAGAACAGAGTCACACGTTTAGGAAACACACTATGGCTGCTGAACGGGAAAGGTGAGGGGGGGTGATGCATAAAACAAGGGTTTCAAATTAGCTCCGATACCGTTCCATAAACCCAATATGTAAGAGACAAGACCTATTCCTTTTTCAGTGAACTGGACTCAACACCCCCTATTCACCGCACAAGAATATATCTGACTAGGAAGAATCTTCAAACCTATGTATTGATATCTCTCTGTAAGTGAGTCAAGGGGGTGTAAAGCGGCATAAACACAGCCGTGAAAAGCAGCTAAACCCCATTATAAAAATAAATTACTTTTCAAAACACGTGAAACAAAGACAGTGAAAGAGAGAGAAATTCTTACAAAATTCGTTCAGGGGCTGTGATGCAACCTGGATTGACCATATCTAGACCCACAGCTGATTGAGACATAAGGGTGGACACTCTTGGGGCTGAGAGGTTCGGTGAGGTTGGGTGAGCCAACGCAGACCCTTTCAAGGAATACTGCATGCTACCCATCCCATGGGTCCCAAATCTCCAGGTTCAAGGGCAACTTCCTACATCGAAAACAGGCATGAGAAACCCAGAAGATGGTACACCGTGTGATCGGGAAAGGTTTCTAAAACGCACCTCATTTCTCATCTCCTTTGCTCGGGTTCGCCATTCCAGCCGATTTACTAGCCATCTCCCTCCTTGGAGAATCAGCACCTTTAACCTCCTGTTCCGTAGAGGTTGCAATTTGTCCTGAGCATAAAGGGGAAGAGGGGGAACCAATGAGAGACTAGCTCTAGGTGTTGGGACAGGCACAGGTCACTCTATTTTCCCATCAGGAAGAAGAATTAAGCACAAGCTCAGCCTGCCCCCCAGAACCAGAAGAGGGCCTGAAGCAATCCTGCGCTTTTGCGGCCAGCTCCCAAAAAAGCGAGTTGAAAAATGGAGCTCAGGGGCACTGCAATTCACAAACCTGCAGAGTTTTAAATGATACCTCTCGTCCACAAATATATTAAGGGAAGGCTACGAAGAGGCTTTGAAAGCAAGGCAGAATTGCAGGAAACAGATTTCAGGAGGTAGATTCGAATCGCCTTGAAAGCACATGAAAAGCGGCAAAACGTGGACAATGATGCCCTTGGCCAAAAAGGGCGTATGCGTTTTTTCCTGAATATATTCAGGAAAAAACGCATACGCCCTTTTTGGCCAACCAAGCAACCTGGAAAGGCCAATCAGCGCTCCAAAGAAGTCTCGCTTCCCAGCGGGCAAAAGGGCCATGCGGAAAAAAGTGTCCAAACCAGAAATGCAGGACCGGCCATGGAGAAATGGGAGCCTTGCTACGCTGATGGGTGGGATGTAAATTGCCAACAGCCACTCTGGAGAAGTGTACGGTGTGTTCTGAAACATCTAAAAAACACAGCTTGGAGAGCATAGGGCACTTCCACTCATGGGCGTATAAATTGGGAAAACTAAAAATCAGAAAGACACAGGCACCCCAAAGTTTAGGGCTGCTCTGTTGACAAGAACCCCCACTTCATTACACCTTAAATATCCTAGGAAAGAGAAAAATGGATAAAGAAGTTGGGGTCCTCATGTACAATGGAATATCACTCAGCCATGAAATCAACGTCATAAGGCTAGTAGCAGCACGATGAGTGGATTTAGGTACGACGATTCTAAGTGAAATAAGTCACACAGAAAAAGACACTTATCATAAGATATCACTTCTAGAGGGAATGTAAAAACCGCTACACTTGAACTGAATTACAAAACAGAACAGAGTCACACGTTTAGAAAACACACTATGGCTGCTGAACGGGCAAGGTGAGGTGGGGTGATGCATAAAACAAGGGTTTCAAATTAGCTCCGATACCGTTCCATAAACCCAATATGTAAGAGACAAGACCTATTCCTTTTTCAGTGAACTGGACTCAACACCCCCTATTCACCGCACAAGAATATATCTGACTAGTAAGAATCTTCAAACCTATGTATTGATATCTCTCTGTAAGTGAGTCAAGGGGGTGTAAAGCGGCATAAACACAGCCGTGAAAAGCAGCTAAACCCCATTATAAAAATAAATTACTTTTCAAAACCCGTGAAACAAAGACAGTGAAAGAGAGAGAAATTCTTACAAAATTCGTTCAGGGGCTGTGATGCAACCTGGATTGACCATATCTAGACCCACAGCTGATTGAGACATAAGGGTGGACACTCTTGGGGCTGAGAGGTTCGGTGAGGTTGGGTGAGCCAACGCAGACCCTTTCAAGTAATACTGCATGGTACCCATCCCATGGGTCCCAAATCTCCAGGTTCAAGGGCATCTTCCTACGTCGAAAACAGGCATGAGAAACCCAGAAGATGGTACACCGTGTGATCGGGAAAGGTTTCTAAAACGCACCTCATTTCTCATCTCCTTTGCTCGGGTTCGCCATTCCAGCCGATTTACTAGCCATCTCCCTCCTTGGAGAATCAGCACCTTTAACCTCCTGTTCCGTACAGGTTGCAATTTGTCCTGAGGATGAACGGGAAGAGGGGGAACCAATGAGAGACTAGCTCTAGGTGTTGGGACAGGCACAGGTCACTCTATTTTCCCATCAGGAAGAAGAATTAAGCACAAGCTCAGCCTGCCCCCCAGAACCAGAAGAGGGCCTGAAGCAATCCTGCGCTTTTGCGGCCAGCTCCCAAAAAAGCGAGTTGAAAAATGGAGCTCAGGGGCACTGCAATTCACAAACCTGCAGAGTTTTAAATGATACCTCTCGTCCACAAATATATTAAGGGAAGGCTACGAAGAGGCTTTGAAAGCAAGGCAGAATTGCAGGAAACAGATTTCAGGAGGTAGATTCGAATCGCCTTGAAAGCACATGAAAAGCGGCAAAACGTGGACAATGATGCCCTTGGCCAAAAAGGGCGTATGCGTTTTTTCCTGAATATATTCAGGAAAAAACGCATACGCCCTTTTTGGCCAACCAAGCAACCTGGAAAGGCCAATCAGCGCTCCAAAGAAGTCTCGCTTCCCAGCGGGCAAAAGGGCCATGCGGAAAAAAGTGTCCAAACCAGAAATGCAGGACCGGCCCTGGAGAAATGGGAGCCTTGCTACGCTGATGGGTGGGATGTAAATTGCCAACAGCCACTCTGGAGAAGTGTACGGTGTGTTCTGAAACATCTAAAAAACACAGCTTGGAGAGCATAGGGCACTTCCACTCATGGGCGTATAAATAGGGAAAACTAAAAATCAGCAAGACACAGGCACCCCAAAGTTTAGGGCTGCTCTGTTGACAAGAACCCCCACTTCATTACACCTTAAATATCCTAGGAAAGCGAAAAATGGATAAAGAAGTTGGGGTCCTCATGTACAATGGAATATCACTCAGCCATGAAATCCACGTCATAAGGCTAGTAGCAGCACGATGAGTGGATTTAGGTACGACGATTCTAAGTGAAATAAGTCACACAGAAAAAGACACTTATCATAAGATATCACTTCTAGAGGGAATGTAAAAACTGCTACACTTGAACTGAATTACAAAACAGAACAGAGTCACACGTTTAGGAAACACACTATGGCTGCTGAACAGGCAAGGTGAGGTGGGGTGATGCATAAAACAAGGGTTTCAAATTAGCTCAGATACCGTTCCATAAACCCAATATGTAAGAGACAAGACCTATTCCTTTTTCAGTGAACTGGACTCAACACCCCCTATTCACCGCACAAGAATATATCTGACTAGTAAGAATCTTCAAACCTATGTATTGATATCTCTCTGTAAGTGAGTCAAGGGGGTGTAAAGCGGCATAAACACAGCCGTGAAAAGCAGCTAAACCCCATTATAAAAATAAATTACTTTTCAAAACCCGTGAAACAAAGACAGTGAAAGAGAGAGAAATTCTTACAAAATTCGTTCAGGGGCTGTGATGCAACCTGGATTGACCATATCTAGACCCACAGCTGATTGAGACATAAGGGTGGACACTCTTGGGGCTGAGAGGTTCGGTGAGGTTGGGTGAGCCAACGCAGACATTTTCAAGTAATACTGCATGGTACCCATCCCATGGGTCCCAAATCTCCAGGTTCAAGGGCATCTTCCTACGTCGAAAACAGGCATGAGAAACCCAGAAGATGGTACACCGTGTGATCGGGAAAGGTTTCTAAAACGCACCTCATTTCTCATCTCCTTTGCTCGGGTTCGCCATTCCAGCCGATTTACTAGCCATCTCCCTCCTTGGAGAATCAGCACCTTTAACCTCCTGTTCCGTACAGGTTGCAATTTGTCCTGAGGATGAAGGGGAAGAGGGGGAACCAATGAGAGACTAGCTCTAGGTGTTGGGACAGGCACAGGTCACTCTATTTTCCCATCAGGAAGAAGAATTAAGCACAAGCTCAGCCTGCCCCCCAGAACCAGAAGAGGGCCTGAAGCAATCCTGCGCTTTTGCGGCCAGCTCCCAAAAAAGCGAGTTGAAAAATGGAGCTCAGGGGCACTGCAATTCACAAACCTGCAGAGTTTTAAATGATACCTCTCGTCCACAAATATATTAAGGGAAGGCTACGAAGAGGCTTTGAAAGCAAGGCAGAATTGCAGGAAACAGATTTCAGGAGGTAGATTCGAATCGCCTTGAAAGCACATGAAAAGCGGCAAAACGTGGACAATGATGCCCTTGGCCAAAAAGGGCGTATGCGTTTTTTCCTGAATATATTCAGGAAAAAACGCATACGCCCTTTTTGGCCAACCAAGCAACCTGGAAAGGCCAATCAGCGCTCCAAAGAAGTCTCGCTTCCCAGCGGGCAAAAGGGCCATGCGGAAAAAAGTGTCCAAACCAGAAATGCAGGACCGGCCATAGAGAAATGGGAGCCTTGCTACGCTGATGGGTGGGATGTAAATTGCCAACAGCCACTCTGGAGAAGTGTACGGTGTGTTCTGAAACATCTAAAAAACACAGCTTGGAGAGCATAGGGCACTTCCACTCATGGGCGTATAAATTGGGAAAACTAAAAATCAGCAAGACACAGGCACCCCAAAGTTTAGGGCTGCTCTGTTGACAAGAACCCCCACTTCATTACACCTTAAATATCCTAGGAAAGAGAAAAATGGATAAAGAAGTTGGGGTCCTCATGTACAATGGAATATCACTCAGCCATGAAATCAACGTCATAAGGCTAGTAGCAGCACGATGAGTGGATTTAGGTACGACGATTCTAAGTGAAATAAGTCACACAGAAAAAGACACTTATCATAAGATATCACTTCTAGAGGGAATGTAAAAACCGCTACACTTGAACTGAATTACAAAACAGAACAGAGTCACACGTTTAGAAAACACACTATGGCTGCTGAACGGGCAAGGTGAGGTGGGGTGATGCATAAAACAAGGGTTTCAAATTAGCTCCGATACCGTTCCATAAACCCAATATGTAAGAGACAAGACCTATTCCTTTTTCAGTGAACTGGACTCAACACCCCCTATTCACCGCACAAGAATATATCTGACTAGTAAGAATCTTCAAACCTATGTATTGATATCTCTCTGTAAGTGAGTCAAGGGGGTGTAAAGCGGCATAAACACAGCCGTGAAAAGCAGCTAAACCCCATTATAAAAATAAATTACTTTTCAAAACCCGTGAAACAAAGACAGTGAAAGAGAGAGAAATTCTTACAAAATTCGTTCAGGGGCTGTGATGCAACCTGGATTGACCATATCTAGACCCACAGCTGATTGAGACATAAGGGTGGACACTCTTGGGGCTGAGAGGTTCGGTGAGGTTGGGTGAGCCAACGCAGACCCTTTCAAGTAATACTGCATGGTACCCATCCCATGGGTCCCAAATCTCCAGGTTCAAGGGCATCTTCCTACGTCGAAAACAGGCATGAGAAACCCAGAAGATGGTACACCGTGTGATCAGGAAAGGTTTCTAAAACGCACCTCATTTCTCATCTCCTTTGCTCGGGTTCGCCATTCCAGCCGATTTACTAGTCATCTCCCTCCTTGGAGAATCAGCACCTTTAACCTCCTGTTCCGTACAGGTTGCAATTTGTCCTGAGGATGAACGGGAAGAGGGGGAACCAATGAGAGACTAGCTCTAGGTGTTGGGACAGGCACAGGTCACTCTATTTTCCCATCAGGAAGAAGAATTAAGCACAAGCTCAGCCTGCCCCCCAGAACCAGAAGAGGGCCTGAAGCAATCCTGCGCTTTTGCGGTCAGCTCCCAAAAAAGCGAGTTGAAAAATGGAGCTCAGGGGCACTGCAATTCACAAACCTGCAGAGTTTTAAATGATACCTCTCGTCCACAAATATATTAAGGGAAGGCAACGAAGAGGCTTTGAAAGCAAGGCAGAATTGCAGGAAACAGATTTCAGGAGGTAGATTCGAATCGCCTTGAAAGCACATGAAAAGCGGCAAAACGTGGACAATGATGCCCTTGGCCAAAAAGGGCGTATGCGTTTTTTCCTGAATATATTCAGGAAAAAACGCATACGCCCTTTTTGGCCAACCAAGCAACCTGGAAAGGCCAATCAGCGCTCCAAAGAAGTCTCGCTCCCCAGCGGGCAAAAGGGCCATGCGGAAAAAAGTGTCCAAACCAGAAATGCAGGACCGGCCATGGAGAAATGGGAGCCTTGCTACGCTGATGGGTGGGATGTAAATTGCCAACAGCCACTCTGGAGAAGTGTACGGTGTGTTCTGAAACATCTAAAAAACACAGCTTGGAGAGCATAGGGCACTTCCACTCATGGGCGTATAAATTGGGAAAACTAAAAATCAGCAAGACACAGGCACCCCAAAGTTTAGGGCTGCTCTGTTGACAAGAACCCCCACTTCATTACACCTTAAATATCCTAGGAAAGAGAAAAATGGATAAAGAAGTTGGGGTCCTCATGTACAATGGAATATCACTCAGCCATGAAATCAACGTCATAAGGCTAGTAGCAGCACGATGAGTGGATTTAGGTACGACGATTCTAAGTGAAATAAGTCACACAGAAAAAGACACTTATCATAAGATATCACTTCTAGAGGGAATGTAAAAACCGCTACACTTGAACAGAATTACAAAACAGAACAGAGTCACACGTTTAGAAAACACACTATGGCTGCTGAACGGGAAAGGTGAGGTGGGGTGATGCATAAAACAAGGGTTTCAATTTAGCTCAGATACCGTTCCATAAACCCAATATGTAAGAGACAAGACCTATTCCTTTTTCAGTGAACTGGACACAACACCCCCTATTCACCGCACAAGAATATATCTGACTAGTAAGAATCTTCAAACCTATGTATTGATATCTCTCTGTAAGTGAGTCAAGGGGGTGTAAAGCGGCATAAACACAGCCGTGAAAAGCAGCTAAACCCCATTATAAAAATAAATTACTTTTCAAAACCCGTGAAACAAAGACAGTGAAAGAGAGAGAAATTCTTACAAAATTCGTTCAGGGGCTGTGATGCAACCTGGATTGACCATATCTAGACCCACAGCTGATTGAGACATAAGGGTGGACACTCTTGGGGCTGAGAGGTTCGGTGAGGTTGGGTGAGCCAACGCAGACCCTTTCAAGTAATACTGCATGGTACCCATCCCATGGGTCCCAAATCTCCAGGTTCAAGGGCATCTTCCTACGTCGAAAACAGGCATGAGAAACCCAGAAGATGGTACACCGTGTGATCGGGAAAGGTTTCTAAAACGCACCTCATTTCTCATCTCCTTTGCTCGGGTTCGCCATTCCAGCCGATTTACTAGCCATCTCCCTCCTTGGAGAATCAGCACCTTTAACCTCCTGTTCCGTACAGGTTGCAATTTGTCCTGAGGATGAACGGGAAGAGGGGGAACCAATGAGAGACTAGCTCTAGGTGTTGGGACAGGCACAGGTCACTCTATTTTCCCATCAGGAAGAAGAATTAAGCACAAGCTCAGCCTGCCCCCCAGAACCAGAAGAGGGCCTGAAGCAATCCTGCGCTTTTGCGGTCAGCTCCCAAAAAAGCGAGTTGAAAAATGGAGCTCAGGGGCACTGCAATTCACAAACCTGCAGAGTTTTAAATGATACCTCTCGTCCACAAATATATTAAGGGAAGGCAACGAAGAGGCTTTGAAAGCAAGGCAGAATTGCAGGAAACAGATTTCAGGAGGTAGATTCGAATCGCCTTGAAAGCACATGAAAAGCGGCAAAACGTGGACAATGATGCCCTTGGCCAAAAAGGGCGTATGCGTTTTTTCCTGAATATATTCAGGAAAAAACGCATACGCCCTTTTTGGCCAACCAAGCAACCTGGAAAGGCCAATCAGCGCTCCAAAGAAGTCTCGCTCCCCAGCGGGCAAAAGGGCCATGCGGAAAAAAGTGTCCAAACCAGAAATGCAGGACCGGCCATGGAGAAATGGGAGCCTTGCTACGCTGATGGGTGGGATGTAAATTGCCAACAGCCACTCTGGAGAAGTGTACGGTGTGTTCTGAAACATCTAAAAAACACAGCTTGGAGAGCATAGGGCACTTCCACTCATGGGCGTATAAATTGGGAAAACTAAAAATCAGCAAGACACAGGCACCCCAAAGTTTAGGGCTGCTCTGTTGACAAGAACCCCCACTTCATTACACCTTAAATATCCTAGGAAAGAGAAAAATGGATAAAGAAGTTGGGGTCCTCATGTACAATGGAATATCACTCAGCCATGAAATCAACGTCATAAGGCTAGTAGCAGCACGATGAGTGGATTTAGGTACGACGATTCTAAGTGAAATAAGTCACACAGAAAAAGACACTTATCATAAGATATCACTTCTAGAGGGAATGTAAAAACCGCTACACTTGAACTGAATTACAAAACAGAACAGAGTCACACGTTTAGAAAACACACTATGGCTGCTGAACGGGAAAGGTGAGGTGGGGTGATGCATAAAACAAGGGTTTCAATTTAGCTCAGATACCGTTCCATAAACCCAATATGTAAGAGACAAGACCTATTCCTTTTTCAGTGAACTGGACACAACACCCCCTATTCACCGCACAAGAATATATCTGACTAGTAAGAATCTTCAAACCTATGTATTGATATCTCTCTGTAAGTGAGTCAAGGGGGTGTAAAGCGCCATAAACACAGCCGTGAAAAGCAGCTAAACCCCATTATAAAAATAAATTACTTTTCAAAACCCGTGAAACAAAGACAGTGAAAGAGAGAGAAATTCTTACAAAATTCGTTCAGGGGCTGTGATGCAACCTGGATTGACCATATCTAGACCCACAGCTGATTGAGACATAAGGGTGGACACTCTTGGGGCTGAGAGGTTCGGTGAGGTTGGGTGAGCCAACGCAGACCCTTTCAAGTAATACTGCATGGTACCCATCCCATGGGTCCCAAATCTCCAGGTTCAAGGGCATCTTCCTACGTCGAAAACAGGCATGAGAAACCCAGAAGATGGTACACCGTGTGATCGGGAAAGGTTTCTAAAACGCACCTCATTTCTCATCTCCTTTGCTCGGGTTCGCCATTCCAGCCGATTTACTAGCCATCTCCCTCCTTGGAGAATCAGCACCTTTAACCTCCTGTTCCGTACAGGTTGCAATTTGTCCTGAGGATGAACGGGAAGAGGGGGAACCAATGAGAGACTAGCTCTAGGTGTTGGGACAGGCACAGGTCACTCTATTTTCCCATGAGGAAGAAGAATTAAGCACAAGCTCAGCCTGCCCCCCAGAACCAGAAGAGGGCCTGAAGCAATCCTGCGCTTTTGCGGCCAGCTCCCAAAAAAGCGAGTTGAAAAATGGAGCTCAGGGGCACTGCAATTCACAAACCTGCAGAGTTTTAAATGATACCTCTCGTCCACAAATATATTAAGGGAAGGCAACGAAGAGGCTTTGAAAGCAAGGCAGAATTGCAGGAAACAGATTTCAGGAGGTAGATTCGAATCGCCTTGAAAGCACATGAAAAGCGGCAAAACGTGGACAATGATGCCCTTGGCCAAAAAGGGCGTATGCGTTTTTTCCTGAATATATTCAGGAAAAAACGCATACGCCCTTTTTGGCCAACCAAGCAACCTGGAAATGCCAATCAGCGCTCCAAAGAAGTCTAGCTTCCAAGCGGGCAAAAGGGCCATGCGGAAAAAAGTGTCCAAACCAGAAATGCAGGACCGGCCATGGAGAAATGGGAGCCTTGCTACGCTGATGGGTGGGATGTAAATTGCCAACAGCCACTCTGGAGAAGTGTACGGTGTGTTCTGAAACATCTAAAAAACACAGCTTGGAGAGCATAGGGCACTTCCACTCATGGGCGTATAAATTGGGAAAACTAAAAATCAGCAAGACACAGGCACCCCAAAGTTTAGGGCTGCTCTGTTGACAAGAACCCCCACTACATTACACCTTAAATATCCTAGGAAAGAGAAAAATGGATAAAGAAGTTGGGGTCCTCATGTACAATGGAATATCACTCAGCCATGAAATCAACGTCATAAGGCTAGTAGCAGCACGATGAGTGGATTTAGGTACGACGATTCTAAGTGAAATAAGTCACACAGAAAAAGACACTTATCATAAGATATCACTTCTAGAGGGAATGTAAAAACCGCTACACTTGAACTGAATTACAAAACAGAACAGAGTCACACGTTTAGAAAACACACTATGGCTGCTGAACGGGCAAGGTGAGGTGGGGTGATGCATAAAACAAGGGTTTCAAATTAGCTCCGATACCGTTCCATAAACCCAATATGTAAGAGACAAGACCTATTCCTTTTTCAGTGAACTGGACTCAACACCCCCTATTCACCGCACAAGAATATATCTGACTAGTAAGAATCTTCAAACCTATGTATTGATATCTCTCTGTAAGTGAGTCAAGGGGGTGTAAAGCGGCATAAACACAGCCGTGAAAAGCAGCTAAACCCCATTATAAAAATAAATTACTTTTCAAAACCCGTGAAACAAAGACAGTGAAAGAGAGAGAAATTCTTACAAAATTCGTTCAGGGGCTGTGATGCAACCTGGATTGACCATATCTAGACCCACAGCTGATTGAGACATAAGGGTGGACACTCTTGGGGCTGAGAGGTTCGGTGAGGTTGGGTGAGCCAACGCAGACCCTTTCAAGTAATACTGCATGGTACCCATCCCATGGGTCCCAAATCTCCAGGTTCAAGGGCATCTTCCTACATCGAAAACAGGCATGAGAAACCCAGAAGATGGTACACCGTGTGATCGGGAAAGGTTTCTAAAACGCACCTCATTTCTCATCTCCTTTGCTCGGGTTCGCCATTCCAGCCGATTTACTAGCCATCTCCCTCCTTGGAATATCAGCACCTTTAACCTCCTGTTCCGTACAGGTTGCAATTTGTCCTGAGGATGAACGGGAAGAGGGGGAACCAATGAGAGACTAGCTCTAGGTGTTGGGACAGGCACAGGTCACTCTATTTTCCCATCAGGAAGAAGAATTAAGCACAAGCTCAGCCTGCCCCCCAGAACCAGAAGAGGGCCTGAAGCAATCCTGCGCTTTTGCGGTCAGCTCCCAAAAAAGCGAGTTGAAAAATGGAGCTCAGGGGCACTGCAATTCACAAACCTGCAGAGTTTTAAATGATACCTCTCGTCCACAAATATATTAAGGGAAGGCAACGAAGAGGCTTTGAAAGCAAGGCAGAATTGCAGGAAACAGATTTCAGGAGGTAGATTCGAATCGCCTTGAAAGCACATGAAAAGCGGCAAAACGTGGACAATGATGCCCTTGGCCAAAAAGGGCGTATGCGTTTTTTCCTGAATATATTCAGGAAAAAACGCATACGCCCTTTTTGGCCAACCAAGCAACCTGGAAAGGCCAATCAGCGCTCCAAAGAAGTCTCGCTCCCCAGCGGGCAAAAGGGCCATGCGGAAAAAAGTGTCCAAACCAGAAATGCAGGACCGGCCATGGAGAAATGGGAGCCTTGCTACGCTGATGGGTGGGATGTAAATTGCCAACAGCCACTCTGGAGAAGTGTACGGTGTGTTCTGAAACATCTAAAAAACACAGCTTGGAGAGCATAGGGCACTTCCACTCATGGGCGTATAAATTGGGAAAACTAAAAATCAGCAAGACACAGGCACCCCAAAGTTTAGGGCTGCTCTGTTGACAAGAACCCCCACTTCATTACACCTTAAATATCCTAGGAAAGAGAAAAATGGATAAAGAAGTTGGGGTCCTCATGTACAATGGAATATCACTCAGCCATGAAATCAACGTCATAAGGCTAGTAGCAGCACGATGAGTGGATTTAGGTACGACGATTCTAAGTGAAATAAGTCACACAGAAAAAAACACTTATCATAAGATATCACTTCTAGAGGGAATGTAAAAACCGCTACACTTGAACTGAATTACAAAACAGAACAGAGTCACACGTTTAGAAAACACACTATGGCTGCTGAACGGGAAAGGTGAGGTGGGGTGATGCATAAAACAAGGGTTTCAATTTAGCTCACATACCGTTCCATAAACCCAATATGTAAGAGACAAGACCTATTCCTTTTTCAGTGAACTGGACTCAACACCCCCTATTCACCGCACAAGAATATATCTGACTAGTAAGAATCTTCAAACCTATGTATTGATATCTCTCTGTAAGTGAGTCAAGGGGGTGTAAAGCGCCATAAACACAGCCGTGAAAAGCAGCTAAACCCCATTATAAAAATAAATTACTTTTCAAAACCCGTGAAACAAAGACAGTGAAAGAGAGAGAAATTCTTACAAAATTCGTTCAGGGGCTGTGATGCAACCTGGATTGACCATATCTAGACCCACAGCTGATTGAGACATAAGGGTGGACACTCTTGGGGCTGAGAGGTTCGGTGAGGTTGGGTGAGCCAACGCAGACCCTTTCAAGTAATACTGCATGGTACCCATCCCATGGGTCCCAAATCTCCAGGTTCAAGGGCATCTTCCTACGTCGAAAACAGGCATGAGAACCCCAGAAGATGGTACACCGTGTGATCGGGAAAGGTTTCTAAAACGCACCTCATTTCTCATCTCCTTTGCTCGGGTTCGCCATTCCAGCCGATTTACTAGCCATCTCCCTCCTTGGAGAATCAGCACCTTTAACCTCCTGTTCCGTACAGGTTGCAATTTGTCCTGAGGATGAACGGGAAGAGTGGGAACCAATGAGAGACTAGCTCTAGGTGTTGGGACAGGCACAGGTCACTCTATTTTCCCATCAGGAAGAAGAATTAAGCACAAGCTCAGCCTGCCCCCCAAAACCAGAAGAGGGCCTGAAGCAATCCTGCGCTTTTGCGGCCAGCTCCCAAAAAAGCGAGTTGAAAAATGGAGCTCAGGGGCACTGCAATTCACAAACCTGCAGAGTTTTAAATGATACCTCTCGTCCACAAATATATTAAGGGAAGGCAACGAAGAGGCTTTGAAAGCAAGGCAGAATTGCAGGAAACAGATTTCAGGAGGTAGATTCGAATCGCCTTGAAAGCACATGAAAAGCGGCAAAACGTGGACAATGATGCCCTTGGCCAAAAAGGGCGTATGGGTTTTTTCCTGAATATATTCAGGAAAAAACGCATACGCCCTTTTTGGCCAACCAAGCAACCTGGAAAGGCCAATCAGCGCTCCAAAGAAGTCTCGCTTCCCAGCGGGCAAAAGGGCCATGCGGAAAAAAGTGTCCAAACCAGAAATGCAGGACCGGCCATGGAGAAATGGGAGCCTTGCTACGCTGATGGGTGGGATGTAAATTGCCAACAGCCACTCTGGAGAAGTGTACGGTGTGTTCTGAAACATCTAAAAAACACAGCTTGGAGAGCATAGGGCACTTCCACTCATGGGCGTATAAATTGGGAAAACTAAAAATCAGCAAGACACAGGCACCCCAAAGTTTAGGGCTGCTCTGTTGACAAGAACCCCCACTTCATTACACCTTAAATATCCTAGGAAAGAGAAAAATGGATAAAGAAGTTGGGGTCCTCATGTACAATGGAATATCACTCAGCCATGAAATCAACGTCATAAGGCTAGTAGCAGCACGATGAGTGGATTTAGGTACGACGATTCTAAGTGAAATAAGTCACACAGAAAAAGACACTTATCATAAGATATCACTTCTAGAGGGAATGTAAAAACCGCTACACTTGAACTGAATTACAAAACAGAACAGAGTCACACGTTTAGAAAACACACTATGGCTGCTGAACGGGCAAGGTGAGGTGGGGTGATGCATAAAACAAGGGTTTCAAATTAGCTCAGATACCGTTCCATAAACCCAATATGTAAGAGACAAGACCTATTCCTTTTTCAGTGAACTGGACTCAACACCCCCTATTCACCGCACAAGAATATATCTGACTAGGAAGAATCTTCAAACCTATGTATTGATATCTCTCTGTAAGTGAGTCAAGGGGGTGTAAAGCGGCATAAACACAGCCGTGAAAAGCAGCTAAACCCCATTATAAAAATAAATTACTTTTCAAAACCCGTGAAACAAAGACAGTGAAAGAGAGAGAAATTCTTACAAAATTCGTTCAGGGGCTGTGATGCAACCTGGATTGACCATATCTAGACCCACAGCTGATTGAGACATAAGGGTGGACACTCTTGGGGCTGAGAGGTTCGGTGAGGTTGGGTGAGCCAACGCAGACCCTTTCAAGTAATACTGCATGGTACCCATCCGTACCAAATCTCCAGGTTCAAGGGCATCTTCCGACGTCGAAAAAAGGCATGAGAAACCCAGAAGATGGTACACCGTGTGATCGGGAAAGGTTTCTAAAACGCACCTCATTTCTCATCTCCTTTGCTCGGGTTCGCCATTCCAGCCGATTTACTAGCCATCTCCCTCCTTGGAGAATCAGCACCTTTAACCTCCTGTTCCGTACAGGTTGCAATTTGTCCTGAGGATGAACGGGAAGAGGGGGAACCAATGAGAGACTAGCTCTAGGTGTTGGGACAGGCACAGGTCACTCTATTTTCCCATCAGGAAGAAGAATTAAGCACAAGCTCAGCCTGCCCCCCAGAACCAGAAGAGGGCCTGAAGCAATCCTGCGCTTTTGCGGCCAGCTCCCAAAAAAGCGAGTTGAAAAATGGAGCTCAGGGGCACTGCAATTCACAAACCTGCAGAGTTTTAAATGATACCTCTCGTCCACAAATATATTAAGGGAAGGCTACGAAGAGGCTTTGAAAGCAAGGCAGAATTGCAGGAAACAGATTTCAGGAGGTAGATTCGAATCGCCTTGAAAGCACATGAAAAGCGGCAAAACGTGGACAATGATGCCCTTGGCCAAAAAGGGCGTATGCGTTTTTTCCTGAATATATTCAGGAAAAAACGCATACGCCCTTTTTGGCCAACCAAGCAACCTGGAAAGGCCAATCAGCGCTCCAAAGAAGTCTCGCTTCCCAGCGGGCAAAAGGGCCATGCGGAAAAAAGTGTCCAAACCAGAAATGCAGGACCGGCCATGGAGAAATGGGAGCCTTGCTACGCTGATGGGTGGGATGTAAATTGCCAACAGCCACTCTGGAGAAGTGTACGGTGTGTTCTGAAACATCTAAAAAACACAGCTTGGAGAGCATAGGGCACTTCCACTCATGGGCGTATAAATTGGGAAAACTAAAAATCAGCAAGACACAGGCACCCCAAAGTTTAGGGCTGCTCTGTTGACAAGAACCCCCACTTCATTACACCTTAAATATCCTAGGAAAGAGAAAAATGGATAAAGAAGTTGTGGTCCTCCTGTACAATGGAATATCACTCAGCCATGAAATCCACGTCATAAGGCTAGTAGCAGCACGATGAGAGGATTTAGGTACGACGATTCTAAGTGAAATAAGTCACACAGAAAAAGACACTTATCATAAGATATCACTTCTAGAGGGAATGTAAAAACTGCTACACTTGAACTGAATTACAAAACAGAACAGAGTCACACGTTTAGAAAACACACTATGGCTGCTGAACGGGCAAGGTGAGGTGGGGTGATGCATAAAACAAGGGTTTCAAATTAGCTCAGATACCGTTCCATAAACCCAATATGTAAGAGACAAGACCTATTCCTTTTTCAGTGAACTGGACTCAACACCCCCTATTCACCGCACAAGAATATATCTGACTAGTAAGAATCTTCAAACCTATGTATTGATATCTCTCTGTAAGTGAGTCAAGGGGGTGTAAAGCGGCATAAACACAGCCGTGAAAAGCAGCTAAACCCCATTATAAAAATAAATTACTTTTCAAAACCGGTGAAACAAAGACAGTGAAAGAGAGAGAAATTCTTACAAAATTCGTTCAGGGGCTGTGATGCATCCTGGATTGACCATATCTAGACCCACAGCTGATTGAGACATAAGGGTGGACACTCTTGGGGCTGAGAGGTTCGGTGAGGTTGGGTGAGCCAACGCAGACCCTTTCAAGTAATACTGCATGGTACCCATCCCATGGGTCCCAAATCTCCAGGTTCAAGGGCATCTTCCTACGTCGAAAACAGGCATGAGAAACCCAGAAGATGGTACACCGTGTGATCGGGAAAGGTTTCTAAAACGCACCTCATTTCTCATCTCCTTTGCTCGGGTTCGCCTTTCCAGCCGATTTACTAGCCATCTCCCTCCTTGGAGAATCAGCACCTTTAACCTCCTGTTCCGTACAGGTTGCAATTTGTCCTGAGGATGAACGGGAAGAGGGGGAACCAATGAGAGGACTAGCTCTAGGTGTTGGGACAGGCACAGGTCACTCTATTTTCCCATTCAGGAAGAAGAATTAAGCACAAGCTCAGCCTGCCCCCCAGAACCAGAAAGAGGGCCTGAAGCAATCCTGCGCTTTTGCGGCCAGCTCCCAAAAAAGCGAGTTGAAAAATGGAGCTCAGGGGCACTGCAATTCACAAACCTGCAGAGTTTTAAATGATACCTCTCGTCCACAAATATATTAAGGAAGGCTACGAAGAGGCTTTGAAAGCAAGCAGAATTGCAGGAAACAGATTTCAGGAGGTAGATTCGAATCGCCTTGAAAGCACATGAAAAGCGGCAAAACGTGGACAATGATGCCCTTGGCCAAAAAGGGCGTATGCGTTTTTTCCTGAATATATTCAGGAAAAAACGCATACGCCCTTTTTGGCCAACCAAGCAACCTGGAAAGGCCAATCAGCGCTCCAAAGAAGTCTCGCTTCCCAGCGGGCAAAAGGGCATGCGGAAAAAAGTGTCCAAACCAGAAATGCAGGACCGGCCATGGAGAAATGGGAGCCTTGCTACGCTGATGGGTGTGATGTAAATTGCCAACAGCCACTCTGGAGAAGTGTACGGTGTGTTCTGAAACATCTAAAAAACACAGCTTGGAGAGCATAGGGCACTTCCACTCATGGGCGTATAAATTGGGAAAACTAAAAATCAGCAAGACACAGGCACCCCAAAGTTTAGGGCTGCTCTGTTGACAAGAACCCCCACTTCATTACACCTTAAATATCCTAGGAAAGAGAAAAATGGATAAAGAAGTTGTGGTCCTCCTGTACAATGGAATATCACTCAGCCATGAAATCCACGTCATAAGGCTAGTAGCAGCACGATGAGAGGATTTAGGTACGACGATTCTAAGTGAAATAAGTCACACAGAAAAAGACACTTATCATAAGATATCACTTCTAGAGGGAATGTAAAAAACTGCTACACTTGAACTGAATTACAAAACAGAACAGAGTCACACGTTTAGAAAACACACTATGGCTGCTGAACGGGCAAGGTGAGGTGGGGTGATGCATAAAACAAGGGTTTCAAATTAGCTCAGATACCGTTCCATAAACCCAATATGTAAGAGACAAGACCTATTCCTTTTTCAGTGAACTGGACTCAACACCCCCTATTCACCGCACAAGAATATATCTGACTAGTAAGAATCTTCAAACCTATGTATTGATATCTCTCTGTAAGTGAGTCAAGGGGGGTGTAAAGCGGCATAAACACAGCCGTGAAAAGCAGCTAAACCCCATTATAAAAATAAATTACTTTTCAAAACCGGTGAAACAAAGACAGTGAAAGAGAGAGAAATTCTTACAAAATTCGTTCAGGGGCTGTGATGCATCCTGGATTGACCATATCTAGACCCACAGCTGATTGAGACATAAGGGGTGGACACTCTTGGGGCTGAGAGGTTCGGTGAGGTTGGGGTGAGCCAACGCAGACCTTTCAAGTAATACTGCATGGTACCCATCCCATGGGTCCCAAATCTCCAGGTTCAAGGGCATCTTCCTACGTCGAAAACAGGCATGAGAAACCCAGAAGATGGTACACCGTGTGATCGGGAAAGGTTTCTAAAACGCACCTCATTTCTCATCTCCTTTGCTCGGGTTCGCCTTTCCAGCCGATTTACTAGCCATCTCCCTCCTTGGAGAATCAGCACCTTTAACCTCCTGTTCCGTACAGGTTGCAATTTGTCCTGAGGATGAACGGGAAGAGGGGGGAACCAATGAGAGACTAGCTCTAGGTGTTGGGACAGGCACAGGTCACTCTATTTTCCCATCAGGAAGAAGAATTAAGCACAAGCTCAGCCTGCCCCCCAGAACCAGAAGAGGGCCTGAAGCAATCCTGCGCTTTTGCGGCCAGCTCCCAAAAAAGCGAGTTGAAAAATGGAGCTCAGGGGCACTGCAATTCACAAACCTGCAGAGTTTTAAATGATACCTCTCGTCCACAAATATATTAAGGGAAGGCTACGAAGAGGCTTTGAAAGCAAGGCAGAATTGCAGGAAACAGATTTCAGGAGGTAGATTCGAATCGCCTTGAAAGCACATGAAAAGCGGCAAAACGTGGACAATGATGCCCTTGGCCAAAAAGGGCGTATGCGTTTTTTCCTGAATATATTCAGGAAAAAACGCATACGCCCTTTTTGGCCAACCAAGCAACCTGGAAAGGCCAATCAGCGCTCCAAAGAAGTCTCGCTTCCCAGCGGGCAAAAGGGCCATGCGGAAAAAAGTGTCCAAACCAGAAATGCAGGACCGGCCATGGAGAAATGGGAGCCTTGCTACGCTGATGGGTGGGATGTAAATTGCCAACAGCCACTCTGGAGAAGTGTACGGTGTGTTCTGAAACATCTAAAAAACACAGCTTGGAGAGCATAGGGCACTTCCACTCATGGGCGTATAAATTGGGAAAACTAAAAATCAGCAAGACACAGGCACCCCAAAGTTTAGGGCTGCTCTGTTGACAAGAACCCCCACTTCATTACACCTGAAATATCCTAGGAAAGAGAAAAATGGATAAAGAAGTTGGGGTCCTCATGTACAATGGAATATCACTCAGCCATGAAATCAACGTCATAAGGCTAGTAGCAGCACGATGAGTGGATTAGGTACGACGATTCTAAGTGAAATAAGTCACACAGAAAAAGACACTTATCATAAGATATCACTTCTAGAGGGAATGTAAAAACCGCTACACTTGAACTGAATTACAAAACAGAACAGAGTCACACGTTTAGAAAACACACTATGGCTGCTGAACGGGCAAGGTGAGGTGGGGTGATGCATAAAACAAGGGTTTCAAATTAGCTCCGATACCGTTCCCATAAACCCAATATGTAAGAGACAAGACCTATTCCTTTTTCAGTGAACTGGACTCAACACCCCCTATTCACCGCACAAGAATATATCTGACTAGTAAGAATCTTCAAACCTATGTATTGATATCTCTCTGTAAGTGAGTCAAGGGGGTGTAAAGTGGCATAAACACAGCCGTGAAAAGCAGCTAAACCCCATTATAAAAATAAATTACTTTTCAAAACCCGTGAAACAAAGACAGTGAAAGAGAGAGAAATTCTTACAAAATTCGTTCAGGGGCTGTGATGCAACCTGGATTGACCATATCTAGACCCACAGCTGATTGAGACATAAGGGTGGACACTCTTGGGGCTGAGAGGTTCGGTGAGGTTGGGTGAGCCAACGCAGACATTTTCAAGTAATACTGCATGGTACCCATCCCATGGGTCCCAAATCTCCAGGTTCAAGGGGCATCTTCCTACATCGAAAACAGGCATGAGAAACCCAGAAGATGGTACACCGTGTGATCGGGAAAGGTTTCTAAAACGCACCTCATTTCTCATCTCCTTTGCTCGGGTTCGCCATTCCAGCCGATTTACTAGCCATCTCCCTCCTTGGAGAATCAGCACCTTTAACCTCCTGTTCCGTACAGGTTGCAATTTGTCCTGAGGATGAACGGGAAGAGGGGGAACCAATGAGAGACTAGCTCTAGGTGTTGGGACAGGCACAGGTCACTCTATTTTCCCATCAGGAAGAAGAATTAAGCACAAGCTCAGCCTGCCCCCCAGAACCAGAAGAGGGCCTGAAGCAATCCTGCGCTTTTGCGGCCAGCTCCCAAAAAAGCGAGTTGAAAAATGGAGCTCAGGGGCACTGCAATTCACAAACCTGCAGAGTTTTAAATGATACCTCTCGTCCACAAATATATTAAGGGAAGGCTACGAAGAGGCTTTGAAAGCAAGGCAGAATTGCAGGAAACAGATTTCAGGAGGTAGATTCGAATCGCCTTGAAAGCACATGAAAAGCGGCAAAACGTGGACAATGATGCCCTTGGCCAAAAAGGGCGTATGCGTTTTTTCCTGAATATATTCAGGAAAAAACGCATACGCCCTTTTTGGCCAACCAAGCAACCTGGAAAGGCCAATCAGCGCTCCAAAGAAGTCTCGCTTCCCAGCGGGCAAAAGGGCCATGCGGAAAAAAGTGTCCAAACCAGAAATGCAGGACCGGCCATGGAGAAATGGGAGCCTTGCTACGCTGATGGGTGGGATGTAAATTGCCAACAGCCACTCTGGAGAAGTGTACGGTGTGTTCTGAAACATCTAAAAAACACAGCTTGGAGAGCATAGGGCACTTCCACTCATGGGCGTATAAATTGGGAAAACTAAAAATCAGCAAGACACAGGCACCCCAAAGTTTAGGGCTGCTCTGTTGACAAGAACCCCCACTTCATTACACCTTAAATATCCTAGGAAAGAGAAAAATGGATAAAGAAGTTGGGGTCCTCATGTACAATGGAATATCACTCAGCCATGAAATCAACGTCATAAGGCTAGTAGCAGCACGATGAGTGGATTTAGGTACGACGATTCTAAGTGAAATAAGTCACACAGAAAAAGACACTTATCATAAGATATCACTTCTAGAGGGAATGTAAAAACCGCTACACTTGAACTGAATTACAAAACAGAACAGAGTCACACGTTTAGAAAACACACTATGGCTGCTGAACGGGCAAGGTGAGGTGGGGTGATGCATAAAACAAGGGTTTCAAATTAGCTCAGATACCGTTCCATAAACCCAATATGTAAGAGACAAGACCTATTCCTTTTTCAGTGAACTGGACTCAACACCCCCTATTCACCGCACAAGAATATATCTGACTAGGAAGAATCTTCAAACCTATGTATTGATATCTCTCTGTAAGTGAGTCAAGGGGGTGTAAAGCGGCATAAACACAGCCGTGAAAAGCAGCTAAACCCCATTATAAAAATAAATTACTTTTCAAAACCCGTGAAACAAAGACAGTGAAAGAGAGAGAAATTCTTACAAAATTCGTTCAGGGGCTGTGATGCAACCTGGATTGACCATATCTAGACCCACAGCTGATTGAGACATAAGGGTGGATACTCTTGGGGCTGAGAGGTTCGGTGAGGTTGGGTGAGCCAACGCAGACCATTTCAAGGAATACTGCATGCTACCCATCCCATGGGTCCCAAATCTCCAGGTTCAAGGGCAACTTCCTACATCGAAAACAGGCATGAGAAACCCAGAAGATGGTACACCGTGTGATCGGGAAAGGTTTCTAAAACGCACCTCATTTCTCATCTCCTTTGCTCGGGTTCGCCATTCCAGCCGATTTACTAGCCATCTCCCTCCTTGGAGAATCAGCACCTTTAACCTCCTGTTCCGTAGAGGTTGCAATTTGTCCTGAGCATAAAGGGGAAGAGGGGGAACCAATGAGAGACTAGCTCTAGGTGTTGGGACAGGCACAGGTCACTCTATTTTCCCATCAGGAAGAAGAATTAAGCACAAGCTCAGCCTGCCCCCCAGAACCAGAAGAGGGCCTGAAGCAATCCTGCGCTTTTGCGGCCAGCTCCCAAAAAAGCGAGTTGAAAAATGGAGCTCAGGGGCACTGCAATTCACAAACCTGCAGAGTTTTAAATGATACCTCTCGTCCACAAATATATTAAGGGAAGGCTACGAAGAGGCTTTGAAAGCAAGGCAGAATTGCAGGAAACAGATTTCAGGAGGTAGATTCGAATCGCCTTGAAAGCACATGAAAAGCGGCAAAACGTGGACAATGATGCCCTTGGCCAAAAAGGGCGTATGCGTTTTTTCCTGAATATATTCAGGAAAAAACGCATACGCCCTTTTTGGCCAACCAAGCAACCTGGAAAGGCCAATCAGCGCTCCAAAGAAGTCTCGCTTCCCAGCGGGCAAAAGGGCCATGCGGAAAAAAGTGTCCAAACCAGAAATGCAGGACCGGCCATGGAGAAATGGGAGCCTTGCTACGCTGATGGGTGGGATGTAAATTGCCAACAGCCACTCTGGAGAAGTGTACGGTGTGTTCTGAAACATCTAAAAAACACAGCTTGGAGAGCATAGGGCACTTCCACTCATGGGCGTATAAATTGGGAAAACTAAAAATCAGCAAGACACAGGCACCCCAAAGTTTAGGGCTGCTCTGTTGACAAGAACCCCCACTTCATTACACCTTAAATATCCTAGGAAAGAGAAAAATGGATAAAGAAGTTGTGGTCCTCCTGTACAATGGAATATCACTCAGCCATGAAATCCACGTCATAAGGCTAGTAGCAGCACGATGAGAGGATTTAGGTACGACGATTCTAAGTGAAATAAGTCACACAGAAAAAGACACTTATCATAAGATATCACTTCGAGAGGGAATGTAAAAACCGCTACACTTGAACTGAATTACAAAACAGAACAGAGACACACGTTTAGGAAACACACTATGGCTGCTGAACGGGAAAGGTGAGGGGGGGTGATGCATAAAACAAGGGTTTCAAATTAGCTCCGATACCGTTCCATAAACCCAATATGTAAGAGACAAGACCTATTCCTTTTTCAGTGAACTGGACTCAACACCCCCTATTCACCGCACAAGAATATATCTGACTAGGAAGAATCTTCAAACCTATGTATTGATATCTCTCTGTAAGTGAGTCAAGGGGGTGTAAAGCGGCATAAACACAGCCGTGAAAAGCAGCTAAACCCCATTATAAAAATAAATTACTTTTCAAAACACGTGAAACAAAGACAGTGAAAGAGAGAGAACTTCTTACAAAATTCGTTCAGGGGCTGTGATGCAACCTGGATTGACCATATCTAGACCCACAGCTGATTGAGACATAAGGGTGGACACTCTTGGGGCTGAGAGGTTCGGTGAGGTTGGGTGAGCCAACGCAGACCATTTCAAGGAATACTGCATGCTACCCATCCCATGGGTCCCAAATCTCCAGGTTCAAGGGCAACTTCCTACATCGAAAACAGGCATGAGAAACCCAGAAGATGGTACACCGTGTGATCGGGAAAGGTTTCTAAAACGCACCTCATTTCTCATCTCCTTTGCTCGGGTTCGCCATTCCAGCCGATTTACTAGCCATCTCCCTCCTTGGAGAATCAGCACCTTTAACCTCCTGTTCCGTAGAGGTTGCAATTTGTCCTGAGCATAAAGGGGAAGAGGGGGAACCAATGAGAGACTAGCTCTAGGTGTTGGGACAGGCACAGGTCACTCTATTTTCCCATCAGGAAGAAGAATTAAGCACAAGCTCAGCCTGCCCCCCAGAACCAGAAGAGGGCCTGAAGCAATCCTGCGCTTTTGCGGCCAGCTCCCAAAAAAGCGAGTTGAAAAATGGAGCTCAGGGGCACTGCAATTCACAAACCTGCAGAGTTTTAAATGATACCTCTCGTCCACAAATATATTAAGGGAAGGCTACGAAGAGGCTTTGAAAGCAAGGCAGAATTGCAGGAAACAGATTTCAGGAGGTAGATTCGAATCGCCTTGAAAGCACATGAAAAGCGGCAAAACGTGGACAATGATGCCCTTGGCCAAAAAGGGCGTATGCGTTTTTTCCTGAATATATTCAGGAAAAAACGCATACGCCCTTTTTGGCCAACCAAGCAACCTGGAAAGGCCAATCAGCGCTCCAAAGAAGTCTCGCTTCCCAGCGGGCAAAAGGGCCATGCGGAAAAAAGTGTCCAAACCAGAAATGCAGGACCGGCCATGGAGAAATGGGAGCCTTGCTACGCTGATGGGTGGGATGTAAATTGCCAACAGCCACTCTGGAGAAGTGTACGGTGTGTTCTGAAACATCTAAAAAACACAGCTTGGAGAGCATAGGGCACTTCCACTCATGGGCGTATAAATTGGGAAAACTAAAAATCAGCAAGACACAGGCACCCCAAAGTTTAGGGCTGCTCTGTTGACAAGAACCCCCACTTCATTACACCTTAAATATCCTAGGAAAGAGAAAAATGGATAAAGAAGTTGGGGTCCTCATGTACAATGGAATATCACTCAGCCATGAAATCAACGTCATAAGGCTAGTAGCAGCACGATGAGTGGATTTAGGTACGACGATTCTAAGTGAAATAAGTCACACAGAAAAAGACACTTATCATAAGATATCACTTCTAGAGGGAATGTAAAAACCGCTACACTTGAACTGAATTACAAAACAGAACAGAGTCACACGTTTAGAAAACACACTATGGCTGCTGAACGGGCAAGGTGAGGTGGGGTGATGCATAAAACAAGGGTTTCAAATTAGCTCAGATACCGTTCCATAAACCCAATATGTAAGAGACAAGACCTATTCCTTTTTCAGTGAACTGGACTCAACACCCCCTATTCACCGCACAAGAATATATCTGACTAGTAAGAATCTTCAAACCTATGTATTGATATCTCTCTGTAAGTGAGTCAAGGGGGTGTAAAGCGGCATAAACACAGCCGTGAAAAGCAGCTAAACCCCATTATAAAAATAAATTACTTTTCAAAACCCGTGAAACAAAGACAGTGAAAGAGAGAGAAATTCTTACAAAATTCGTTCAGGGGCTGTGATGCAACCTGGATTGACCATATCTAGACCCACAGCTGATTGAGACATAAGGGTGGACACTCTTGGGGCTGAGAGGTTCGGTGAGGTTGGGTGAGCCAACGCAGACCCTTTCAAGTAATACTGCATGGTACCCATCCCATGGGTCCCAAATCTCCAGGTTCAAGGGCATCTTCCTACAACGAAAACATGCATGAGAACCCCAGAAGATGGTACACCGTGTGATCGGGAAAGGTTTCTAAAACGCACCTCATTTCTCATCTCCTTTGCTCGGGTTCGCCATTCCAGCCGATTTACTAGCCATCTCCCTCCTTGGAGAATCAGCACCTTTAACCTCCTGTTCCGTACAGGTTGCAATTTGTCCTGAGGATGAACGGGAAGAGGGGGAACCAATGAGAGACTAGCTCTAGGTGTTGGGACAGGCACAGGTCACTCTATTTTCCCATCAGGAAGAAGAATTAAGCACAAGCTCAGCCTGCCCCCCAGAACCAGAAGAGGGCCTGAAGCAATCCTGCGCTTTTGCGGCCAGCTCCCAAAAAAGCGAGTTGAAAAATGGAGCTCAGGGGCACTGCAATTCACAAACCTGCAGAGTTTTAAATGATACCTCTCGTCCACAAATATATTAAGGGAAGGCTACGAAGAGGCTTTGAAAGCAAGGCAGAATTGCAGGAAACAGATTTCAGGAGGTAGATTCGAATCGCCTTGAAAGCACATGAAAAGCGGCAAAACGTGGACAATGATGCCCTTGGCCAAAAAGGGCGTATGCGTTTTTTCCTGAATATATTCAGGAAAAAACGCATACGCCCTTTTTGGCCAACCAAGCAACCTGGAAAGGCCAATCAGCGCTCCAAAGAAGTCTCGCTTCCCAGCGGGCAAAAGGGCCATGCGGAAAAAAGTGTCCAAACCAGAAATGCAGGACCGGCCATGGAGAAATGGGAGCCTTGCTACGCTGATGGGTGGGATGTAAATTGCCAACAGCCACTCTGGAGAAGTGTACGGTGTGTTCTGAAACATCTAAAAAACACAGCTTGGAGAGCATAGGGCACTTCCACTCATGGGCGTATAAATTGGGAAAACTAAAAATCAGCAAGACACAGGCACCCCAAAGTTTAGGGCTGCTCTGTTGACAAGAACCCCCACTTCATTACACCTTAAATATCCTAGGAAAGAGAAAAATGGATAAAGAAGTTGTGGTCCTCCTGTACAATGGAATATCACTCAGCCATGAAATCCACGTCATAAGGCTAGTAGCAGCACGATGAGAGGATTTAGGTACGACGATTCTAAGTGAAATAAGTCACACAGAAAAAGACACTTATCATAAGATATCACTTCGAGAGGGAATGTAAAAACCGCTACACTTGAACTGAATTACAAAACAGAACAGAGTCACACGTTTAGGAAACACACTATGGCTGCTGAACGGGAAAGGTGAGGGGGGGGTGATGCATAAAACAAGGGTTTCAAATTAGCTCCGATACCGTTCCATAAACCCAATATGTAAGAGACAAGACCTATTCCTTTTTCAGTGAACTGGACTCAACACCCCCTATTCACCGCACAAGAATATATCTGACTAGGAAGAATCTTCAAACCTATGTATTGATATCTCTCTGTAAGTGAGTCAAGGGGGTATAAAGCGGCATAAACACAGCCGTGAAAAGCAGCTAAAGCCCATTATAAAAATAAATTACTTTTCAAAACACGTGAAACAAAGACAGTGAAAGAGAGAGAAATTCTTACAAAATTCGTTCAGGGGCTGTGATGCAACCTGGATTGACCATATCTAGACCCACAGCTGATTGAGACATAAGGGTGGACACTCTTGGGGCTGAGAGGTTCGGTGAGGTTGGGTGAGCCAACGCAGACCCTTTCAAGGAATACTGCATGCTACCCATCCCATGGGTCCCAAATCTCCAGGTTCAAGGGCAACTTCCTACATCGAAAACAGGCATGAGAAACCCAGAAGATGGTACACCGTGTGATCGGGAAAGGTTTCTAAAACGCACCTCATTTCTCATCTCCTTTGCTCGGGTTCGCCATTCCAGCCGATTTACTAGCCATCTCCCTCCTTGGAGAATCAGCACCTTTAACCTCCTGTTCCGTAGAGGTTGCAATTTGTCCTGAGCATAAAGGGGAAGAGGGGGAACCAATGAGAGACTAGCTCTAGGTGTTGGGACAGGCACAGGTCACTCTATTTTCCCATCAGGAAGAAGAATTAAGCACAAGCTCAGCCTGCCCCCCAGAACCAGAAGAGGGCCTGAAGCAATCCTGCGCTTTTGCGGCCAGCTCCCAAAAAAGCGAGTTGAAAAATGGAGCTCAGGGGCACTGCAATTCACAAACCTGCAGAGTTTTAAATGATACCTCTCGTCCACAAATATATTAAGGGAAGGCTACGAAGAGGCTTTGAAAGCAAGGCAGAATTGCAGGAAACAGATTTCAGGAGGTAGATTCGAATCGCCTTGAAAGCACATGAAAAGCGGCAAAACGTGGACAATGATGCCCTTGGCCAAAAAGGGCGTATGCGTTTTTTCCTGAATATATTCAGGAAAAAACGCATACGCCCTTTTTGGCCAACCAAGCAACCTGGAAAGGCCAATCAGCGCTCCAAAGAAGTCTCGCTTCCCAGCGGGCAAAAGGGCCATGCGGAAAAAAGTGTCCAAACCAGAAATGCAGGACCGGCCATGGAGAAATGGGAGCCTTGCTACGCTGATGGGTGGGATGTAAATTGCCAACAGCCACTCTGGAGAAGTGTACGGTGTGTTCTGAAACATCTAAAAAACACAGCTTGGAGAGCATAGGGCACTTCCACTCATGGGCGTATAAATTGGGAAAACTAAAAATCAGCAAGACACAGGCACCCCAAAGTTTAGGGCTGCTCTGTTGACAAGAACCCCCACTTCATTACACCTTAAATATCCTAGGAAAGAGAAAAATGGATAAAGAAGTTGGGGTCCTCATGTACAATGGAATATCACTCAGCCATGAAATCAACGTCATAAGGCTAGTAGCAGCACGATGAGTGGATTTAGGTACGACGATTCTAAGTGAAATAAGTCACACAGAAAAAGACACTTATCATAAGATATCACTTCTAGAGGGAATGTAAAAACCGCTACACTTGAACTGAATTACAAAACAGAACAGAGTCACACGTTTAGAAAACACACTATGGCTGCTGAACGGGCAAGGTGAGGTGGGGTGATGCATAAAACAAGGGTTTCAAATTAGCTCAGATACCGTTCCATAAACCCAATATGTAAGAGACAAGACCTATTCCTTTTTCAGTGAACTGGACTCAACACCCCCTATTCACCGCACAAGAATATATCTGACTAGTAAGAATCTTCAAACCTATGTATTGATATCTCTCTGTAAGTGAGTCAAGGGGGTGTAAAGCGGCATAAACACAGCCGTGAAAAGCAGCTAAACCCCATTATAAAAATAAATTACTTTTCAAAACCCGTGAAACAAAGACAGTGAAAGAGAGAGAAATTCTTACAAAATTCGTTCAGGGGCTGTGATGCAACCTGGATTGACCATATCTAGACCCACAGCTGATTGAGACATAAGGGTGGACACTCTTGGGGCTGAGAGGTTCGGTGAGGTTGGGTGAGCCAACGCAGACCCTTTCAAGTAATACTGCATGGTACCCATCCCATGGGTCCCAAATCTCCAGGTTCAAGGGCATCTTCCTACATCGAAAACAGGCATGAGAAACCCAGAAGATGGTACACCGTGTGATCGGGAAAGGTTTCTAAAACGCACCTCATTTCTCATCTCCTTTGCTCGGGTTCGCCATTCCAGCCGATTTACTAGCCATCTCCCTCCTTGGAGAATCAGCACCTTTAACCTCCTGTTCCGTACAGGTTGCAATTTGTCCTGAGGATGAAGGGGAAGAGGGGGAACCAATGAGAGACTAGCTCTAGGTGTTGGGACAGGCACAGGTCACTCTATTTTCCCATCAGGAAGAAGAATTAAGCACAAGCTCAGCCTGCCCCCCAGAACCAGAAGAGGGCCTGAAGCAATCCTGCGCTTTTGCGGCCAGCTCCCAAAAAAGCGAGTTGAAAAATGGAGCTCAGGGGCACTGCAATTCACAAACCTGCAGAGTTTTAAATGATACCTCTCGTCCACAAATATATTAAGGGAAGGCTACGAAGAGGCTTTGAAAGCAAGGCAGAATTGCAGGAAACAGATTTCAGGAGGTAGATTCGAATCGCCTTGAAAGCACATGAAAAGCGGCAAAACGTGGACAATGATGCCCTTGGCCAAAAAGGGCGTATGCGTTTTTTCCTGAGTATATTCAGGAAAAAACGCATACGCCCTTTTTGGCCAACCAAGCAACCTGGAAAGGCCAATCAGCGCTCCAAAGAAGTCTCGCTTCCCAGCGGGCAAAAGGGCCATGCGGAAAAAAGTGTCCAAACCAGAAATGCAGGACCGGCCATGGAGAAATGGGAGCCTTGCTACGCTGATGGGTGGGATGTAAATTGCCAACAGCCACTCTGGAGAAGTGTACGGTGTGTTCTGAAACATCTAAAAAACACAGCTTGGAGAGCATAGGGCACTTCCACTCATGGGCGTATAAATTGGGAAAACTAAAAATCAGCAAGACACAGGCACCCCAAAGTTTAGGGCTGCTCTGTTGACAAGAACCCCCACTTCATTACACCTTAAATATCCTAGGAAAGAGAAAAATGGATAAAGAAGTTGTGGTCCTCCTGTACAATGGAATATCACTCAGCCATGAAATCCACGTCATAAGGCTAGTAGCAGCACGATGAGAGGATTTAGGTACGACGATTCTAAGTGAAATAAGTCACACAGAAAAAGACACTTATCATAAGATATCACTTCGAGAGGGAATGTAAAAACCGCTACACTTGAACTGAATTACAAAACAGAACAGAGTCACACGTTTAGGAAACACACTATGGCTGCTGAACGGGAAAGGTGAGGGGGGGTGATGCATAAAACAAGGGTTTCAAATTAGCTCCGATACCGTTCCATAAACCCAATATGTAAGAGACAAGACCTATTCCTTTTTCAGTGAACTGGACTCAACACCCCCTATTCACCGCACAAGAATATATCTGACTAGGAAGAATCTTCAAACCTATGTATTGATATCTCTCTGTAAGTGAGTCAAGGGGGTGTAAAGCGGCATAAACACAGCCGTGAAAAGCAGCTAAACCCCATTATAAAAATAAATTACTTTTCAAAACACGTGAAACAAAGACAGTGAAAGAGAGAGAAATTCTTACAAAATTCGTTCAGGGGCTGTGATGCAACCTGGATTGACCATATCTAGACCCACAGCTGATTGAGACATAAGGGTGGACACTCTTGGGGCTGAGAGGTTCGGTGAGGTTGGGTGAGCCAACGCAGACCCTTTCAAGGAATACTGCATGCTACCCATCCCATGGGTCCCAAATCTCCAGGTTCAAGGGCAACTTCCTACATCGAAAACAGGCATGAGAAACCCAGAAGATGGTACACCGTGTGATCGGGAAAGGTTTCTAAAACGCACCTCATTTCTCATCTCCTTTGCTCGGGTTCGCCATTCCAGCCGATTTACTAGCCATCTCCCTCCTTGGAGAATCAGCACCTTTAACCTCCTGTTCCGTACAGGTTGCAATTTGTCCTGAGGATGAACGGGAAGAGGGGGAACCAATGAGAGACTAGCTCTAGGTGTTGGGACAGGCACAGGTCACTCTATTTTCCCATCAGGAAGAAGAATTAAGCACAAGCTCAGCCTGCCCCCCAGAACCAGAAGAGGGCCTGAAGCAATCCTGCGCTTTTGCGGCCAGCTCCCAAAAAAGCGAGTTGAAAAATGGAGCTCAGGGGCACTGCAATTCACAAACCTGCAGAGTTTTAAATGATACCTCTCGTCCACAAATATATTAAGGGAAGGCTACGAAGAGGCTTTGAAAGCAAGGCAGAATTGCAGGAAACAGATTTCAGGAGGTAGATTCGAATCGCCTTGAAAGCACATGAAAAGCGGCAAAACGTGGACAATGATGCCCTTGGCCAAAAAGGGCGTATGCGTTTTTTCCTGAATATATTCAGGAAAAAACGCATACGCCCTTTTTGGCCAACCAAGCAACCTGGAAAGGCCAATCAGCGCTCCAAAGAAGTCTCGCTTCCCAGCGGGCAAAAGGGCCATGCGGAAAAAAGTGTCCAAACCAGAAATGCAGGACCGGCCATGGAGAAATGGGAGCCTTGCTACGCTGATGGGTGGGATGTAAATTGCCAACAGCCACTCTGGAGAAGTGTACGGTGTGTTCTGAAACATCTAAAAAACACAGCTTGGAGAGCATAGGGCACTTCCACTCATGGGCGTATAAATTGGGAAAACTAAAAATCAGCAAGACACAGGCACCCCAAAGTTTAGGGCTGCTCTGTTGACAAGAACCCCCACTTCATTACACCTTAAATATCCTAGGAAAGAGAAAAATGGATAAAGAAGTTGGGGTCCTCATGTACAATGGAATATCACTCAGCCATGAAATCAACGTCATAAGGCTAGTAGCAGCACGATGAGTGGATTTAGGTACGACGATTCTAAGTGAAATAAGTCACACAGAAAAAGACACTTATCATAAGATATCACTTCTAGAGGGAATGTAAAAACCGCTACACTTGAACTGAATTACAAAACAGAACAGAGTCACACGTTTAGAAAACACACTATGGCTGCTGAACGGGCAAGGTGAGGTGGGGTGATGCATAAAACAAGGGTTTCAAATTAGCTCAGATACCGTTCCATAAACCCAATATGTAAGAGACAAGACCTATTCCTTTTTCAGTGAACTGGACTCAACACCCCCTATTCACCGCACAAGAATATATCTGACTAGTAAGAATCTTCAAACCTATGTATTGATATCTCTCTGTAAGTGAGTCAAGGGGGTGTAAAGCGGCATAAACACAGCCGTGAAAAGCAGCTAAACCCCATTATAAAAATAAATTACTTTTCAAAACCCGTGAAACAAAGACAGTGAAAGAGAGAGAAATTCTTACAAAATTCGTTCAGGGGCTGTGATGCAACCTGGATTGACCATATCTAGACCCACAGCTGATTGAGACATAAGGGTGGACACTCTTGGGGCTGAGAGGTTCGGTGAGGTTGGGTGAGCCAACGCAGACCCTTTCAAGTAATACTGCATGGTACCCATCCCATGGGTCCCAAATCTCCAGGTTCAAGGGCATCTTCCTACATCGAAAACAGGCATGAGAAACCCAGAAGATGGTACACCGTGTGATCGGGAAAGGTTTCTAAAACGCACCTCATTTCTCATCTCCTTTGCTCGGGTTCGCCATTCCAGCCGATTTACTAGTCATCTCCCTCCTTGGAGAATCAGCACCTTTAACCTCCTGTTCCGTACAGGTTGCAATTTGTCCTGAGGATGAACGGGAAGAGGGGGAACCAATGAGAGACTAGCTCTAGGTGTTGGGACAGGCACAGGTCACTCTATTTTCCCATCAGGAAGAAGAATTAAGCACAAGCTCAGCCTGCCCCCCAGAACCAGAAGAGGGCCTGAAGCAATCCTGCGCTTTTGCGGTCAGCTCCCAAAAAAGCGAGTTGAAAAATGGAGCTCAGGGGCACTGCAATTCACAAACCTGCAGAGTTTTAAATGATACCTCTCGTCCACAAATATATTAAGGGAAGGCAACGAAGAGGCTTTGAAAGCAAGGCAGAATTGCAGGAAACAGATTTCAGGAGGTAGATTCGAATCGCCTTGAAAGCACATGAAAAGCGGCAAAACGTGGACAATGATGCCCTTGGCCAAAAAGGGCGTATGCGTTTTTTCCTGAATATATTCAGGAAAAAACGCATACGCCCTTTTTGGCCAACCAAGCAACCTGGAAAGGCCAATCAGCGCTCCAAAGAAGTCTCGCTCCCCAGCGGGCAAAAGGGCCATGCGGAAAAAAGTGTCCAAACCAGAAATGCAGGACCGGCCATGGAGAAATGGGAGCCTTGCTACGCTGATGGGTGGGATGTAAATTGCCAACAGCCACTCTGGAGAAGTGTACGGTGTGTTCTGAAACATCTAAAAAACACAGCTTGGAGAGCATAGGGCACTTCCACTCATGGGCGTATAGATTGGGAAAACTAAAAATCAGCAAGACACAGGCACCCCAAAGTTTAGGGCTGCTCTGTTGACAAGAACCCCCACTTCATTACACCTTAAATATCCTAGGAAAGAGAAAAATGGATAAAGAAGTTGGGATCCTCATGTACAATGGAATATCACTCAGCCATGAAATCAACGTCATAAGGCTAGTAGCAGCACGATGAGTGGATTTAGGTACGACGATTCTAAGTGAAATAAGTCACACAGAAAAAGACACTTATCATAAGATATCACTTCTAGAGGGAATGTAAAAACCGCTACACTTGAACTGAATTACAAAACAGAACAGAGTCACACGTTTAGAAAACACACTATGGCTGCTGAACGGGAAAGGTGAGGTGGGGTGATGCATAAAACAAGGGTTTCAATTTAGCTCAGATACCGTTCCATAAACCCAATATGTAAGAGACAAGACCTATTCCTTTTTCAGTGAACTGGACTCAACACCCCCTATTGACCGCACAAGAATATATCTGACTAGTAAGAATCTTCAAACCTATGTATTGATATCTCTCTGTAAGTGAGTCAAGGGGGTGTAAAGCGCCATAAACACAGCCGTGAAAAGCACCTAAACCCCATTATAAAAATAAATTACTTTTCAAAACCCGTGAAACAAAGACAGTGAAAGAGAGAGAAATTCTTACAAAATTCGTTCAGGGGCTGTGATGCAACCTGGATTGACCATATCTAGACCCACAGCTGATTGAGACATAAGGGTGGACACTCTTGGGGCTGAGAGGTTCGGTGAGGTTGGGTGAGCCAACGCAGACCCTTTCAAGTAATACTGCATGGTACCCATCCCATGGGTCCCAAATCTCCAGGTTCAAGGGCATCTTCCTACGTCGAAAACAGGCATGAGAACCCCAGAAGATGGTACACCGTGTGATCGGGAAAGGTTTCTAAAACGCACCTCATTTCTCATCTCCTTTGCTCGGGTTCGCCATTCCAGCCGATTTACTAGCCATCTCCCTCCTTGGAGAATCAGCACCTTTAACCTCCTGTTCCGTACAGGTTGCAATTTGTCCTGAGGATGAACGGGAAGAGGGGGAACCAATGAGAGACTAGCTCTAGGTGTTGGGACAGGCACAGGTCACTCTATTTTCCCATCAGGAAGAAGAATTAAGCACAAGCTCAGCCTGCCCCCCAGAACCAGAAGAGGGCCTGAAGCAATCCTGCGCTTTTGCGGCCAGCTCCCAAAAAAGCGAGTTGAAAAATGGAGCTCAGGGGCACTGCAATTCACAAACCTGCAGAGTTTTAAATGATACCTCTCGTCCACAAATATATTAAGGGAAGGCAACGAAGAGGCTTTGAAAGCAAGGCAGAATTGCAGGAAACAGATTTCAGGAGGTAGATTCGAATCGCCTTGAAAGCACATGAAAAGCGGCAAAACGTGGACAATGATGCCCTTGGCCAAAAAGGGCGTATGCGTTTTTTCCTAAATATATTCAGGAAAAAACGCATACGCCCTTTTTGGCCAACCAAGCAACCTGGAAAGGCCAATCAGCGCTCCAAAGAAGTCTCGCTTCCCAGCGGGCAAAAGGGCCATGCGGAAAAAAGTGTCCAAACCAGAAATGCAGGACCGGCCATGGAGAAATGGGAGCCTTGCTACGCTGATGGGTGGGATGTAAATTGCCAACAGCCACTCTGGAGAAGTGTACGGTGTGTTCTGAAACATCTAAAAAACACAGCTTGGAGAGCATAGGGCACTTCCACTCATGGGCGTATAAATTGGGAAAACTAAAAATCAGCAAGACACAGGCACCCCAAAGTTTAGGGCTGCTCTGTTGACAAGAACCCCCACTTCATTACACCTTAAATATCCTAGGAAAGAGAAAAATGGATAAAGAAGTTGGGGTCCTCATGTACAATGGAATATCACTCAGCCATGAAATCAACGTCATAAGGCTAGTAGCAGCACGATGAGTGGATTTAGGTACGACGATTCTAAGTGAAATAAGTCACACAGAAAAAGACACTTATCATAAGATATCACTTCTAGAGGGAATGTAAAAACCGCTACACTTGAACTGAATTACAAAACAGAACAGAGTCACACGTTTAGAAAACACACTATGGCTGCTGAACGGGCAAGGTGAGGTGGGGTGATGCATAAAACAAGGGTTTCAAATTAGCTCAGATACCGTTCCATAAACCCAATATGTAAGAGACAAGACCTATTCCTTTTTCAGTGAACTGGACTCAACACCCCCTATTCACCGCACAAGAATATATCTGACTAGTAAGAATCTTCAAACCTATGTATTGATATCTCTCTGTAAGTGAGTCAAGGGGGTGTAAAGCGGCATAAACACAGCCGTGAAAAGCAGCTAAACCCCATTATAAAAATAAATTACTTTTCAAAACCCGTGAAACAAAGACAGTGAAAGAGAGAGAAATTCTTACAAAATTCGTTCAGGGGCTGTGATGCAACCTGGATTGACCATATCTAGACCCACAGCTGATTGAGACATAAGGGTGGACACTCTTGGGGCTGAGAGGTTCGGTGAGGTTGGGTGAGCCAACGCAGACCCTTTCAAGTAATACTGCATGGTACCCATCCCATGGGTCCCAAATCTCCAGGTTCAAGGGCATCTTCCTACATCGAAAACAGGCATGAGAAACCCAGAAGATGGTACACCGTGTGATCGGGAAAGGTTTCTAAAACGCACCTCATTTCTCATCTCCTTTGCTCGGGTTCGCCATTCCAGCCGATTTACTAGCCATCTCCCTCCTTGGAGAATCAGCACCTTTAACCTCCTGTTCCGTACAGGTTGCAATTTGTCCTGAGGATGAACGGGAAGAGGGGGAACCAATGAGAGACTAGCTCTAGGTGTTGGGACAGGCACAGGTCACTCTATTTTCCCATCAGGAAGAAGAATTAAGCACAAGCTCAGCCTGCCCCCCAGAACCAGAAGAGGGCCTGAAGCAATCCTGCGCTTTTGCGGCCAGCTCCCAAAAAAGCGAGTTGAAAAATGGAGCTCAGGGGCACTGCAATTCACAAACCTGCAGAGTTTTAAATGATACCTCTCGTCCACAAATATATTAAGGGAAGGCTACGAAGAGGCTTTGAAAGCAAGGCAGAATTGCAGGAAACAGATTTCAGGAGGTAGATTCGAATCGCCTTGAAAGCACATGAAAAGCGGCAAAACGTGGACAATGATGCCCTTGGCCAAAAAGGGCGTATGCGTTTTTTCCTGAATATATTCAGGAAAAAACGCATACGCCCTTTTTGGCCAACCAAGCAACCTGGAAAGGCCAATCAGCGCTCCAAAGAAGTCTCGCTTCCCAGCGGGCAAAAGGGCCATGCGGAAAAAAGTGTCCAAACCAGAAATGCAGGACCGGCCATGGAGAAATGGGAGCCTTGCTACGCTGATGGGTGGGATGTAAATTGCCAACAGCCACTCTGGAGAAGTGTACGGTGTGTTCTGAAACATCTAAAAAACACAGCTTGGAGAGCATAGGGCACTTCCACTCATGGGCGTATAAATTGGGAAAACTAAAAATCAGCAAGACACAGGCACCCCAAAGTTTAGGGCTGCTCTGTTGACAAGAACCCCCACTTCATTACACCTTAAATATCCTAGGAAAGAGAAAAATGGATAAAGAAGTTGGGGTCCTCATGTACAATGGAATATCACTCAGCCATGAAATCAACGTCATAAGGCTAGTAGCAGCACGATGAGTGGATTTAGGTACGACGATTCTAAGTGAAATAAGTCACACAGAAAAAGACACTTATCATAAGATATCACTTCTAGAGGGAATGTAAAAACCGCTACACTTGAACTGAATTACAAAACAGAACAGAGTCACACGTTTAGAAAACACACTATGGCTGCTGAACGGGCAAGGTGAGGTGGGGTGATGCATAAAACAAGGGTTTCAAATTAGCTCAGATACCGTTCCATAAACCCAAAATGTAAGAGACAAGACCTATTCCTTTTTCAGTGAACTGGACTCAACACCCCCTATTCACCGCACAAGAATATATCTGACTAGTAAGAATCTTCAAACCTATGTATTGATATCTCTCTGTAAGTGAGTCAAGGGGGTGTAAAGCGGCATAAACACAGCCGTGAAAAGCAGCTAAACCCCATTATAAAAATAAATTACTTTTCAAAACCCGTGAAACAAAGACAGTGAAAGAGAGAGAAATTCTTACAAAATTCGTTCAGGGGCTGTGATGCAACCTGGATTGACCATATCTAGACCCACAGCTGATTGAGACATAAGGGTGGACACTCTTGGGGCTGAGAGGTTCGGTGAGGTTGGGTGAGCCAACGCAGACCCTTTCAAGTAATACTGCATGGTACCCATCCCATGGGTCCCAAATCTCCAGGTTCAAGGGCATCTTCCTACGTCGAAAACAGGCATGAGAAACCCAGAAGATGGTACACCGTGTGATCAGGAAAGGTTTCTAAAACGCACCTCATTTCTCATCTCCTTTGCTCGGGTTCGCCATTCCAGCCGATTTACTAGTCATCTCCCTCCTTGGAGAATCAGCACCTTTAACCTCCTGTTCCGTACAGGTTGCAATTTGTCCTGAGGATGAACGGGAAGAGGGGGAACCAATGAGAGACTAGCTCTAGGTGTTGGGACAGGCACAGGTCACTCTATTTTCCCATCAGGAAGAAGAATTAAGCACAAGCTCAGCCTGCCCCCCAGAACCAGAAGAGGGCCTGAAGCAATCCTGCGCTTTTGCGGTCAGCTCCCAAAAAAGCGAGTTGAAAAATGGAGCTCAGGGGCACTGCAATTCACAAACCTGCAGAGTTTTAAATGATACCTCTCGTCCACAAATATATTAAGGGAAGGCTACGAAGAGGCTTTGAAAGCAAGGCAGAATTGCAGGAAACAGATTTCAGGAGGTAGATTCGAATCGCCTTGAAAGCACATGAAAAGCGGCAAAACGTGGACAATGATGCCCTTGGCCAAAAAGGGCGTATGCGTTTTTTCCTGAATATATTCAGGAAAAAACGCATACGCCCTTTTTGGCCAACCAAGCAACCTGGAAAGGCCAATCAGCGCTCCAAAGAAGTCTCGCTTCCCAGCGGGCAAAAGGGCCATGCGGAAAAAAGTGTCCAAACCAGAAATGCAGGACTGGCCATGGAAAAATGGGAGCCTTGCTACGCTGATGGGTGGGATGTAAATTGCCAACAGCCACTCTGGAGAAGTGTACGGTGTGTTCTGAAACATCTAAAAAACACAGCTTGGAGAGCATAGGGCACTTCCACTCATGGGCGTATAAATTGGGAAAACTAAAAATCAGCAAGACACAGGCACCCCAAAGTTTAGGGCTGCTCTGTTGACAAGAACCCCCACTTCATTACACCTTAAATATCCTAGGAAAGAGAAAAATGGATAAAGAAGTTGGGGTCCTCATGTACAATGGAATATCACTCAGCCATGAAATCAACGTCATAAGGCTAGTAGCAGCACGATGAGTGGATTTAGGTACGACGATTCTAAGTGAAATTAGTCACACAGAAAAAGACAGTTATCATAAGATATCACTTCGAGAGGGAATGTAAAAACCGCTACACTTGAACTGAATTACAAAACAGAAGAGAGTCACACGTTTAGGAAACACACTATGGCTGCTGAACGGGAAAGGTGACGTGGGGTGATGCATAAAACAAGGGTTTCAAATTAGCTCCGATACTGTTCCATAAACCCAATATGTAAGAGACAAGACCTATTCCTTTTTCAGTGAACTGGACTCAACACCCCCTATTCACCGCACAAGAATATATCTGACTAGTAAGAATCTTCAAACCTATGTATTGATATCTCTCTGTAAGTGAGTCAAGGGGGTGTAAAGCGGCATAAACACAGCCGTGAAAAGCAGCTAAACCCCATTATAAAAATAAATTACTTTTCAAAACCCGTGAAACAAAGACAGTGAAAGAGAGAGAAATTCTTACAAAATTCGTTCAGGGGCTGTGATGCAACCTGGATTGACCATATCTAGACCCACAGCTGATTGAGACATAAGGGTGGACACTCTTGGGGCTGAGAGGTTCGGTGAGGTTGGGTGAGCCAACGCAGACCCTTTCAAGTAGTACTGCATGGTACCCATCCCATGGGTCCCAAATCTCCAGGTTCAAGGGCATCTTCCTACATCGAAAACAGGCATGAGAAACCCAGAAGATGGTACACCGTGTGATCGGGAATGGTTTCTAAAACGCACCTCATTTCTCATCTCCTTTGCTGGGGTTCGCCATTCCAGCCGATTTACTAGCCATCTCCCTCCTTGGAGAATCAGCACCTTTAACCTCCTGTTCCGTACAGGTTGCAATTTGTCCTGAGGATGAACGGGAAGAGGGGGAACCAATGAGAGACTAGCTCTAGGTGTTGGGACAGGCACAGGTCACTCTATTTTCCCATCAGGAAGAAGAATTAAGCACAAGCTCAGCCTGCCCCCCAGAACCAGAAGAGGGCCTGAAGCAATCCTGCGCTTTTGCGGCCAGCTCCCAAAAAAGCGAGTTGAAAAATGGAGCTCAGGGGCACTGCAATTCACAAACCTGCAGAGTTTTAAATGATACCTCTCGTCCACAAATATATTAAGGGAAGGCAACGAAGAGGCTTTGAAAGCAAGGCAGAATTGCAGGAAACAGATTTCAGGAGGTAGATTCGAATCGCCTTGAAAGCACATGAAAAGCGGCAAAACGTGGACAATGATGCCCTTGGCCAAAAAGGGCGTATGCGTTTTTTCCTGAATATATTCAGGAAAAAACGCATACGCCCTTTTTGGCCAACCAAGCAACCTGGAAAGGCCAATCAGCGCTCCAAAGAAGTCTCGCTTCCCAGCGGGCAAAAGGGCCATGCGGAAAAAAGTGTCCAAACCAGAAATGCAGGACCGGCCATGGAGAAATGGGAGCCTTGCTACGCTGATGGGTGGGATGTAAATTGCCAACAGCCACTCTGGAGAAGTGTACGGTGTGTTCTGAAACATCTAAAAAACACAGCTTGGAGAGCATAGGGCACTTCCACTCATGGGCGTATAAATTGGGAAAACTAAAAATCAGCAAGACACAGGCACCCCAAAGTTTAGGGCTGCTCTGTTGAAAAGAACCCCCACTTCATTACACCTTAAATATCCTAGGAAAGAGAAAAATGGATAAAGAAGTTGTGGTCCTCATGTACAATGGAATATCACTCAGCCATGAAATCAACGTCATAAGGCTAGCAGCAGCACGATGAATGGATTTAGGTACGACGATTCTAAGTGAAATAAGTCACACAGGAAAAGACACTTATCCTAAGATATCACTTCTAGAGGGAATGTAAAAACCGCTACACTTGAACTGAATTACAAAACAGAACAGAGTCACACGTTTAGAAAACACACTATGGCTGCTGAACGGGAAAGGTGAGGTGGGGTGATGCATAAAACAAGGGTTTCAAATTAGCTCCGATACCGTTCCATAAACCCAATATGTAAGAGACAAGACCTATTCCTTTTTCAGTGAACTGGACTCAACACCCCCTATTCACCGCACAAGAATATATCTGACTAGTAACAATCTTCAAACCTATGTATTGATATCTCTCTGTAAGTGAGTCAACGGGGTGTAAAGCGGCATAAACACAGCCGTGAAAAGCAGCTAAACCCCATTATAAAAATAAATTACTTTTCAAAACCCGTGAAACAAAGACAGTGAAAGAGAGAGAAATTCTTACAAAATTCGTTCAGGGGCTGTGATGCAACCTGGATTGACCATATCTAGACCCACAGCTGATTGAGACATCAGGGTGGACACTCTTGGGGCTGAGAGGTTCGGTGAGGTTGGGTGAGCCAATGCAGACCCTTTCAAGTAATACTGCATGGTACCCATCCCATGGGTCCCAAATCTCCAGGTTCAAGGGCATCTTCCTACGTCGAAAACAGGCATGAGAAACCCAGAAGATGGTACACCGTGTGATCGGGAAAGGTTTCTAAAACGCACCTCATTTCTCATCTCCTTTGCTCGGGTTCGCCATTCCAGCCGATTTACTAGACATCTCCCTCCTTGGAGAATCAGCACCTTTAACCTCCTGTTCCGTACAGGTTGCAATTTGTCCTGAGGATGAACGGGAAGAGGGGGAACCAATGAGAGACTAGCTCTAGGTGTTGGGACAGGCACAGGTCACTCTATTTTCCCATCAGGAAGAAGAATTAAGCACAAGCTCAGCCTGCCCCCCAGAACCAGAAGAGGGCCTGAAGCAATCCTGCACTTTTGCGGCCAGCTCCCAAAAAAGCGAGTTGAAAAATGGAGCTCAGGGGCACTGCAATTCACAAACCTGCAGAGTTTTAAATGATACCTCTCGTCCACAAATATATTAAGGGAAGGCTACGAAGAGGCTTTGAAAGCAAGGCAGAATTGCAGGAAACAGATTTCAGGAGGTAGATTCGAATCGCCTTGAAAGCACATGAAAAGCGGCAAAACGTGGACAATGATGCCCTTGGCCAAAAAGGGCGTATGCGTTTTTTCCTGAATATATTCAGGAAAAAACGCATACGCCCTTTTTGGCCAACCAAGCAACCTGGAAAGGCCAATCAGCGCTCCAAAGAAGTCTCGCTTCCCAGCGGGCAAAAGGGCCATGCGGAAAAAAGTGTCCAAACCAGAAATGCAGGACCGGCCATGGAGAAATGGGAGCCTTGCTACGCTGATGGGTGGGATGTAAATTGCCAACAGCCACTCTGGAGAAGTGTACGGTGTGTTCTGAAACATCTAAAAAACACAGCTTGGAGAGCATAGGGCACTTCCACTCATGGGCGTATAAATTGGGAAAACTAAAAATCAGCAAGACACAGGCACCCCAAAGTTTAGGGCTGCTCTGTTGACAAGAACCCCCACTTCATTACACCTTAAATATCCTAGGAAAGAGAAAAATGGATAAAGAAGTTGGGGTCCTCATGTACAATGGAATATCACTCAGCCATGAAATCAACGTCATAAGGCTAGTAGCAGCACGATGAGTGGATTTAGGTACGACGATTCTAAGTGAAATAAGTCACACAGAAAAAGACACTTATCATAAGATATCACTTCTAGAGGGAATGTAAAAACCGCTACACTTGAACTGAATTACAAAACAGAACAGAGTCACACGTTTAGAAAACACACTATGGCTGCTGAACGGGCAAGGTGAGGTGGGGTGATGCATAAAACAAGGGTTTCAAATTAGCTCAGATACCGTTCCATAAACCCAATATGTAAGAGACAAGACCTATTCCTTTTTCAGTGAACTGGACTCAACACCCCCTATTCACCGCACAAGAATATATCTGACTAGTAAGAATCTTCAAACCTATGTATTGATATCTCTCTGTAAGTGAGTCAAGGGGGTGTAAAGCGGCATAAACACAGCCGTGAAAAGCAGCTAAACCCCATTATAAAAATAAATTACTTTTCAAAACCCGTGAAACAAAGACAGTGAAAGAGAGAGAAATTCTTACAAAATTCGTTCAGGGGCTGTGATGCAACCTGGATTGACCATATCTAGACCCACAGCTGATTGAGACATAAGGGTGGACACTCTTGGGGCTGAGAGGTTCGGTGAGGTTGGGTGAGCCAACGCAGACCCTTTCAAGTAATACTGCATGGTACCCATCCCATGGGTCCCAAATCTCCAGGTTCAAGGGCATCTTCCTACATCGAAAACAGGCATGAGAAACCCAGAAGATGGTACACCGTGTGATCGGGAAAGGTTTCTAAAACGCACCTCATTTCTCATCTCCTTTGCTCGGGTTCGCCATTCCAGCCGATTTACTAGCCATCTCCCTCCTTGGAGAATCAGCACCTTTAACCTCCTGTTCCGTACAGGTTGCAATTTGTCCTGAGGATGAACGGGAAGAGGGGGAACCAATGAGAGACTAGCTCTAGGTGTTGGGACAGGCACAGGTCACTCTATTTTCCCATCAGGAAGAAGAATTAAGCACAAGCTCAGCCTGCCCCCCAGAACCAGAAGAGGGCCTGAAGCAATCATGCGCTTTGGCGGCCAGCTCCCAAAAAAGCGAGTTGAAAAATGGAGCTCAGGGGCACTGCAATTCACAAACCTGCAGAGTTTTAAATGATACCTCTCGTCCACAAATATATTAAGGGAAGGCTACGAAGAGGCTTTGAAAGCAAGGCAGAATTGCAGGAAACAGATTTCAGGAGGTAGATTCGAATCGCCTTGAAAGCACATGAAAAGCGGCAAAACGTGGACAATGATGCCCTTGGCCAAAAAGGGCGTATGCGTTTTTTCCTGAATATATTCAGGAAAAAACGCATACGCCCTTTTTGGCCAACCAAGCAACCTGGAAAGGCCAATCAGCGCTCCAAAGAAGTCTCGCTTCCCAGCGGGCAAAAGGGCCATGCGGAAAAAAGTGTCCAAACCAGAAATGCAGGACCGGCCATGGAGAAATGGGAGCCTTGCTACGCTGATGGGTGGGATGTAAATTGCCAACAGCCACTCTGGAGAAGTGTACGGTGTGTTCTGAAACATCTAAAAAACACAGCTTGGAGAGCATAGGGCACTTCCACTCATGGGCGTATAAATTGGGAAAACTAAAAATCAGCAAGACACAGGCACCCCAAAGTTTAGGGCTGCTCTGTTGACAAGAACCCCCACTTCATTACACCTTAAATATCCTAGGAAAGAGAAAAATGGATAAAGAAGTTGGGGTCCTCATGTACAATGGAATATCACTCAGCCATGAAATCAACGTCATAAGGCTAGTAGCAGCACGATGAGTGGATTTAGGTACGACGATTCTAAGTGAAATAAGTCACACAGAAAAAGACACTTATCATAAGATATCACTTCTAGAGGGAATGTAAAAACCGCTACACTTGAACTGAATTACAAAACAGAACAGAGTCACACGTTTAGAAAACACACTATGGCTGCTGAACGGGCAAGGTGAGGTGGGGTGATGCATAAAACAAGGGTTTCAAATTAGCTCAGATACCGTTCCATAAACCCAATATGTAAGAGACAAGACCTATTCCTTTTTCAGTGAACTGGACTCAACACCCCCTATTCACCGCACAAGAATATATCTGACTAGTAAGAATCTTCAAACCTATGTATTGATATCTCTCTGTAAGTGAGTCAAGGGGGTGTAAAGCGGCATAAACACAGCCGTGAAAAGCAGCTAAACCCCATTATAAAAATAAATTACTTTTCAAAACCCGTGAAACAAAGACAGTGAAAGAGAGAGAAATTCTTACAAAATTCGTTCAGGGGCTGTGATGCAACCTGGATTGACCATATCTAGACCCACAGCTGATTGAGACATAAGGGTGGACACTCTTGGGGCTGAGAGGTTCGGTGAGGTTGGGTGAGCCAACGCAGACCCTTTCAAGTAATACTGCATGGTACCCATCCCATGGGTCCCAAATCTCCAGGTTCAAGGGCATCTTCCTACGTCGAAAACAGGCATGAGAAACCCAGAAGATGGTACACCGTGTGATCAGGAAAGGTTTCTAAAACGCACCTCATTTCTCATCTCCTTTGCTCGGGTTCGCCATTCCAGCCGATTTACTAGTCATCTCCCTCCTTGGAGAATCAGCACCTTTAACCTCCTGTTCCGTACAGGTTGCAATTTGTCCTGAGGATGAACGGGAAGAGGGGGAACCAATGAGAGACTAGCTCTAGGTGTTGGGACAGGCACAGGTCACTCTATTTTCCCATCAGGAAGAAGAATTAAGCACAAGCTCAGCCTGCCCCCCAGAACCAGAAGAGGGCCTGAAGCAATCCTGCGCTTTTGCGGTCAGCTCCCAAAAAAGCGAGTTGAAAAATGGAGCTCAGGGGCACTGCAATTCACAAACCTGCAGAGTTTTAAATGATACCTCTCGTCCACAAATATATTAAGGGAAGGCTACGAAGAGGCTTTGAAAGCAAGGCAGAATTGCAGGAAACAGATTTCAGGAGGTAGATTCGAATCGCCTTGAAAGCACATGAAAAGCGGCAAAACGTGGACAATGATGCCCTTGGCCAAAAAGGGCGTATGCGTTTTTTCCTGAATATATTCAGGAAAAAACGCATACGCCCTTTTTGGCCAACCAAGCAACCTGGAAAGGCCAATCAGCGCTCCAAAGAAGTCTCGCTTCCCAGCGGGCAAAAGGGCCATGCGGAAAAAAGTGTCCAAACCAGAAATGCAGGACTGGCCATGGAAAAATGGGAGCCTTGCTACGCTGATGGGTGGGATGTAAATTGCCAACAGCCACTCTGGAGAAGTGTACGGTGTGTTCTGAAACATCTAAAAAACACAGCTTGGAGAGCATAGGGCACTTCCACTCATGGGCGTATAAATTGGGAAAACTAAAAATCAGCAAGACACAGGCACCCCAAAGTTTAGGGCTGCTCTGTTGACAAGAACCCCCACTTCATTACACCTTAAATATCCTAGGAAAGAGAAAAATGGATAAAGAAGTTGGGGTCCTCATGTACAATGGAATATCACTCAGCCATGAAATCAACGTCATAAGGCTAGTAGCAGCACGATGAGTGGATTTAGGTACGACGATTCTAAGTGAAATTAGTCACACAGAAAAACACACCTATCATAAGATACCACTTCTAGAGGGAATGTAAAAACCGCTACACTTGAACTGAATTACAAAACAGAACAGAGTCACACGTTTAGAAAACACACTATGGCTGCTGAACGGGCAAGGTGAGGTGGGGTGATGCATAAAACAAGGGTTTCAAATTAGCTCCGATACCGTTCCATAAACCCAATATGTAAGAGACAAGACCTATTCCTTTTTCAGTGAACTGGACTCAACACCCCCTATTCACCGCACAAGAATATATCTGACTAGTAAGAATCTTCAAACCTATGTATTGATATCTCTCTGTAAGTGAGTCAAGGGGGTGTAAAGCGGCATAAACACAGCCGTGAAAAGCAGCTAAACCCCATTATAAAAATAAATTACTTTTCAAAACCCGTGAAACAAAGACAGTGAAAGAGAGAGAAATTCTTACAAAATTCGTTCAGGGGCTGTGATGCAACCTGGATTGACCATATCTAGACCCACAGCTGATTGAGACATCAGGGTGGACACTCTTGGGGCTGAGAGGTTCGGTGAGGTTGGGTGAGCCAACGCAGACCCTTTCAAGTAATACTGCATGGTACCCATCCCATGGGTCCCAAATCTCCAGGTTCAAGGGCATCTTCCTATGTCGAAAACAGGCATGAAAAACCCAGAAGATGGTACACCGTGTGATCGGGAAAGGTTTCTAAAACGCACCTCATTTCTCATCTCCTTTGCTCGGGTTCGCCATTCCAGCCGATTTACTAGCCATCTCCCTCCTTGGAGAATCAGCACCTTTAACCTCCTGTTCCGTACAGGTTGCAATTTGTCCTGAGGATGAACGGGAAGAGGGGGAACCAATGAGAGACTAGCTCTAGGTGTTGGGACAGGCACAGGTCACTCTATTTTCCCATCAGGAAGAAGAATTAAGCACAAGCTCAGCCTGCCCCCCAGAACCAGAAGAGGGCCTGAAGCAATCCTGCGCTTTTGCGGCCAGCTCCCAAAAAAGCGAGTTGAAAAATGGAGCTCAGGGGCACTGCAATTCACAAACCTGCAGAGTTTTAAATGATACCTCTCGTCCACAAATATATTAAGGGAAGGCAACGAAGAGGCTTTGAAAGCAAGGCAGAATTGCAGGAAACAGATTTCAGGAGGTAGATTCGAATCGCCTTGAAAGCACATGAAAAGCGGCAAAACGTGGACAATGATGCCCTTGGCCAAAAAGGGCGTATGCGTTTTTTCCTGAATATATTCAGGAAAAAACGCATACGCCCTTTTTGGCCAACCAAGCAACCTGGAAAGGCCAATCAGTGCTCCAAAGAAGTCTCGCTTCCCAGCGGGCAAAAGGGCCATGCGGAAAAAAGTGTCCAAACCAGAAATGCAGGACCGGCCATGGAGAAATGGGAGCCTTGCTACGCTGATGGGTGAGATGTAAATTGCCAACAGCCACTCTGGAGAAGTGTACGGTGTGTCCTGAAACATCTAAAAAACACAGCTTGGAGAGCATAGGGCACTTCCACTCATGGCCGTATAAATTGGGAAAACTAAAAATCAGCAAGACACAGGCACCCCAAAGTTTAGGGCTGCTCTGTTGACAAGAACCCCCACTTCATTACACCTTAAATATCCTAGGAAAGAGAAAAATGGATAAAGAAGTTGGGGTCCTCATGTAAAATGGAATATCACTCAGCCATGAAATCAACGTCATAAGGCTAGTAGCAGCACGATGAGTGGATTTAGGTACGACGATTCTAAGTGAAATAAGTCACACAGAAAAACACACCTATCATAAGATATCACTTCTAGAGGGAATGTAAAAACCGCTACACTTGAACTGAATTACAAAACAGAACAGAGTCACACGTTTAGAAATCACACTATGGCTGCTGAACGGGCAAGGTGAGGTGGGGTGATGCATAAAACAAGGGTTTCAAATTAGCTCCGATACCGTTCCATAAACCCAATATGTAAGAGACAAGACCTATTCCTTTTTCAGTGAACTGGACTCAACACCCCCTATTCACCGCACAAGAATATATCTGACTAGTAAGAATCTTCAAACCTATGTATTGATATCTCTCTGTAAGTGAGTCAACGGGGTGTAAAGCGGTATAAACACAGCCGTGAAAAGCAGCTAAACCCCATTATAAAAATAAATTACTTTTCAAAACCCGTGAAACAAAGACAGTGAAAGAGAGAGAAATTCTTACAAAATTCGTTCAGGGGCTGTGATGCAACCTGGATTGACCATATCTAGACCCACAGCTGATTGAGACATAAGGGTGGACACTCTTGGGGCTGAGAGGTTCGGTGAGGTTGGGTGAGCCAACGCAGACCCTTTCAAGTAATACTGCATGGTACCCATCCCATGGGTCCCAAATCTCCAGGTTCAAGGGCATCTTCCTACATCGAAAACAGGCATGAGAAACCCAGAACATGGTACACCGTGTGATCGGGAAAGGTTTCTAAAACGCACCTCATTTCTCATCTCCTTTGCTCGGGTTCGCCTTTCCAGCCGATTTACTAGCCATCTCCCTCCTTGGAGAATCAGCACCTTTAACCTCCTGTTCCGTACAGGTTGCAAATTGTCCTGAGGATGAACGGGAAGAGGGGGAACCAATGAGAGACTAGCTCTAGGTGTTGGGACAGGCACAGGTCACTCTATTTTCCCATCAGGAAGAAGAATTAAGCACAAGCTCAGCCTGCCCCCCAGAACCAGAAGAGGGCCTGAAGCAATCCTGCACTTTTGCGGTCAGCTCCCAAAAAAGCGAGTTGAAAAGTGGAGCTCAGGGGCACTGCAATTCACAAACCTGCAGAGTTTTAAATGATACCTCTCGTCCACAAATATATTAAGGGAAGGCAACGAAGAGGCTTTGAAAGCAAGGCAGAATTGCAGGAAACAGATTTCAGGAGGTAGATTCGAATCGCCTTGAAAGCACATGAAAAGCGGCAAAACGTGGACAATGATGCCCTTGGCCAAAAAGGGCGTATGCGTTTTTTCCTGAATATATTCAGGAAAAAACGCATACGCCCTTTTTGGCCAACCAAGCAACCTGGAAAGGCCAATCAGCGCTCCAAAGAAGTCTCGCTTCCCAGCGGGCAAAAGGGCCATGCGGAAAAAAGTGTCCAAACCAGAAATGCAGGACCGGCCATGGAGAAATGGGAGCCTTGCTACGCTGATGGGTGGGATGTAAATTGCCAACAGCCACTCTGGAGAAGTGTACGGTGTGTTCTGAAACATCTAAAAAACACAGCTTGGAGAGCATAGGGCACTTCCACTCATGGGCGTATAAATTGGGAAAACTAAAAATCAGCAAGACACAGGCACCCCAAAGTTTAGGGCTGCTCTGTTGAAAAGAACCCCCACTTCATTACACCTTAAATATCCTAGGAAAGAGAAAAATGGATAAAGAAGTTGTGGTCCTCATGTACAATGGAATATCACTCAGCCATGAAATCAACGTCATAAGGCTAGCAGCAGCACGATGAATGGATTTAGGTACGACGATTCTAAGTGAAATAAGTCACACAGGAAAAGACACTTATCCTAAGATATCACTTCTAGAGGGAATGTAAAAACCGCTACACTTGAACTGAATTACAAAACAGAACAGAGTCACACGTTTAGAAAACACACTATGGCTGCTGAACGGGAAAGGTGAGGTGGGGTGATGCATAAAACAAGGGTTTCAAATTAGCTCCGATACCGTTCCATAAACCCAATATGTAAGAGACAAGACCTATTCCTTTTTCAGTGAACTGGACTCAACACCCCCTATTCACCGCACAAGAATATATCTGACTAGTAACAATCTTCAAACCTATGTATTGATATCTCTCTGTAAGTGAGTCAACGGGGTGTAAAGCGGCATAAACACAGCCGTGAAAAGCAGCTAAACCCCATTATAAAAATAAATTACTTTTCAAAACCCGTGAAACAAAGACAGTGAAAGAGAGAGAAATTCTTACAAAATTCGTTCAGGGGCTGTGATGCAACCTGGATTGACCATATCTAGACCCACAGCTGATTGAGACATCAGGGTGGACACTCTTGGGGCTGAGAGGTTCGGTGAGGTTGGGTGAGCCAATGCAGACCCTTTCAAGTAATACTGCATGGTACCCATCCCATGGGTCCCAAATCTCCAGGTTCAAGGGCATCTTCCTACGTCGAAAACAGGCATGAGAAACCCAGAAGATGGTACACCGTGTGATCGGGAAAGGTTTCTAAAACGCACCTCATTTCTCATCTCCTTTGCTCGGGTTCGCCATTCCAGCCGATTTACTAGCCATCTCCCTCCTTGGAGAATCAGCACCTTTAACCTCCTGTTCCGTACAGGTTGCAATTTGTCCTGAGGATGAACGGGAAGAGGGGGAACCAATGAGAGACTAGCTCTAGGTGTTGGGACAGGCACAGGTCACTCTATTTTCCCATCAGGAAGAAGAATTAAGCACAAGCTCAGCCTGCCCCCCAGAACCAGAAGAGGGCCTGAAGCAATCCTGCGCTTTTGCGGCCAGCTCCCAAAAAAGCGAGTTGAAAAATGGAGCTCAGGGGCACTGCAATTCACAAACCTGCAGAGTTTTAAATGATACCTCTCGTCCACAAATATATTAAGGGAAGGCTACGAAGAGGCTTTGAAAGCAAGGCAGAATTGCAGGAAACAGATTTCAGGAGGTAGATTCGAATCGCCTTGAAAGCACATGAAAAGCGGCAAAACGTGGACAATGATGCCCTTGGCCAAAAAGGGCGTATGCGTTTTTTCCTGAATATATTCAGGAAAAAACGCATACGCCCTTTTTGGCCAACCAAGCAACCTGGAAAGGCCAATCAGCGCTCCAAAGAAGTCTCGCTTCCCAGCGGGCAAAAGGGCCATGCGGAAAAAAGTGTCCAAACCAGAAATGCAGGACCGGCCATGGAGAAATGGGAGCCTTGCTACGCTGATGGGTGGGATGTAAATTGCCAACAGCCACTCTGGAGAAGTGTACGGTGTGTTCTGAAACATCTAAAAAACACAGCTTGGAGAGCATAGGGCACTTCCACTCATGGGCGTATAAATTGGGAAAACTAAAAATCAGCAAGACACAGGCACCCCAAAGTTTAGGGCTGCTCTGTTGACAAGAACCCCCACTTCATTACACCTTAAATATCCTAGGAAAGAGAAAAATGGATAAAGAAGTTGGGGTCCTCATGTACAATGGAATATCACTCAGCCATGAAATCAACGTCATAAGGCTAGTAGCAGCACGATGAGTGGATTTAGGTACGACGATTCTAAGTGAAATAAGTCACACAGAAAAAGACACTTATCATAAGATATCACTTCTAGAGGGAATGTAAAAACCGCTACACTTGAACTGAATTACAAAACAGAACAGAGTCACACGTTTAGAAAACACACTATGGCTGCTGAACGGGCAAGGTGAGGTGGGGTGATGCATAAAACAAGGGTTTCAAATTAGCTCAGATACCGTTCCATAAACCCAATATGTAAGAGACAAGACCTATTCCTTTTTCAGTGAACTGGACTCAACACCCCCTATTCACCGCACAAGAATATATCTGACTAGTAAGAATCTTCAAACCTATGTATTGATATCTCTCTGTAAGTGAGTCAAGGGGGTGTAAAAGCGGCATAAACACAGCCGTGAAAAGCAGCTAAACCCCATTATAAAAATAAATTACTTTTCAAAACCCGTGAAACAAAGACAGTGAAAGAGAGAGAAATTCTTACAAAATTCGTTCAGGGGCTGTGATGCAACCTGGATTGACCATATCTAGACCCACAGCTGATTGAGACATAAGGGTGGACACTCTTGGGCTGAGAGGTTCGGTGAGGTTGGGTGAGCCAACGCAGACCCTTTCAAGTAATACTGCATGGTACCCATCCCATGGGTCCCAAATCTCCAGGTTCAAGGGCATCTTCCTACATCGAAAACAGGCATGAGAAACCCAGAAGATGGTACACCGTGTGATCGGGAAAGGTTTCTAAAACGCACCTCATTTCTCATCTCCTTTGCTCGGGTTCGCCATTCCAGCCGATTTACTAGCCATCTCCCTCCTTGGAGAATCAGCACCTTTAACCTCCTGTTCCGTACAGGTTGCAATTTGTCCTGAGGATGAACGGGAAGAGGGGGAACCAATGAGAGACTAGCTCTAGGTGTTGGGACAGGCACAGGTCACTCTATTTTCCCATCAGGAAGAAGAATTAAGCACAAGCTCAGCCTGCCCCCCAGAACCAGAAGAGGGCCTGAAGCAATCCTGCGCTTTTGCGGCCAGCTCCCAAAAAAGCGAGTTGAAAAATGGAGCTCAGGGGCACTGCAATTCACAAACCTGCAGAGTTTTAAATGATACCTCTCGTCCACAAATATATTAAGGGAAGGCTACGAAGAGGCTTTGAAAGCAAGGCAGAATTGCAGGAAACAGATTTCAGGAGGTAGATTCGAATCGCCTTGAAAGCACATGAAAAGCGGCAAAACGTGGACAATGATGCCCTTGGCCAAAAAGGGCGTATGCGTTTTTTCCTGAGTATATTCAGGAAAAAACGCATACGCCCTTTTTGGCCAACCAAGCAACCTGGAAAGGCCAATCAGCGCTCCAAAGAAGTCTCGCTTCCCAGCGGGCAAAAGGGCCATGCGGAAAAAAGTGTCCAAACCAGAAATGCAGGACCGGCCATGGAGAAATGGGAGCCTTGCTACGCTGATGGGTGGGATGTAAATTGCCAACAGCCACTCTGGAGAAGTGTACGGTGTGTTCTGAAACATCTAAAAAACACAGCTTGGAGAGCATAGGGCACTTCCACTCATGGGCGTATAAATAGGGAAAACTAAAAATCAGCAAGACACAGGCACCCCAAAGTTTAGGGCTGCTCTGTTGACAAGAACCCCCACTTCATTACACCTTAAATATCCTAGGAAAGCGAAAAATGGATAAAGAAGTTGGGGTCCTCATGTACAATGGAATATCACTCAGCCATGAAATCCACGTCATAAGGCTAGTAGCAGCACGATGAGTGGATTTAGGTACGACGATTCTAAGTGAAATAAGTCACACAGAAAAACACACCTATCATAAGATATCACTTCTAGAGGGAATGTAAAAACCGCTACACTTGAACTGAATTACAAAACAGAACAGAGTCACACGTTTAGAAATCACACTATGGCTGCTGAACGGGCAAGGTGAGGTGGGGTGATGCATAAAACAAGGGTTTCAAATTAGCTCCGATACCGTTCCATAAACCCAATATGTAAGAGACAAGACCTATTCCTTTTTCAGTGAACTGGACTCAACACCCCCTATTCACCGCACAAGAATATATCTGACTAGTAAGAATCTTCAAACCTATGTATTGATATCTCTCTGTAAGTGAATCAACGGGGTGTAAAGCGGTATAAACACAGCCGTGAAAAGCAGCTAAACCCCATTATAAAAATAAAATACTTTTCAAAACCCGTGAAACAAAGACAGTGAAAGAGAGAGAAATTCTTACAAAATTCGTTCAGGGGCTGTGATGCAACCTGGATTGACCATATCTAGACCCACAGCTGATTGAGACATAAGGGTGGACACTCTTGGGGCTGAGAGGTTCGGTGAGGTTGGGTGAGCCAACGCAGACCCTTTCAAGTAATACTGCATGGTACCCATCCCATGGGTCCCAAATCTCCAGGTTCAAGGGCATCTTCCTACATCGAAAACAGGCATGAGAAACCCAGAACATGGTACACCGTGTGATCGGGAAAGGTTTCTAAAACGCACCTCATTTCTCATCTCCTTTGCTCGGGTTCGCCTTTCCAGCCGATTTACTAGCCATCTCCCTCCTTGGAGAATCAGCACCTTTAACCTCCTGTTCCGTACAGGTTGCAAATTGTCCTGAGGATGAACGGGAAGAGGGGGAACCAATGAGAGACTAGCTCTAGGTGTTGGGACAGGCACAGGTCACTCTATTTTCCCATCAGGAAGAAGAATTAAGCACAAGCTCAGCCTGCCCCCCAGAACCAGAAGAGGGCCTGAAGCAATCCTGCGCTTTTGCGGTCAGCTCCCAAAAAAGCGAGTTGAAAAATGGAGCTCAGGGGCACTGCAATTCACAAACCTGCAGAGTTTTAAATGATACCTCTCGTCCACAAATATATTAAGGGAAGGCAACGAAGAGGCTTTGAAAGCAAGGCAGAATTGCAGGAAACAGATTTCAGGAGGTAGATTCGAATCGCCTTGAAAGCACATGAAAAGCGGCAAAACGTGGACAATGATGCCCTTGGCCAAAAAGGGCGTATGCGTTTTTTCCTGAATATATTCAGGAAAAAACGCATACGCCCTTTTTGGCCAACCAAGCAACCTGGAAAGGCCAATCAGCGCTCCAAAGAAGTCTCGCTTCCCAGCGGGCAAAAGGGCCATGCGGAAAAAAGTGTCCAAACCAGAAATGCAGGACCGGCCATGGAGAAATGGGAGCCTTGCTACGCTGATGGGTGGGATGTAAATTGCCAACAGCCACTCTGGAGAAGTGTACGGTGTGTTCTGAAACATCTAAAAAACACAGCTTGGAGAGCATAGGGCACTTCCACTCATGGGCGTATAAATTGGGAAAACTAAAAATCAGCAAGACACAGGCACCCCAAAGTTTAGGGCTGCTCTGTTGAAAAGAACCCCCACTACATTACACCTTAAATATCCTAGGAAAGAGAAAAATGGATAAAGAAGTTGTGGTCCTCATGTACAATGGAATATCACTCAGCCATGAAATCAACGTCATAAGGCTAGCAGCAGCACGATGAATGGATTTAGGTACGACGATTCTAAGTGAAATAAGTCACACAGGAAAAGACACTTATCCTAAGATATCACTTCTAGAGGGAATGTAAAAACCGCTACACTTGAACTGAATTACAAAACAGAACAGAGTCACACGTTTAGAAAACACACTATGGCTGCTGAACGGGCAAGGTGAGGTGGGGTGATGCATAAAACAAGGGTTTCAAATTAGCTCAGATACCGTTCCATAAACCCAATATGTAAGAGACAAGACCTATTCCTTTTTCAGTGAACTGGACTCAACACCCCCTATTCACCGCACAAGAATATATCTGACTAGTAAGAATCTTCAAACCTATGTATTGATATCTCTCTGTAAGTGAGTCAAGGGGGTGTAAAGCGGCATAAACACAGCCGTGAAAAGCAGCTAAACCCCATTATAAAAATAAATTACTTTTCAAAACCCGTGAAACAAAGACAGTGAAAGAGAGAGAAATTCTTACAAAATTCGTTCAGGGGCTGTGATGCAACCTGGATTGACCATATCTAGACCCACAGCTGATTGAGACATAAGGGTGGACACTCTTGGGGCTGAGAGGTTCGGTGAGGTTGGGTGAGCCAACGCAGACCCTTTCAAGTAATACTGCATGGTACCCATCCCATGGGTCCCAAATCTCCAGGTTCAAGGGCATCTTCCTACATCGAAAACAGGCATGAGAAACCCAGAAGATGGTACACCGTGTGATCGGGAAAGGTTTCTAAAACGCACCTCATTTCTCATCTCCTTTGCTCGGGTTCGCCATTCCAGCCGATTTACTAGCCATCTCCCTCCTTGGAGAATCAGCACCTTTAACCTCCTGTTCCGTACAGGTTGCAATTTGTCCTGAGGATGAACGGGAAGAGGGGGAACCAATGAGAGACTAGCTCTAGGTGTTGGGACAGGCACAGGTCACTCTATTTTCCCATCAGGAAGAAGAATTAAGCACAAGCTCAGCCTGCCCCCCAGAACCAGAAGAGGGCCTGAAGCAATCCTGCGCTTTTGCGGCCAGCTCCCAAAAAAGCGAGTTGAAAAATGGAGCTCAGGGGCACTGCAATTCACAAACCTGCAGAGTTTTAAATGATACCTCTCGTCCACAAATATATTAAGGGAAGGCTACGAAGAGGCTTTGAAAGCAAGGCAGAATTGCAGGAAACAGATTTCAGGAGGTAGATTCGAATCGCCTTGAAAGCACATGAAAAGCGGCAAAACGTGGACAATGATGCCCTTGGCCAAAAAGGGCGTATGCGTTTTTTCCTGAATATATTCAGGAAAAAACGCATACGCCCTTTTTGGCCAACCAAGCAACCTGGAAAGGCCAATCAGCGCTCCAAAGAAGTCTCGCTTCCCAGCGGGCAAAAGGGCCATGCGGAAAAAGGTGTCCAAACCAGAAATGCAGGACCGGCCATGGAGAAATGGGAGCCTTGCTACGCTGATGGGTGGGATGTAAATTGCCAACAGCCACTCTGGAGAAGTGTACGGTGTGTTCTGAAACATCTAAAAAACACAGCTTGGAGAGCATAGGGCACTTCCACTCATGGGCGTATAAATAGGGAAAACTAAAAATCAGCAAGACACAGGCACCCCAAAGTTTAGGGCTGCTCTGTTGACAAGAACCCCCACTTCATTACACCTTAAATATCCTAGGAAAGCGAAAAATGGATAAAGAAGTTGGGGTCCTCATGTACAATGGAATATCACTCAGCCATGAAATCCACGTCATAAGGCTAGTAGCAGCACGATGAGTGGATTTAGGTACGACGATTCTAAGTGAAATAAGTCACACAGAAAAAGACACTTATCATAAGATATCACTTCTAGAGGGAATGTAAAAACTGCTACACTTGAACTGAATTACAAAACAGAACAGAGTCACACGTTTAGGAAACACACTATGGCTGCAGAACGGGCAAGGTGAGGTGGGGTGATGCATAAAACAAGGGTTTCAAATTAGCTCCGATACCGTTCCATAAACCCAATATGTAAGAGACAAGACCTATTCCTTTTTCAGTGAACTGGACTCAACACCCCCTATTCACCGCACAAGAATATATCTGACTAGTAAGAATCTTCAAACCTATGTATTGATATCTCTCTGTAAGTGAGTCAAGGGGGTGTAAAGCGCCATAAACACAGCCGTGAAAAGCAGCTAAACCCCATTATAAAAATAAATTACTTTTCAAAACCCGTGAAAGAAAGATAGTGAAAGAGAGAGAAATTCTTACAAAATTCGTTCAGGGGCTGTGATGCAACCTGGATTGACCATATCTAGACCCACAGCTGATTGAGACATAAGGGTGGACACTCTTGGGGCTGAGAGGTTCGGTGAGGTTGGGTGAGCCAACGCAGACCCTTTCAAGTAATACTGCATGGTACCCATCCCATGGGTCCCAAATCTCCAGGTTCAAGGGCATCTTCCTACGTCGAAAACAGGCATGAGAACCCCAGAAGATGGTACACCGTGTGATCGGGAAAGGTTTCTAAAACGCACCTCATTTCTCATCTCCTTTGCTCGGGTTCGCCATTCCAGCCGATTTACTAGCCATCTCCCTCCTTGGAGAATCAGCACCTTTAACCTCCTGTTCCGTACAGGTTGCAATTTGTCCTGAGGATGAACGGGAAGAGGGGGAACCAATGAGAGACTAGCTCTAGGTGTTGGGACAGGCACAGGTCACTCTATTTTCCCATCAGGAAGAAGAATTAAGCACAAGCTCAGCCTGCCCCCCAGAACCAGAAGAGGGCCTGAAGCAATCCTGCGCTTTTGCGGCCAGCTCCCAAAAAAGCGAGTTGAAAAATGGAGCTCAGGGGCACTGCAATTCACAAACCTGCAGAGTTTTAAATGATACCTCTCGTCCACAAATATATTAAGGGAAGGCTACGAAGAGGCTTTGAAAGCAAGGCAGAATTGCAGGAAACAGATTTCAGGAGGTAGATTCGAATCGCCTTGAAAGCACATGAAAAGCGGCAAAACGTGGACAATGATGCCCTTGGCCAAAAAGGGCGTATGCGTTTTTTCCTGAATATATTCAGGAAAAAACGGATACGCCCTTTTTGGCCAACCAAGCAACCTGGAAATGCCAATCAGCGCTCCAAAGAAGTCTCGCTTCCCAGCGGGCAAAAGGGCCATGCGGAAAAAAGTGTCCAAACCAGAAATGCAGGACCGGCCATGGAGAAATGGGAGCCTTGCTACGCTGATGGGTGGGATGTAAATTGCCAACAGCCACTCTGGAGAAGTGTACGGTGTGTTCTGAAACATCTAAAAAACACAGCTTGGAGAGCATAGGGCACTTCCACTCATGGGCGTATAAATTGGGAAAACTAAAAATCAGCAAGACACAGGCACCCCAAAGTTTAGGGCTGCTCTGTTGACAAGAACCCCCACTTCATTACACCTTAAATATCCTAGGAAAGAGAAAAATGGATAAAGAAGTTGGGGTCCTCATGTACAATGGAATATCACTCAGCCATGAAATCAACGTCATAAGGCTAGTAGCAGCACGATGAGTGGATTTAGGTACGACGATTCTAAGTGAAATAAGTCACACAGCAAAAGACACTTATCATAAGATATCACTTCTAGAGGGAATGTAAAAACCGCTACACTTGAACTGAATTACAAAACAGAACAGAGTCACACGTTTAGAAAACACACTATGGCTGCTGAACGGGCAAGGTGAGGTGGGGTGATGCATAAAACAAGGGTTTCAAATTAGCTCCGATACCGTTCCATAAATCCAATATGTAAGAGACAAGACCTATTCCTTTTTCAGTGAACTGGACTCAACACCCCCTATTCACCGCACAAGAATATATCTGACTAGTAAGAATCTTCAAACCTATGTATTGATATCTCTCTGTAAGTGAGTCAAGGGGGTGTAAAGCGGCATAAACACAGCCGTGAAAAGCAGCTAAACCCCATTATAAAAATAAATTACTTTTCAAAACCCGTGAAACAAAGACAGTGAAAGAGAGAGAAATTATTACAAAATTCGTTCAGGGGCTGTGATGCAACCTGGATTGACCATATCTAGACCCACAGCTGATTGAGACATAAGGGTGGACACTCTTGGGGCTGAGAGGTTCGGTGAGGTTGGGTGAGCCAACGCAGACCCTTTCAAGTAATACTGCATGGTACCCATCCCATGGGTCCCAAATCTCCAGGTTCAAGGGCATCTTCCTACATCGAAAACAGGCATGAGAAACCCAGAACATGGTACACCGTGTGATCGGGAAAGGTTTCTAAAACGCACCTCATTTCTCATCTCCTTTGCTCGGGTTCGCCTTTCCAGCCGATTTACTAGCCATCTCCCTCCTTGGAGAATCAGCACCTTTAACCTCCTGTTCCGTACAGGTTGCAAATTGTCCTGAGGATGAACGGGAAGAGGGGGAACCAATGAGAGACTAGCTCTAGGTGTTGGGACAGGCACAGGTCACTCTATTTTCCCATCAGGAAGAAGAATTAAGCACAAGCTCAGCCTGCCCCCCAGAACCAGAAGAGGGCCTGAAGCAATCCTGCGCTTTTGCGGTCAGCTCCCAAAAAAGCGAGTTGAAAAATGGAGCTCAGGGGCACTGCAATTCACAAACCTGCAGAGTTTTAAATGATACCTCTCGTCCACAAATATATTAAGGGAAGGCAACGAAGAGGCTTTGAAAGCAAGGCAGAATTGCAGGAAACAGATTTCAGGAGGTAGATTCGAATCGCCTTGAAAGCACATGAAAAGCGGCAAAACGTGGACAATGATGCCCTTGGCCAAAAAGGGCGTATGCGTTTTTTCCTGAATATATTCAGGAAAAAACGCATACGCCCTTTTTGGCCAACCAAGCAACCTGGAAAGGCCAATCAGCGCTCCAAAGAAGTCTCGCTTCCCAGCGGGCAAAAGGGCCATGCGGAAAAAAGTGTCCAAACCAGAAATGCAGGACCGGCCATGGAGAAATGGGAGCCTTGCTACGCTGATGGGTGGGATGTAAATTGCCAACAGCCACTCTGGAGAAGTGTACGGTGTGTTCTGAAACATCTAAAAAACACAGCTTGGAGAGCATAGGGCACTTCCACTCATGGGCGTATAAATTGGGAAAACTAAAAATCAGCAAGACACAGGCACCCCAAAGTTTAGGGCTGCTCTGTTGAAAAGAACCCCCACTTCATTACACCTTAAATATCCTAGGAAAGAGAAAAATGGATAAAGAAGTTGGGGTCCTCATGTACAATGGAATATCACTCAGCCATGAAATCAACGTCATAAGGCTAGCAGCAGCACGATGAATGGATTTAGGTACGACGATTCTAAGTGAAATAAGTCACACAGGAAAAGACACTTATCCTAAGATATCACTTCTAGAGGGAATGTAAAAACCGCTACACTTGAACTGAATTACAAAACAGAACAGAGTCACACGTTTAGAAAACACACTATGGCTGCTGAACGGGAAAGGTGAGGTGGGGTGATGCATAAAACAAGGGTTTCAAATTAGCTCCGATACCGTTCCATAAACCCAATATGTAAGAGACAAGACCTATTCCTTTTTCAGTGAACTGGACTCAACACCCCCTATTCACCGCACAAGAATATATCTGACTAGTAACAATCTTCAAACCTATGTATTGATATCTCTCTGTAAGTGAGTCAACGGGGTGTAAAGCGGCATAAACACAGCCGTGAAAAGCAGCTAAACCCCATTATAAAAATAAATTACTTTTCAAAACCCGTGAAACAAAGACAGTGAAAGAGAGAGAAATTCTTACAAAATTCGTTCAGGGGCTGTGATGCAACCTGGATTGACCATATCTAGACCCACAGCTGATTGAGACATCAGGGTGGACACTCTTGGGGCTGAGAGGTTCGGTGAGGTTGGGTGAGCCAATGCAGACCCTTTCAAGTAATACTGCATGGTACCCATCCCATGGGTCCCAAATCTCCAGGTTCAAGGGCATCTTCCTACGTCGAAAACAGGCATGAGAAACCCAGAAGATGGTACACCGTGTGATCGGGAAAGGTTTCTAAAACGCACCTCATTTCTCATCTCCTTTGCTCGGGTTCGCCATTCCAGCCGATTTACTAGCCATCTCCCTCCTTGGAGAATCAGCACCTTTAACCTCCTGTTCCGTACAGGTTGCAATTTGTCCTGAGGATGAACGGGAAGAGGGGGAACCAATGAGCGACTAGCTCTAGGTGTTGGGACAGGCACAGGTCACTCTATTTTCCCATCAGGAAGAAGAATTAAGCACAAGCTCAGCCTGCCCCCCAGAACCAGAAGAGGGCCTGAAGCAATCCTGCGCTTTTGCGGCCAGCTCCCAAAAAAGCGAGTTGAAAAATGGAGCTCAGGGGCACTGCAATTCACAAACCTGCAGAGTTTTAAATGATACCTCTCGTCCACAAATATATTAAGGGAAGGCTACGAAGAGGCTTTGAAAGCAAGGCAGAATTGCAGGAAACAGATTTCAGGAGGTAGATTCGAATCGCCTTGAAAGCACATGAAAAGCGGCAAAACGTGGACAATGATGCCCTTGGCCAAAAAGGGCGTATGCGTTTTTTCCTGAATATATTCAGGAAAAAACGCATACGCCCTTTTTGGCCAACCAAGCAACCTGGAAAGGCCAATCAGCGCTCCAAAGAAGTCTCGCTTCCCAGCGGGCAAAAGGGCCATGCGGAAAAAAGTGTCCAAACCAGAAATGCAGGACCGGCCATGGAGAAATGGGAGCCTTGCTACGCTGATGGGTGGGATGTAAATTGCCAACAGCCACTCTGGAGAAGTGTACGGTGTGTTCTGAAACATCTAAAAAACACAGCTTGGAGAGCATAGGGCACTTCCACTCATGGGCGTATAAATTGGGAAAACTAAAAATCAGCAAGACACAGGCACCCCAAAGTTTAGGGCTGCTCTGTTGACAAGAACCCCCACTTCATTACACCTTAAATATCCTAGGAAAGAGAAAAATGGATAAAGAAGTTGGGGTCCTCATGTACAATGGAATATCACTCAGCCATGAAATCAACGTCATAAGGCTAGTAGCAGCACGATGAGTGGATTTAGGTACGACGATTCTAAGTGAAATAAGTCACACAGAAAAAGACACTTATCATAAGATATCACTTCTAGAGGGAATGTAAAAACCGCTACACTTGAACTGAATTACAAAACAGAACAGAGTCACACGTTTAGAAAACACACTATGGCTGCTGAACGGGCAAGGTGAGGTGGGGTGATGCATAAAACAAGGGTTTCAAATTAGCTCAGATACCGTTCCATAAACCCAATATGTAAGAGACAAGACCTATTCCTTTTTCAGTGAACTGGACTCAACACCCCCTATTCACCGCACAAGAATATATCTGACTAGTAAGAATCTTCAAACCTATGTATTGATATCTCTCTGTAAGTGAGTCAAGGGGGTGTAAAGCGGCATAAACACAGCCGTGAAAAGCAGCTAAACCCCATTATAAAAATAAATTACTTTTCAAAACCCGTGAAACAAAGACAGTGAAAGAGAGAGAAATTCTTACAAAATTCGTTCAGGGGCTGTGATGCAACCTGGATTGACCATATCTAGACCCACAGCTGATTGAGACATAAGGGTGGACACTCTTGGGGCTGAGAGGTTCGGTGAGGTTGGGTGAGCCAACGCAGACCCTTTCAAGTAATACTGCATGGTACCCATCCCATGGGTCCCAAATCTCCAGGTTCAAGGGCATCTTCCTACATCGAAAACAGGCATGAGAAACCCAGAAGATGGTACACCGTGTGATCGGGAAAGGTTTCTAAAACGCACCTCATTTCTCATCTCCTTTGCTCGGGTTCGCCATTCCAGCCGATTTACTAGCCATCTCCCTCCTTGGAGAATCAGCACCTTTAACCTCCTGTTCCGTACAGGTTGCAATGTGTCCTGAGGATGAACGGGAAGAGGGGGAACCAATGAGAGACTAGCTCTAGGTGTTGGGACAGGCACAGGTCACTCTATTTTCCCATCAGGAAGAAGAATTAAGCACAAGCTCAGCCTGCCCCCCAGAACCAGAAGAGGGCCTCAAGCAATCCTGCGCTTTTGCGGCCAGCTCCCAAAAAAGCGAGTTGAAAAATGGAGCTCAGGGGCACTGCAATTCACAAACCTGCAGAGTTTTAAATGATACCTCTCGTCCACAAATATATTAAGGGAAGGCTACGAAGAGGCTTTGAAAGCAAGGCAGAATTGCAGGAAACAGATTTCAGGAGGTAGATTCGAATCGCCTTGAAAGCACATGAAAAGCGGCAAAACGTGGGCAATGATGCCCTTGGCCAAAAAGGGCGTATGCGTTTTTTCCTGAATATATTCAGGAAAAAACGCATACGCCCTTTTTGGCCAACCAAGCAACCTGGAAAGGCCAATCAGCGCTCCAAAGAAGTCTCGCTTCCCAGCGGGCAAAAGGGCCATGCGGAAAAAAGTGTCCAAACCAGAAATGCAGGACCGGCCATGGAGAAATGGGAGCCTTGCTACGCTGATGGGTGGGATGTAAATTGCCAACAGCCACTCTGGAGAAGTGTACGGTGTGTTCTGAAACATCTAAAAAACACAGCTTGGAGAGCATAGGGCACTTCCACTCATGGGCGTATAAATAGGGAAAACTAAAAATCAGCAAGACACAGGCACCCCAAAGTTTAGGGCTGCTCTGTTGACAAGAACCCCCACTTCATTACACCTTAAATATCCTAGGAAAGAGAAAAATGGATAAAGAAGTTGGGGTCCTCATGTACAATGGAATATCACTCAGCCATGAAATCCACGTCATAAGGCTAGTAGCAGCACGATGAGTGGATTTAGGTACGACGATTCTAAGTGAAATAAGTCACACAGAAAAAGACACTTATCATAAGATATCACTTCTAGAGGGAATGTAAAAACTGCTACACTTGAACTGAATTACAAAACAGAACAGAGTCACACGTTTAGGAAACACACTATGGCTGCAGAACGGGCAAGGTGAGGTGGGGTGATGCATAAAACAAGGGTTTCAAATTAGCTCCGATACCGTTCCATAAACCCAATATGTAAGAGACAAGACCTATTCCTTTTTCAGTGAACTGGACTCAACACCCCCTATTCACCGCACAAGAATATATCTGACTAGTAAGAATCTTCAAACCTATGTATTGATATCTCTCTGTAAGTGAGTCAAGGGGGTGTAAAGCGCCATAAACACAGCCGTGAAAAGCAGCTAAACCCCATTATAAAAATAAATTACTTTTCAAAACCCGTGAAAGAAAGATAGTGAAAGAGAGAGAAATTCTTACAAAATTCGTTCAGGGGCTGTGATGCAACCTGGATTGACCATATCTAGACCCACAGCTGATTGAGACATAAGGGTGGACACTCTTGGGGCTGAGAGGTTCGGTGAGGTTGGGTGAGCCAACGCAGACCCTTTCAAGTAATACTGCATGGTACCCATCCCATGGGTCCCAAATCTCCAGGTTCAAGGGCATCTTCCTATGTCGAAAACAGGCATGAGAACCCCAGAAGATGGTACACCGTGTGATCGGGAAAGGTTTCTAAAACGCACCTCATTTCTCATCTCCTTTGCTCGGGTTCGCCATTCCAGCCGATTTACTAGCCATCTCCCTCCTTGGAGAATCAGCACCTTTAACCTCCTGTTCCGTACAGGTTGCAATTTGTCCTGAGGATGAACGGGAAGAGGGGGAACCAATGAGAGACTAGCTCTAGGGGTTGGGACAGGCACAGGTCACTCTATTTTCCCATCAGGAAGAAGAATTAAGCACAAGCTCAGCCTGCCCCCCAGAACCAGAAGAGGGCCTGAAGCAATCCTGCGCTTTTGCGGCCAGCTCCCAAAAAAGCGAGTTGAAAAATGGAGCTCAGGGGCACTGCAATTCACAAACCTGCAGAGTTTTAAATGATACCTCTCGTCCACAAATATATTAAGGGAAGGCTACGAAGAGGCTTTGAAAGCAAGGCAGAATTGCAGGAAACAGATTTCAGGAGGTAGATTCGAATCGCCTTGAAAGCACATGAAAAGCGGCAAAACGTGGACAATGATGCCCTTGGCCAAAAAGGGCGTATGCGTTTTTTCCTGAATATATTCAGGAAAAAACGGATACGCCCTTTTTGGCCAACCAAGCAACCTGGAAATGCCAATCAGCGCTCCAAAGAAGTCTCGCTTCCCAGCGGGCAAAAGGGCCATGCGGAAAAAAGTGTCCAAACCAGAAATGCAGGACCGGCCATGGAGAAATGGGAGCCTTGCTACGCTGATGGGTGGGATGTAAATTGCCAACAGCCACTCTGGAGAAGTGTACGGTGTGTTCTGAAACATCTAAAAAACACAGCTTGGAGAGCATAGGGCACTTCCACTCATGGGCGTATAAATTGGGAAAACTAAAAATCAGCAAGACACAGGCACCCCAAAGTTTAGGGCTGCTCTGTTGACAAGAACCCCCACTTCATTACACCTTAAATATCCTAGGAAAGAGAAAAATGGATAAAGAAGTTGGGGTCCTCATGTACAATGGAATATCACTCAGCCATGAAATCAACGTCATAAGGCTAGTAGCAGCACGATGAGTGGATTTAGGTACGACGATTCTAAGTGAAATAAGTCACACAGAAAAAGACACTTATCATAAGATATCACTTCTAGAGGGAATGTAAAAACCGCTACACTTGAACTGAATTACAAAACAGAACAGAGTCACACGTTTAGAAAACACACTATGGCTGCTGAACGGGCAAGGTGAGGTGGGGTGATGCATAAAACAAGGGTTTCAAATTAGCTCAGATACCGTTCCATAAACCCAATATGTAAGAGACAAGACCTATTCCTTTTTCAGTGAACTGGACTCAACACCCCCTATTCACCGCACAAGAATATATCTGACTAGTAAGAATCTTCAAACCTATGTATTGATATCTCTCTGTAAGTGAGTCAAGGGGGTGTAAAGCGGCATAAACACAGCCGTGAAAAGCAGCTAAACCCCATTATAAAAATAAATTACTTTTCAAAACCCGTGAAACAAAGACAGTGAAAGAGAGAGAAATTCTTACAAAATTCGTTCAGGGGCTGTGATGCAACCTGGATTGACCATATCTAGACCCACAGCTGATTGAGACATAAGGGTGGACACTCTTGGGGCTGAGAGGTTCGGTGAGGTTGGGTGAGCCAACGCAGACATTTTCAAGTAATACTGCATGGTACCCATCCCATGGGTCCCAAATCTCCAGGTTCAAGGGCATCTTCCTACATCGAAAACAGGCATGAGAAACCCAGAAGATGGTACACCGTGTGATCGGGAAAGGTTTCTAAAACGCACCTCATTTCTCATCTCCTTTGCTCGGGTTCGCCATTCCAGCCGATTTACTAGCCATCTCCCTCCTTGGAGAATCAGCACCTTTAACCTCCTGTTCCGTACAGGTTGCAATTTGTCCTGAGGATGAACGGGAAGAGGGGGAACCAATGAGAGACTAGCTCTAGGTGTTGGGACAGGCACAGGTCACTCTATTTTCCCATCAGGAAGAAGAATTAAGCACAAGCTCAGCCTGCCCCCCAGAACCAGAAGAGGGCCTGAAGCAATCCTGCGCTTTTGCGGCCAGCTCCCAAAAAAGCGAGTTGAAAAATGGAGCTCAGGGGCACTGCAATTCACAAACCTGCAGAGTTTTAAATGATACCTCTCGTCCACAAATATATTAAGGGAAGGCTACGAAGAGGCTTTGAAAGCAAGGCAGAATTGCAGGAAACAGATTTCAGGAGGTAGATTCGAATCGCCTTGAAAGCACATGAAAAGCGGCAAAACGTGGACAATGATGCCCTTGGCCAAAAAGGGCGTATGCGTTTTTTCCTGAATATATTCAGGAAAAAACGCATACGCCCTTTTTGGCCAACCAAGCAACCTGGAAAGGCCAATCAGCGCTCCAAAGAAGTCTCGCTTCCCAGCGGGCAAAAGGGCCATGCGGAAAAAAGTGTCCAAACCAGAAATGCAGGACCGGCCATGGAGAAATGGGAGCCTTGCTACGCTGATGGGTGGGATGTAAATTGCCAACAGCCACTCTGGAGAAGTGTACGGTGTGTTCTGAAACATCTAAAAAACACAGCTTGGAGAGCATAGGGCACTTCCACTCATGGGCGTATAAATTGGGAAAACTAAAAATCAGCAAGACACAAGCACCCCAAAGTTTAGGGCTGCTCTGTTGACAAGAACCCCCACTTCATTACACCTTAAATATCCTAGGAAAGAGAAAAATGGATAAAGTAGTTGGGGTCCTCATGTACAATGGAATATCACTCAGCCATGAAATCAACGTCATAAGGCTAGTAGCAGCACGATGAGTGGATTTAGGTACGACGATTCTAAGTGAAATAAGTCACACAGAAAAAGACACTTATCATAAGATATCACTTCTAGAGGGAATGTAAAAACCGCTACACTTGAACTGAATTACAAAACAGAACAGAGTCACACGTTTAGAAAACACACTATGGCTGCTGAACGGGCAAGGTGAGGTGGGGTGATGCATAAAACAAGGGTTTCAAATTAGCTCCGATACCGTTCCATAAACCCAATATGTAAGAGACAAGACCTATTCCTTTTTCAGTGAACTGGACTCAACACCCCCTATTCACCGCACAAGAATATATCTGACTAGTAAGAATCTTCAAACCTATGTATTGATATCTCTCTGTAAGTGAGTCAAGGGGGTGTAAAGCGGCATAAACACAGCCGTGAAAAGCAGCTAAACCCCATTATAAAAATAAATTACTTTTCAAAACCCGTGAAACAAAGACAGTGAAAGAGAGAGAAATTCTTACAAAATTCGTTCAGGGGCTGTGATGCAACCTGGATTGACCATATCTAGACCCACAGCTGATTGAGACATCAGGGTGGACACTCTTGGGGCTGAGAGGTTCGGTGAGGTTGGGTGAGCCAACGCAGACCCTTTCAAGTAATACTGCATGGTACCCATCCCATGGGTCCCAAATCTCCAGGTTCAAGGGCATCTTCCTATGTCGAAAACAGGCATGAAAAACCCAGAAGATGGTACACCGTGTGATCGGGAAAGGTTTCTAAAACGCACCTCATTTCTCATCTCCTTTGCTCGGGTTCGCCATTCCAGCCGATTTACTAGCCATCTCCCTCCTTGGAGAATCAGCACCTTTAAACTCCTGTTCCGTACAGGTTGCAATTTGTCCTGAGGATGAACGGGAAGAGGGGGAACCAATGAGAGACTAGCTCTAGGTGTTGGGACAGGCACAGGTCACTCTATTTTCCCATCAGGAAGAAGAATTAAGCACAAGCTCAGCCTGCCCCCCAGAACCAGAAGAGGGCCTGAAGCAATCCTGCGCTTTTGCGGCCAGCTCCCAAAAAAGCGAGTTGAGAAATGGAGCTCAGGGGCACTGCAATTCACAAACCTGCAGAGTTTTAAATGATACCTCTCGTCCACAAATATATTAAGGGAAGGCAACGAAGAGGCTTTGAAAGCAAGGCAGAATTGCAGGAAACAGATTTCAGGAGGTAGATTCGAATCGCCTTGATAGCACATGAAAAGCGGCAAAACGTGGACAATGATGCCCTTGGCCAAAAAGGGCGTATGCGTTTTTTCCTGAATATATTCAGGAAAAAACGCATACGCCCTTTTTGGCCAACCAAGCAACCTGGAAAGGCCAATCAGCGCTCCAAAGAAGTCTCGCTTCCCAGTGGGCAAAAGGGCCATGCGGAAAAAAGTGTCCAAACCAGAAATGCAGGACCGGCCATGGAGAAATGGGAGCCTTGCTACGCTGATGGGTGGGATGTAAATTGCCAACAGCCACTCTGGAGAAGTGTACGGTGTGTTCTGAAACATCTAAAAAACACAGCTTGGAGAGCATAGGGCACTTCCACTCATGGGCGTATAAATTGGGAAAACTAAAAATCAGCAAGACACAGGCACCCCAAAGTTTAGGGCTGCTCTGTTGACAAGAACCCCCACTTCATTACACCTTAAATATCCTAGGAAAGAGAAAAATGGATAAAGAAGTTGGGGTCCTCATGTACAATGGAATATCACTCAGCCATGAAATCAACGTCATAAGGCTAGTAGCAGCACGATGAGTGGATTTAGGTACGACGATTCTAAGTGAAATAAGTCACACAGAAAAACACACCTATCATAAGATATCACTTGTAGAGGGAATGTAAAAACCGCTACACTTGAACTGAATTACAAAACAGAACAGAGTCACACGTTTAGAAATCACACTATGGCTGCTGAACGGGCAAGGTGAGGTGGGGTGATGCATAAAACAAGGGTTTCAAATTAGCTCCGATACCGTTCCATAAACCCAATATGTAAGAGACAAGACCTATTCCTTTTTCAGTGAACTGGACTCAACACCCCCTATTCACCGCACAAGAATATATCTGACTAGTAACAATCTTCAAACCTATGTATTGATATCTCTCTGTAAGTGAGTCAACGGGGTGTAAAGCGGCATAAACACAGCCGTGAAAAGCAGCTAAACCCCATTATAAAAATAAATTACTTTTCAAAACCCGTGAAACAAAGACAGTGAAAGAGAGAGAAATTCTTACAAAATTCGTTCAGGGGCTGTGATGCAACCTGGATTGACCATATCTAGACCCACAGCTGATTGAGACATCAGGGTGGACACTCTTGGGGCTGAGAGGTTCGGTGAGGTTGGGTGAGCCAACGCAGACCCTTTCAAGTAATACTGCATGGTACCCATCCCATGGGTCCCAAATCTCCAGGTTCAAGGGCATCTTCCTACGTCGAAAACAGGCATGAGAAACCCAGAAGATGGTACACCGTGTGATCGGGAAAGGTTTCTAAAACGCACCTCATTTCTCATCTCCTTTGCTCGGGTTCGCCATTCCAGCCGATTTACTAGCCATCTCCCTCCTTGGAGAATCAGCACCTTTAACCTCCTGTTCCGTACAGGTTGCAATTTGTCCTGAGGATGAACGGGAAGAGGGGGAACCAATGAGAGACTAGCTCTAGGTGTTGGGACAGGCACAGGTCACTCTATTTTCCCATCAGGAAGAAGAATTAAGCACAAGCTCAGCCTGCCCCCCAGAACCAGAAGAGGGCCTGAAGCAATCCTGCGCTTTTGCGGCCAGCTCCCAAAAAAGCGAGTTGAAAAATGGAGCTCAGGGGCACTGCAATTCACAAACCTGCAGAGTTTTAAATGATACCTCTCGTCCACAAATATATTAAGGGAAGGCAACGAAGAGGCTTTGAAAGCAAGGCAGAATTGCAGGAAACAGATTTCAGGAGGTAGATTCGAATCGCCTTGATAGCACATGAAAAGCGGCAAAACGTGGACAATGATGCCCTTGGCCAAAAAGGGCGTATGCGTTTTTTCCTGAATATATTCAGGAAAAAACGCATACGCCCTTTTTGGCCAACCAAGCAACCTGGAAAGGCCAATCAGCGCTCCAAAGAAGTCTCGCTTCCCAGCGGGCAAAAGGGCCATGCGGAAAAAAGTGTCCAAACCAGAAATGCAGGACCGGCCATGGAGAAATGGGAGCCTTGCTACGCTGATGGGTGGGATGTAAATTGCCAACAGCCACTCTGGAGAAGTGTACGGTGTGTTCTGAAACATCTAAAAAACACAGCTTGGAGAGCATAGGGCACTTCCACTCATGGGCGTATAAATTGGGAAAACTAAACATCAGCAAGACACAGGCACCCCAAAGTTTAGGGCTGCTCTGTTGACAAGAACCCCCACTTTATTACACCTTAAATATCCTAGGAAAGAGAAAAATGGATAAAGAAGTTGGGGTCCTCATGTACAATGGAATATCACTCAGCCATGAAATCAACGTCATAAGGCTAGTAGCAGCACGATGAGTGGATTTAGGTACGACGATTCTAAGTGAAATAAGTCACACAGAAAAAGACACTTATCATAAGATATCACTTCTAGAGGGAATGTAAAAACCGCTACACTTGAACTGAATTACAAAACAGAACAGAGTCACACGTTTAGTAAACACAATACGGCTGCTGAACGGGAAAGGTGAGGTGGGGTGATGCATAAAACAAGGGTTTCAAATTAGCTCAGATACCGTTCCATAAACCCAATATGTAAGAGACAAGACCTATTACTTTTTCAGTGAACTGGACTCAACACCCCCTATTCACCGCACAAGAATATATCTGACTAGTAAGAATCTTCAAACCTATGTATTGATATCTCTCTGTAAGTGAGTCAAGGGGGTGTAAAGCGGCATAAACACAGCCGTGAAAAGCAGCTAAACCCCATTATAAAAATAAATTACTTTTCAAAACCCGTGAAACAAAGACAGTGAAAGAGAGAGAAATTCTTACAAAATTCGTTCAGGGGCTGTGATGCAACCTGGATTGACCATATCTAGACCCACAGCTGATTGAGACATAAGGGTGGACACTCTTGCGGCTGAGAGGTTCGGTGAGGTTGGGTGAGCCAACGCAGACCCTTTCAAGTAATACTGCATGGTACCCATCCCATGGGTCCCAAATCTCCAGGTTCAAGGGCATCTTCATACATCGAAAACAGGCATGAGAAACCCAGAAGATGGTACACCGTGTGATCGGGAAAGGTTTCTAAAACGCACCTCATTTCTCATCTCCTTTGCTCGGGTTCGCCTTTCCAGCCGATTTACTAGCCATCTCCCTCCTTGGAGAATCAGCACCTTTAACCTCCTGTTCCGTACAGGTTGCAATTTGTCCTGAGGATGAACGGGAAGAGGGGGAACCAATGAGAGACTAGCTCTAGGTGTTGGGACAGGCACAGGTCACTCTATTTTCCCATCAGGAAGAAGAATTAAGCACAAGCTCAGCCTGCCCCCCAGAACCAGAAGAGGGCCTGAAGCAATCCTGCGCTTTTGCGGCCAGCTCCCAAAAAAGCGAGTTGAAAAATGGAGCTCAGGGGCACTGCAATTCACAAACCTGCAGAGTTTTAAATGATACCTCTCGTCCACAAATATATTAAGGGAAGGCAACGAAGAGGCTTTGAAAGCAAGGCAGAATTGCAGGAAACAGATTTCAGGAGGTAGATTCGAATCGCCTTGAAAGCACATGAAAAGCGGCAAAACGTGGACAATGATGCCCTTGGCCAAAAAGGGCGTATGCGTTTTTTCCTGAATATATTCAGGAAAAAACGCATACGCCCTTTTTGGCCAACCAAGCAACCTGGAAAGGCCAATCAGCGCTCCAAAGAAGTCTCGCTTCCCAGCGGGCAAAAGGGCCATGCGGAAAAAAGTGTCCAAACCAGAAATGCAGGACCGGCCATGGAGAAATGGGAGCCTTGCTACGCTGATGGGTGGGATGTAAATTGCCAACAGCCACTCTGGAGAAGTGTACGGTGTGTCCTGAAACATCTAAAAAACACAGCTTGGAGAGCATAGGGCACTTCCACTCATGGCCGTATAAATTGGGAAAACTAAAAATCAGCAAGACACAGGCACCCCAAAGTTTAGGGCTGCTCTGTTGACAAGAACCCCCACTTCATTACACCTTCAATATCCTAGGAAAGAGAAAAATGGATAAAGAAGTTGGGGTCCTCATGTACAATGGAATATCACTCAGCCATGAAATCAACGTCATAAGGCTAGTAGCAGCACGATGAGTGGATTTAGGTACGACGATTCTAAGTGAAATAAGTCACACAGAAAAAGACACTTATCATAAGATATCACTTCTAGAGGGAATGTAAAAACCGCTACACTTGAACTGAATTACAAAACAGAACAGAGTCACACGTTTAGAAAACACACTATGGCTGCTGAACGGGCAAGGTGAGGTGGGGTGATGCATAAAACAAGGGTTTCAAATTAGCTCAGATACCGTTCCATAAACCCAATATGTAAGAGACAAGACCTATTCCTTTTTCAGTGAACTGGACTCAACACCCCCTATTCACCGCACAAGAATATATCTGACTAGGAAGAATCTTCAAACCTATGTATTGATATCTCTCTGTAAGTGAGTCAAGGGGGTGTAAAGCGGCATAAACACAGCCGTGAAAAGCAGCTAAACCCCATTATAAAAATAAATTACTTTTCAAAACCCGTGAAACCAAGACAGTGAAAGAGAGAGAAATTCTTACAAAATTCGTTCAGGGGCTGTGATGCAACCTGGATTGACCATATCTAGACCCACAGCTGATTGAGACATAAGGGTGGACACTCTTGGGGCTGAGAGGTTCGGTGAGGTTGGGTGAGCCAACGCAGACCCTTTCAAGTAATACTGCATGGTACCCATCCCATGGGTCCCAAATCTCCAGGTTCAAGGGCATCTTCCTACGTCGAAAACAGGCATGAGAAACCCAGAAGATGGTACACCGTGTGATCGGGAAAGGTTTCTAAAACGCACCTCATTTCTCATCTCCTTTGCTCGGGTTCGCCATTCCAGCCGATTTACTAGCCATCTCCCTCCTTGGAGAATCAGCACCTTTAACCTCCTGTTCCGTACAGGTTGCAATTTGTCCTGAGGATGAACGGGAAGAGGGGGAACCAATGAGAGACTAGCTCTAGGTGTTGGGACAGGCACAGGTCACTCTATTTTCCCATCAGGAAGAAGAATTAAGCACAAGCTCAGCCTGCCCCCCAGAACCAGAAGAGGGCCTGAAGCAATCCTGCGCTTTTGCGGCCAGCTCCCAAAAAAGCGAGTTGAAAAATGGAGCTCAGGGGCACTGCAATTCACAAACCTGCAGAGTTTTAAATGATACCTCTCGTCCACAAATATATTAAGGGAAGGCAACGAAGAGGCTTTGAAAGCAAGGCAGAATTGCAGGAAACAGATTTCAGGAGGTAGATTCGAATCGCCTTGATAGCACATGAAAAGCGGCAAAACGTGGACAATGATGCCCTTGGCCAAAAAGGGCGTATGCGTTTTTTCCTGAATATATTCAGGAAAAAACGCATACGCCCTTTTTGGCCAACCAAGCAACCTGGAAAGGCCAATCAGCGCTCCAAAGAAGTCTCGCTTCCCAGCGGGCAAAAGGGCCATGCGGAAAAAAGTGTCCAAACCAGAAATGCAGGACCGGCCATGGAGAAATGGGAGCCTTGCTACGCTGATGGGTGGGATGTAAATTGCCAACAGCCACTCTGGAGAAGTGTACGGTGTGTTCTGAAACATCTAAAAAACACAGCTTGGAGAGCATAGGGCACTTCCACTCATGGGCGTATAAATTGGGAAAACTAAACATCAGCAAGACACAGGCACCCCAAAGTTTAGGGCTGCTCTGTTGACAAGAACCCCCACTTTATTACACCTTAAATATCCTAGGAAAGAGAAAAATGGATAAAGAAGTTGGGGTCCTCATGTACAATGGAATATCACTCAGCCATGAAATCAACGTCATAAGGCTAGTAGCAGCACGATGAGTGGATTTAGGTACGACGATTCTAAGTGAAATAAGTCACACAGAAAAAGACACTTATCATAAGATATCACTTCTAGAGGGAATGTAAAAACCGCTACACTTGAACTGAATTACAAAACAGAACAGAGTCACACGTTTAGTAAACACAATACGGCTGCTGAACGGGAAAGGTGAGGTGGGGTGATGCATAAAACAAGGGTTTCAAATTAGCTCAGATACCGTTCCATAAACCCAATATGTAAGAGACAAGACCTATTACTTTTTCAGTGAACTGGACTCAACACCCCCTATTCACCGCACAAGAATATATCTGACTAGTAAGAATCTTCAAACCTATGTATTGATATCTCTCTGTAAGTGAGTCAAGGGGGTGTAAAGCGGCATAAACACAGCCGTGAAAAGCAGCTAAACCCCATTATAAAAATAAATTACTTTTCAAAACCCGTGAAACAAAGACAGTGAAAGAGAGAGAAATTCTTACAAAATTCGTTCAGGGGCTGTGATGCAACCTGGATTGACCATATCTAGACCCACAGCTGATTGAGACATAAGGGTGGACACTCTTGCGGCTGAGAGGTTCGGTGAGGTTGGGTGAGCCAACGCAGACCCTTTCAAGTAATACTGCATGGTACCCATCCCATGGGTCCCAAATCTCCAGGTTCAAGGGCATCTTCATACATCGAAAACAGGCATGAGAAACCCAGAAGATGGTACACCGTGTGATCGGGAAAGGTTTCTAAAACGCACCTCATTTCTCATCTCCTTTGCTCGGGTTCGCCTTTCCAGCCGATTTACTAGCCATCTCCCTCCTTGGAGAATCAGCACCTTTAACCTCCTGTTCCGTACAGGTTGCAATTTGTCCTGAGGATGAACGGGAAGAGGGGGAACCAATGAGAGACTAGCTCTAGGTGTTGGGACAGGCACAGGTCACTCTATTTTCCCATCAGGAAGAAGAATTAAGCACAAGCTCAGCCTGCCCCCCAGAACCAGAAGAGGGCCTGAAGCAATCCTGCGCTTTTGCGGCCAGCTCCCAAAAAAGCGAGTTGAAAAATGGAGCTCAGGGGCACTGCAATTCACAAACCTGCAGAGTTTTAAATGATACCTCTCGTCCACAAATATATTAAGGGAAGGCAACGAAGAGGCTTTGAAAGCAAGGCAGAATTGCAGGAAACAGATTTCAGGAGGTAGATTCGAATCGCCTTGAAAGCACATGAAAAGCGGCAAAACGTGGACAATGATGCCCTTGGCCAAAAAGGGCGTATGCGTTTTTTCCTGAATATATTCAGGAAAAAACGCATACGCCCTTTTTGGCCAACCAAGCAACCTGGAAAGGCCAATCAGCGCTCCAAAGAAGTCTCGCTTCCCAGCAGGCAAAAGGGCCATGCGGAAAAAAGTGTCCAAACCAGAAATGCAGGACCGGCCATGGAGAAATGGGAGCCTTGCTACGCTGATGGGTGGGATGTAAATTGCCAACAGCCACTCTGGAGAAGTGTACGGTGTGTCCTGAAACATCTAAAAAACACAGCTTGGAGAGCATAGGGCACTTCCACTCATGGCCGTATAAATTGGGAAAACTAAAAATCAGCAAGACACAGGCACCCCAAAGTTTAGGGCTGCTCTGTTGACAAGAACCCCCACTTCATTACACCTTCAATATCCTAGGAAAGAGAAAAATGGATAAAGTAGTTGTGGTCCTCCTATACAATGGAATATCACTCAGCCATGAAATCAACGTCATAAGGCTAGTAGCAGCACGATGAGTGGATTTAGGTACGACGATTCTAAGTGAAATAAGTCACACAGAAAAAGACACTTATCCTAACATATCACTTATAGAGGGAATGTAAAAACCGCTACACTTGAACTGAATTGCAAAACAGAACAGAGTCACACGTTTAGGAAACACACTATGGCTGCTGAACGGGAAAGGTGAGGTGGGGTGATGCATAAAACAAGGGTTTCAAATTAGCTCAGATACCGTTCCATAAACCCAATATGTAAGAGACAAGACCTATTCCTTTTTCAGTGAACTGGACTCAACACCCCCTATTCACCGCACAAGAATATATCTGACTAGTAAGAATCTTCAAACCTATGTATTGATATCTCTCTGTAAGTGAGTCAAGGGGGTGTAAAGCGGCATAAACACAGCCGTGAAAAGCAGCTAAACCCCATTATAAAAATAAATTACTTTTCAAAACCCGTGAAACAAAGACAGTGAAAGAGAGAGAAATTCTTACAAAATTCGTTCAGGGGCTGTGATGCAACCTGGATTGACCATATCTAGACCCACAGCTGATTGAGACATAAGGGTGGACACTCTTGGGGCTGAGAGGTTCGGTGAGGTTGGGTGAGCCAACGCAGACCCTTTCAAGTAATACTGCATGGTACCCATCCCATGGGTCCCAAATCTCCAGGTTCAAGGGCATCTTCCTACATCGAAAACAGGCATGAGAAACCCAGAAGATGGTACACCGTGTGATCGGGAAAGGTTTCTAAAACGCACCTCATTTCTCATCTCCTTTGCTCGGGTTCGCCATTCCAGCCGATTTACTAGCCATCTCCCTCCTTGGAGAATCAGCACCTTTAACCTCCTGTTCCGTACACGTTGCAATTTGTCCTGAGGATGAACGGGAAGAGGGGGAACCAATGAGAGACTAGCTCTAGGTGTTGGGACAGGCACAGGTCACTCTATTTTCCCATCAGGAAGAAGAATTAAGCACAAGCTCAGCCTGCCCCCCAGAACCAGAAGAGGGCCTGAAGCAATCCTGCGCTTTTGCGGCCAGCTCCCAAAAAAGCGAGTTGAAAAATGGAGCTCAGGGGCACTGCAATTCACAAACCTGCAGAGTTTTAAATGATACCTCTCGTCCACAAATATATTAAGGGAAGGCAACGAAGAGGCTTTGAAAGCAAGGCAGAATTGCAGGAAACAGATTTCAGGAGGTAGATTCGAATCGCCTTGAAAGCACATGAAAAGCGGCAAAACGTGGACAATGATGCCCTTGGCCAAAAAGGGCGTATGCGTTTTTTCCTGAATATATTCAGGAAAAAATGCATACGCCCTTTTTGGCCAACCAAGCAACCTGGAAAGGCCAATCAGCGCTCCAAAGAAGTCTCGCTTCCCAGCGGGCAAAAGGGCCATGCGGAAAAAAGTGTCCAAACCAGAAATGAGGGCCGGCCATGGAGAAATGGGAGCCTTGCTACGCTGATGGGTGGGATGTAAATTGCCAACAGCCACTCTGGAGAAGTGTACGGTGTGTCCTGAAACATCTAAAAAACACAGCTTGGAGAGCATAGGGCACTTCCACTCATGGGCGTATAAATTGGGAAAACTAAAAATCAGCAAGACACAGGCACCCCAAAGTTTAGGGCTGCTCTGTTGACAAGAACCCCCACTTCATTACACCTTAAATATCCTAGGAAAGAGAAAAATGGATAAAGAAGTTGTGGTCCTCCTGTAAAATGGAATATCACTCAGCCATGAAATCAACGTCATAAGGCTAGTAGCAGCACGATGAGTGGATTTAGGTACGACGATTCTAAGTGAAATAAGTCACACAGAAAAAGACACTTATCATAAGATATCACTTAGAGAGGGAATGTAAAAACCGCTACACTTGAACTGAATTACAAAACAGAACAGAGTCACACGTTTAGAAACACACTATGGCTGCTGAACGGGAAAGGTGAGGTGGGGTGATGCATAAAACAAGGGTTTCAAATTAGCTCAGATACCGTTCCATAAACCCAATATGTAAGAGACAAGACCTATTCCTTTTTCAGTGAACTGGACTCAACACCCCCTATTCACCGCACAAGAATATATCTGACTACTAAGAATCTTAAAACCTATGTATTGATATCTCTCTGTAAGTGAGTCAAGGGGGTGTAAAGCGGCATAAACACAGCCGTGAAAAGCAGCTAAACCCCATTATAAAAATAAATTACTTTTCAAAACCCGTGAAACAAAGACAGTGAAAGAGAGAGAAATTATTACAAAATTCATTCAGGGGCTGTGATGCAACCTGGATAGACCATATCTAGACCCACAGCTGATTGAGACATAAGGGTGGACACTCTTGGGGCTGAGAGGTTCGGTGAGGTTGGGTGAGCCAACGCAGACCCTTTCAAGTAGTACTGCATGGTACCCATCCCATGGGTCCCAAATCTCCAGGTTCAAGGGCATCTTCCTACATCGAAAACATGCATGAGAAACCCAGAAGATGGTACACCGTGTGATCGGGAAAGGTTTCTAAAACGCACCTCATTTCTCATCTCCTTTGCTCGGGTTCGCCATTCCAGCCGATTTACTAGCCATCTCCCTCCTTGGAGAATCAGCACCTTTAACCTCCTGTTCCATACAGGTTGCAATTTGTCCTGAGGATGAACGGGAAGAGGGGGAACCAATGAGAGACTAGCTCTAGGTGTTGGGACAGGCACAGGTCACTCTATTTTCCCATCAGGAAGAAGAATTAAGCACAAGCTCAGCCTGCCCCCCAGAACCAGAAGAGGGCCTGAAGCAATCCTGCGCTTTTGCGGCCAGCTCCCAAAAAAGCGAGTTGAAAAATGGAGCTCAGGGGCACTGCAATTCACAAACCTGCAGAGTTTTAAATGATACCTCTCGTCCACAAATATATTAAGGGAAGGCAACGAAGAGGCTTTGAAAGCAAGGCAGAATTGCAGGAAACAGATTTCAGGAGGTAGATTCGAATCGCCTTGAAAGCACATGAAAAGCGGCAAAACGTGGACAATGATGCCCTTGGCCAAAAAGGGCGTATGCGTTTTTTCCTGAATATATTCAGGAAAAAACGCATACGCCCTTTTTGGCCAACCCAGCAACCTGGAAAGGCCAATCAGTGCTCCAAAGAAGTCTCGCTTCCCAGCGGGCAAAAGGGCCATGCGGAAAAAAGTGTCCAAACCAGAAATGCAGGACCGGCCATGGAGAAATGGGAGCCTTGCTACGCTGATGGGTGGGATGTAAATTGCCAACAGCCACGCTGGAGAAGTGTACGGTGTGTTCTGAAACATCTAAAAAACACAGCTTGGAGAGCATAGGGCACTTCCACTCATGGCCGTATAAATTGGGAAAACTAAAAATCAGCAAGACACAGGCACCCCAAAGTTTAGGGCTGCTCTGTTGACAAGAACCCCCACTTCATTACACCTTAAATATCCTAGGAAAGAGAAAAATGGATAAAGAAGTTGTGGTCCTCCTGTACAATGGAATATCACTCAGCCATGAAATCAACGTCATAAGGCTAGTAGTAGCACGATGAGTGGATTTAGGTACGACGATTCTAAGTGAAATAAGTCACACAGAAAAAGACACTTATCATAAGATATCACTTAGAGAGGGAATGTAAAAACCGCTACACTTGAACTGAATTACAAAACAGAACAGAGTCACACGTTTAGAAAACACACTATGGCTGCTGAACGGGAAAGGTGAGGTGGGGTGAAGCATAAAACAAGGGTTTCAAATTAGCTCAGATACCGTTCCATAAACCCAATATGTAAGAGACAAGACCTATCCCTTTTTCAGTGAACTGGACTCAACACCCCCTATTCACCGCACAAGAATACATCTGACTAGTAAGAATCTTCAAACCTATGTATTGATATCTCTCTGTAAGTGAGTCAAGGGGGTGTAAAGCGGCATAAACACAGCCGTGAAAAGCAGCTAAACCCCATTATAAAAATAAATTACTTTTCAAAACCCGTGAAACAAAGAGTGAAAGAGAGAGAAATTCTTACAAAATTCGTTCAGGGGCTGTGATGCAACCTGGATTGATCATATCTAGACCCACAGCTGATTGAGACATAAGGGTGGACACTCTTGCGGCTGAGAGGTTCGGTGAGGTTGGGTGAGCCAACGCAGACCCTTTCAATTAGTACTGCATGGTACCCATCCCATGGGTCCCAAATCTCCAGGTTCAAGGGCATCTTCCTACATCGAAAACAGGCATGAGAAACCCAGAAGATGGTACACCGTGTGATCGGGAAAGGTTTCTAAAACGCACCTCATTTCTCATCTCCTTTGCTCGGGTTCGCCATTCCAGCCGATTTACTAGCCATCTCCCTCCTTGGAGAATCAGCACCTTTAACCTCCTGTTCCATACAGGTTGCAATTTGTCCTGAGGATGAACGGGAAGAGGGGGAACCAATGAGAGACTAGCTCTAGGTGTTGGAACAGGCACAGGTCACTCTATTTTCCCATCAGGAAGAAGAATTAAGCACAAGCTCAGCCTGCCCCCCAGAACCAGAAGAGGGCCTGAAGCAATCCTGCGCTTTTGCGGCCAGCTCCCAAAAAAGCGAGTTGAAAAATGGAGCTCAGGGGCACTGCAATTCACAAACCTGCAGAGTTTTAAATGATACCTCTCGTCCACAAATATATTAAGGGAAGGCAACGAAGAGGCTTTGAAAGCAAGGCAGAATTGCAGGAAACAGATTTCAGGAGGTAGATTCGAATCGCCTTGAAAGCACATGAAAAGCGGCAAAACGTGGACAATGATGCCCTTGGCCAAAAAGGGCGTATGCGTTTTTTCCTGAATATATTCAGGAAAAAACGCATACGCCCTTTTTGGGCAACCAAGCAACCTGGAAAGGCCAATCAGCGCTCCAAAGAAGTCTCGCTTCCCAGCGGGCAAAAGGGCCATGCGGAAAAAAGTGTCCAAACCAGAAATGCAGGACCGGCCATGGAGAAATGGGAGCCTTGCTACGCTGATGGGTGGGATGTAAATTGCCAACAGCCACTCTGGAGAAGTGTACGGTGTGTCCTGAAACATCTAAAAAACACAGCTTGGAGAGCATAGGGCACTTCCACTCATGGCCGTATAAATTGAGAAAACTAAAAATCAGCAAGACACAGGCACCCCAAAGTTTAGGGCTGCTCTGTTGACAAGAACCCCCACTTCATTACACCTTCAATATCCTAGGAAAGAGAAAAATGGATAAAGTAGTTGTGGTCCTCCTGTACAATGGAATATCACTCAGCCATGAAATCAACGTCATAAGGCTAGTAGCAGCACGATGAGTGGATTTAGGTACGACGATTCTAAGTGAAATAAGTCACACAGAAAAAGACACTTATCATAAGATATCACTTAGAGAGGGAATGTAAAAACCGCTACACTTGAACTGAATTACAAAACAGAACAGAGTCACACGTTTAGAAAACACACTATGGCTGCTGAACGGGAAAGGTGAGGTGGGGTGAAGCATAAAACAAGGGTTTCAAATTAGCTCAGATACCGTTCCATAAACCCAATATGTAAGAGACAAGACCTATCCCTTTTTCAGTGAACTGGACTCAACACCCCCTATTCACCGCACAAGAATACATCTGACTAGTAAGAATCTTCAAACCTATGTATTGATATCTCTCTGTAAGTGAGTCAAGGGGGTGTAAAGCGGCATAAACACAGCCGTGAAAAGCAGCTAAACCCCATTATAAAAATAAATTACTTTTCAAAACCCGTGAAACAAAGAGTGAAAGAGAGAGAAATTCTTACAAAATTCGTTCAGGGGCTGTGATGCAACCTGGATTGATCATATCTAGACCCACAGCTGATTGAGACATAAGGGTGGACACTCTTGCGGCTGAGAGGTTCGGTGAGGTTGGGTGAGCCAACGCAGACCCTTTCAAGTAGTACTGCATGGTACCCATCCCATGGGTCCCAAATCTCCAGGTTCAAGGGCATCTTCCTACATCGAAAACAGGCATGAGAAACCCAGAAGATGGTACACCGTGTGATCGGGAAAGGTTTCTAAAACGCACCTCATTTCTCATCTCCTTTGCTCGGGTTCGCCATTCCAGCCGATTTACTAGCCATCTCCCTCCTTGGAGAATCAGCACCTTTAACCTCCTGTTCCATACAGGTTGCAATTTGTCCTGAGGATGAACGGGAAGAGGGGGAACCAATGAGAGACTAGCTCTAGGTGTTGGAACAGGCACAGGTCACTCTATTTTCCCATCAGGAAGAAGAATTAAGCACAAGCTCAGCCTGCCCCCCAGAACCAGAAGAGGGCCTGAAGCAATCCTGCGCTTTTGCGGCCAGCTCCCAAAAAAGCGAGTTGAAAAATGGAGCTCAGGGGCACTGCAATTCACAAACCTGCAGAGTTTTAAATGATACCTCTCGTCCACAAATATATTAAGGGAAGGCAACGAAGAGGCTTTGAAAGCAAGGCAGAATTGCAGGAAACAGATTTCAGGAGGTAGATTCGAATCGCCTTGAAAGCACATGAAAAGCGGCAAAACGTGGACAATGATGCCCTTGGCCAAAAAGGGCGTATGCGTTTTTTCCTGAATATATTCAGGAAAAAACGCATACGCCCTTTTTGGGCAACCAAGCAACCTGGAAAGGCCAATCAGCGCTCCAAAGAAGTCTCGCTTCCCAGCGGGCAAAAGGGCCATGCGGAAAAAAGTGTCCAAACCAGAAATGCAGGACCGGCCATGGAGAAATGGGAGCCTTGCTACGCTGATGGGTGGGATGTAAATTGCCAACAGCCACTCTGGAGAAGTGTACGGTGTGTCCTGAAACATCTAAAAAACACAGCTTGGAGAGCATAGGGCACTTCCACTCATGGCCGTATAAATTGGGAAAACTAAAAATCAGCAAGACACAGGCACCCCAAAGTTTAGGGCTGCTCTGTTGACAAGAACCCCCACTTCATTACACCTTCAATATCCTAGGAAAGAGAAAAATGGATAAAGTAGTTGTGGTCCTCCTGTACAATGGAATATCACTCAGCCATGAAATCAACGTCATAAGGCTAGTAGCAGCACGATGAGTGGATTTAGGTACGACGATTCTAAGTGAAATAAGTCACACAGAAAAAGACACTTATCCTAAGATATCACTTATAGAGGGAATGTAAAAACCGCTACACTTGAACTGAATTGCAAAACAGAACAGAGTCACACGTTTAGGAAACACACTATGGCTGCTGAACGGGAAAGGTGAGGTGGGGTGATGCATAAAACAAGGGTTTCAAATTAGCTCAGATACCGTTCCATAAACCCAATATGTAAGAGACAAGACCTATTCCTTTTTCAGTGAACTGGACTCAACACCCCCTATTCACCGCACAAGAATATATCTGACTAGTAAGAATCTTCAAACCTATGTATTGATATCTCTCTGTAAGTGAGTCAAGGGGGTGTAAAGCGGCATAAACACAGCCGTGAAAAGCAGCTAAACCCCATTATAAAAATTAATTACTTTTCAAAACCCGTGAAACAAAGACAGTGAAAGAGAGAGAAATTCTTACAAAATTCGTTCAGGGGCTGTGATGCAACCTGGATTGACCATATCTAGACCCACAGCTGATTGAGACATAAGGGTGGACACTCTTGGGGCTGAGAGGTTCGGTGAGGTTGGGTGAGCCAACGCAGACCCTTTCAAGTAATACTGCATGGTACCCATCCCATGGGTCCCAAATCTCCAGGTTCAAGGGCATCTTCCTACATCGAAAACAGGCATGAGAAACCCAGAAGATGGTACACCGTGTGATCGGGAAAGGTTTCTAAAACGCACCTCATTTCTCATCTCCTTTGCTCGGGTTCGCCATTCCAGCCGATTTACTAGCCATCTCCCTCCTTGGAGAATCAGCACCTTTAACCTCCTGTTCCGTACACGTTGCAATTTGTCCTGAGGATGAACGGGAAGAGGGGGAACCAATGAGAGACTAGCTCTAGGTGTTGGGACAGGCACAGGTCACTCTATTTTCCCATCAGGAAGAAGAATTAAGCACAAGCTCAGCCTGCCCCCCAGAACCAGAAGAGGGCCTGAAGCAATCCTGCGCTTTTGCGGCCAGCTCCCAAAAAAGCGAGTTGAAAAATGGAGCTCAGGGGCACTGCAATTCACAAACCTGCAGAGTTTTAAATGATACCTCTCGTCCACAAATATATTAAGGGAAGGCAACGAAGAGGCTTTGAAAGCAAGGCAGAATTGCAGGAAACAGATTTCAGGAGGTAGATTCGAATCGCCTTGAAAGCACATGAAAAGCGGCAAAACGTGGACAATGATGCCCTTGGCCAAAAAGGGCGTATGCGTTTTTTCCTGAATATATTCAGGAAAAAATGCATACGCCCTTTTTGGCCAACCAAGCAACCTGGAAAGGCCAATCAGCGCTCCAAAGAAGTCTCGCTTCCCAGCGGGCAAAAGGGCCATGCGGAAAAAAGTGTCCAAACCAGAAATGAGGGCCGGCCATGGAGAAATGGGAGCCTTGCTACGCTGATGGGTGGGATGTAAATTGCCAACAGCCACTCTGGAGAAGTGTACGGTGTGTCCTGAAACATCTAAAAAACACAGCTTGGAGAGCATAGGGCACTTCCACTCATGGCCGTATAAATTGGGAAAACTAAAAATCAGCAAGACACAGGCACCCCAAAGTTTAGGGCTGCTCTGTTGACAAGAACCCCCACTTCATTACACCTTAAATATCCTAGGAAAGAGAAAAATGGATAAAGAAGTTGTGGTCCTCCTGTAAAATGGAATATCACTCAGCCATGAAATCAACGTCATAAGGCTAGTAGCAGCACGATGAGTGGATTTAGGTACGACGATTCTAAGTGAAATAAGTCACACAGAAAAAGACACTTATCATAAGATATCACTTAGAGAGGGAATGTAAAAACCGCTACACTTGAACTGAATTACAGAACAGAACAGAGTCACACGTTTAGAAAACACACTATGGCTGCTGAACGGGAAAGGTGAGGTGGGGTGATGCATAAAACAAGGGTTTCAAATTAGCTCAGATACCGTTCCATAAACCCAATATGTAAGAGACAAGACCTATTCCTTTTTCAGTGAACTGGACTCAACACCCCCTATTCACCGCACAAGAATATATCTGACTAGTAAGAATCTTAAAACCTATGTATTGATATCTCTCTGTAAGTGAGTCAAGGGGGTGTAAAGCGGCATAAACACAGCCGTGAAAAGCAGCTAAACCCCATTATAAAAATAAATTACTTTTCAAAACCCGTGAAACAAAGACAGTGAAAGAGAGAGAAATTATTACAAAATTCATTCAGGGGCTGTGATGCAACCTGGATTGACCATATCTAGACCCACAGCTGATTGAGATATAAGGGTGGACACTCTTGGGGCTGAGAGGTTCGGTGAGGTTGGGTGAGCCAACGCAGACCCTTTCAAGTAGTACTGCATGGTACCCATCCCATGGGTCCCAAATCTCCAGGTTCAAGGGCATCTTCCTACATCGAAAACATGCATGAGAAACCCAGAAGATGGTACACCGTGTGATCGGGAAAGGTTTCTAAAACGCACCTCATTTCTCATCTCCTTTGCTCGGGTTCGCCATTCCAGCCGATTTACTAGCCATCTCCCTCCTTGGAGAATCAGCACCTTTAACCTCCTGTTCCATACAGGTTGCAATTTGTCCTGAGGATGAACGGGAAGAGGGGGAACCAATGAGAGACTAGCTCTAGGTGTTGGGACAGGCACAGGTCACTCTATTTTCCCATCAGGAAGAAGAATTAAGCACAAGCTCAGCCTGCCCCCCAGAACCAGAAGAGGGCCTGAAGCAATCCTGCGCTTTTGCGGCCAGCTCCCAAAAAAGCGAGTTGAAAAATGGAGCTCAGGGGCACTGCAATTCACAAACCTGCAGAGTTTTAAATGATACCTCTCGTCCACAAATATATTAAGGGAAGGCAACGAAGAGGCTTTGAAAGCAAGGCAGAATTGCAGGAAACAGATTTCAGGAGGTAGATTCGAATCGCCTTGAAAGCACATGAAAAGCGGCAAAACGTGGACAATGATGCCCTTGGCCAAAAAGGGCGTATGCGTTTTTTCCTGAATATATTCAGGAAAAAATGCATACGCCCTTTTTGGCCAACCAAGCAACCTGGAAAGGCCAATCAGCGCTCCAAAGAAGTCTCGCTTCCCAGCGGGCAAAAGGGCCATGCGGAAAAAAGTGTCCAAACCAGAAATGCAGGACCGGCCATGGAGAAATGGGAGCCTTGCTACGCTGATGGGTGGGATGTAAATTGCCAACAGCCACTCTGGAGAAGTGTACGGTGTGTCCCGAAACATCTAAAAAACACAGCTTAGAGAGCATAGGGCACTTCCACTCATGTCCGTATAAATTGGGAAAACTAAAATTCAGCAAGACACAGGCACCCCACAGTTTAGGTCTGCTCTGTTGACAAGAACCCCCACTTCATTACACCTTAAATATCCTAGGAAAGAGAAAAATGGATAAAGAAGTTGTGGTCCTCCTGTACAATGGAATATCACTCAGCCATGAAATCAACGTCATAAGGCTAGTAGCAGCACGATGAGTGGATTTAGGTACGACGATTCTAAGTGAAATAAGTCACACAGAAAAAGACACTTATTCTAAGATATCACTTATAGAGGGAATGTAAAAACCGCTACACTTGAACTGAATTGCAAAACAGAACAGAGTCACACGTTTAGGAAACACTCTATGGCTGCTGAACGGGAAAGGTGAGGTGGGGTGATGCATAAAACAAGGGTTTCAAATTAGCTCAGATACCGTTCCATAAACCCAATATGTAAGAGACAAGACCTATTCCTTTTTCAGTGAACTGGACTCAACACCCCCTATTCACCGCACAAGAATATATCTGACTAGTAAGAATCTTCAAACCTATGTATTGATATCTCTCTGTAAGTGAGTCAAGGGGGTGTAAAGCGGCATAAACACAGCCGTGAAAAGTAGCTAAACCCCATTATAAAAATAAATTACTTTTCAAAACCCGTGAAACAAAGACAGTGAAAGAGAGAGAAATTCTTACAAAATTCGTTCAGGGGCTGTGATGCAACCTGGATTGACCATATCTAGACCCACAGATGATTGAGACATAAGGGTGGACACTCTTGGGGCTGAGAGGTTCGGTGAGGTTGGGTGAGCCAACGCAGACCCTTTCAAGTAGTACTGCATGGTACCCATCCCATGGGTCCCAAATCTCCAGGTTCAAGGGCATCTTCCTACATCGAAAACATGCATGAGAAACCCAGAAGATGGTACACCGTGTGATCGGGAAAGGTTTCTAAAACGCACCTCATTTCTCATCTCCTTTGCTCGGGTTCGCCATTCCAGCCGATTTACTAGCCATCTCCCTCCTTGGAGAATCAGCACCTTTAACCTCCTGTTCCATACAGGTTGCAATTTGTCCTGAGGATGAACGGGAAGAGGGGGAACCAATGAGAGACTAGCTCTAGGTGTTGGGACAGGCACAGGTCACTCTATTTTCCCATCAGGAAGAAGAATTAAGCACAAGCTCAGCCTGCCCCCCAGAACCAGAAGAGGGCCTGAAGCAATCCTGCGCTTTTGCGGCCAGCTCCCAAAAAAGCGAGTTGAAAAATGGAGCTCAGGGGCACTGCAATTCACAAACCTGCAGAGTTTTAAATGATACCTCTCGTCCACAAATATATTAAGGGAAGGCAACGAAGAGGCTTTGAAAGCAAGGCAGAATTGCAGGAAACAGATTTCAGGAGGTAGATTCGAATCGCCTTGAAAGCACATGAAAAGCGGCAAAACGTGGACAATGATGCCCTTGGCCAAAAAGGGCGTATGCGTTTTTTCCTGAATATATTCAGGAAAAAACGCATACGCCCTTTTTGGCCAACCCAGCAACCTGGAAAGGCCAATCAGCGCTCCAAAGAAGTCTCGCTTCCCAGCGGGCAAAAGGGCCATGCGGAAAAAAGTGTCCAAACCAGAAATGCAGGACCGGCCATGGAGAAATGGGAGCCTTGCTACGCTGATGGGTGGGATGTAAATTGCCAACAGCCACGCTGGAGAAGTGTACGGTGTGTTCTGAAACATCTAAAAAACACAGCTTGGAGAGCATAGGGCACTTCCACTCATGGCCGTATAAATTGGGAAAACTAAAAATCAGCAAGACACAGGCACCCCAAAGTTTAGGGCTGCTCTGTTGACAAGAACCCCCACTTCATTACACCTTAAATATCCTAGGAAAGAGAAAAATGGATAAAGAAGTTGTGGTCCTCCTGTACAATGGAATATCACTCAGCCATGAAATCAACGTCATAAGGCTAGTAGTAGCACGATGAGTGGATTTAGGTACGACGATTCTAAGTGAAATAAGTCACACAGAAAAAGACACTTATCATAAGATATCACTTAGAGAGGGAATGTAAAAACCGCTACACTTGAACTGAATTACAAAACAGAACAGAGTCACACGTTTAGGAAACACACTACGGCTGCTGAACGGGAAAGGTGAGGTGGGGTGATGCATAAAACAAGGGTTTCAAATTAGCTCTGATACCGTTCCATAAACCCAATATGTAAGAGACAAGACCTATCCCTTTTTCAGTGAACTGGACTCAACACCCCCTATTCACCGCACAAGAATATATCTGACTAGTAAGAATCTTCAAACCTATGTATTGATATCTCTCTGTAAGTGAGTCAAGGGGGTGTAAAGCGGCATAAACACAGCCGTGAAAAGCAGCTAAACCCCATTATAAAAATAAATTACTTTTCAAAACCCGTGAAACAAAGAGTGAAAGAGAGAGAAATTCTTACAAAATTCGTTCAGGGGCTGTGATGCAACCTGGATTGATCATATCTAGACCCACAGCTGATTGAGACATAAGGGTGGACACTCTTGCGGCTGAGAGGTTCGGTGAGGTTGGGTGAGCCAACGCAGACCCTTTCAAGTAGTACTGCATGGTACCCATCCCATGGGTCCCAAATCTCCAGGTTCAAGGGCATCTTCCTACATCGAAAACAGGCATGAGAAACCCAGAAGATGGTACACCGTGTGATCGGGAAAGGTTTCTAAAACGCACCTCATTTCTCATCTCCTTTGCTCGGGTTCGCCATTCCAGCCGATTTACTAGCCATCTCCCTCCTTGGAGAATCAGCACCTTTAACCTCCTGTTCCATACAGGTTGCAATTTGTCCTGAGGATGAACGGGAAGAGGGGGAACCAATGAGAGACTAGCTCTAGGTGTTGGAACAGGCACAGGTCACTCTATTTTCCCATCAGGAAGAAGAATTAAGCACAAGCTCAGCCTGCCCCCCAGAACCAGAAGAGGGCCTGAAGCAATCCTGCGCTTTTGCGGCCAGCTCCCAAAAAAGCGAGTTGAAAAATGGAGCTCAGGGGCACTGCAATTCACAAACCTGCAGAGTTTTAAATGATACCTCTCGTCCACAAATATATTAAGGGAAGGCAACGAAGAGGCTTTGAAAGCAAGGCAGAATTGCAGGAAACAGATTTCAGGAGGTAGATTCGAATCGCCTTGAAAGCACATGAAAAGCGGCAAAACGTGGACAATGATGCCCTTGGCCAAAAAGGGCGTATGCGTTTTTTCCTGAATATATTCAGGAAAAAACGCATACGCCCTTTTTGGGCAACCAAGCAACCTGGAAAGGCCAATCAGCGCTCCAAAGAAGTCTCGCTTCCCAGCGGGCAAAAGGGCCATGCGGAAAAAAGTGTCCAAACCAGAAATGCAGGACCGGCCATGGAGAAATGGGAGCCTTGCTACGCTGATGGGTGGGATGTAAATTGCCAACAGCCACTCTGGAGAAGTGTACGGTGTGTCCTGAAACATCTAAAAAACACAGCTTGGAGAGCATAGGGCACTTCCACTCATGGCCGTATAAATTGGGAAAACTAAAAATCAGCAAGACACAGGCACCCCAAAGTTTAGGGCTGCTCTGTTGACAAGAACCCCCACTTCATTACACCTTCAATATCCTAGGAAAGAGAAAAATGGATAAAGTAGTTGTGGTCCTCCTGTACAATGGAATATCACTCAGCCATGAAATCAACGTCATAAGGCTAGTAGCAGCACGATGAGTGGATTTAGGTACGACGATTCTAAGTGAAATAAGTCACACAGAAAAAGACACTTATCCTAAGATATCACTTATAGAGGGAATGTAAAAACCGCTACACTTGAACTGAATTGCAAAACAGAACAGAGTCACACGTTTAGGAAACACACTATGGCTGCTGAACGGGAAAGGTGAGGTGGGGTGATGCATAAAACAAGGGTTTCAAATTAGCTCAGATACCGTTCCATAAACCCAATATGTAAGAGACAAGACCTATTCCTTTTTCAGTGAACTGGACTCAACACCCCCTATTCACCGCACAAGAATATATCTGACTAGTAAGAATCTTCAAACCTATGTATTGATATCTCTCTGTAAGTGAGTCAAGGGGGTGTAAAGCGGCATAAACACAGCCGTGAAAAGCAGCTAAACCCCATTATAAAAATTAATTACTTTTCAAAACCCGTGAAACAAAGACAGTGAAAGAGAGAGAAATTCTTACAAAATTCGTTCAGGGGCTGTGATGCAACCTGGATTGACCATATCTAGACCCACAGCTGATTGAGACATAAGGGTGGACACTCTTGGGGCTGAGAGGTTCGGTGAGGTTGGGTGAGCCAACGCAGACCCTTTCAAGTAATACTGCATGGTACCCATCCCATGGGTCCCAAATCTCCAGGTTCAAGGGCATCTTCCTACATCGAAAACAGGCATGAGAAACCCAGAAGATGGTACACCGTGTGATCGGGAAAGGTTTCTAAAACGCACCTCATTTCTCATCTCCTTTGCTCGGGTTCGCCATTCCAGCCGATTTACTAGCCATCTCCCTCCTTGGAGAATCAGCACCTTTAACCTCCTGTTCCGTACACGTTGCAATTTGTCCTGAGGATGAACGGGAAGAGGGGGAACCAATGAGAGACTAGCTCTAGGTGTTGGGACAGGCACAGGTCACTCTATTTTCCCATCAGGAAGAAGAATTAAGCACAAGCTCAGCCTGCCCCCCAGAATCAGAAGAGGGCCTGAAGCAATCCTGCGCTTTTGCGGCCAGCTCCCAAAAAAGCGAGTTGAAAAATGGAGCTCAGGGGCACTGCAATTCACAAACCTGCAGAGTTTTAAATGATACCTCTCGTCCACAAATATATTAAGGGAAGGCAACGAAGAGGCTTTGAAAGCAAGGCAGAATTGCAGGAAACAGATTTCAGGAGGTAGAATCGAATCGCCTTGAAAGCACATGAAAAGCGGCAAAACGTGGACAATGATGCCCTTGGCCAAAAAGGGCGTATGCGTTTTTTCCTGAATATATTCAGGAAAAAATGCATACGCCCTTTTTGGCCAACCAAGCAACCTGGAAAGGCCAATCAGCGCTCCAAAGAAGTCTCGCTTCCCAGCGGGCAAAAGGGCCATGCGGAAAAAAGTGTCCAAACCAGAAATGAGGGCCGGCCATGGAGAAATGGGAGCCTTGCTACGCTGATGGGTGGGATGTAAATTGCCAACAGCCACTCTGGAGAAGTGTACGGTGTGTCCTGAAACATCTAAAAAACACAGCTTGGAGAGCATAGGGCACTTCCACTCATGGGCGTATAAATTGGGAAAACTAAAAATCAGCAAGACACAGGCACCCCAAAGTTTAGGGCTGCTCTGTTGACAAGAACCCCCACTTCATTACACCTTAAATATCCTAGGAAAGAGAAAAATGGATAAAGAAGTTGTGGTCCTCCTGTAAAATGGAATATCACTCAGCCATGAAATCAACGTCATAAGGCTAGTAGCAGCACGATGAGTGGATTTAGGTACGACGATTCTAAGTGAAATAAGTCACACAGAAAAAGACACTTATCATAAGATATCACTTAGAGAGGGAATGTAAAAACCGCTACACTTGAACTGAATTACAGAACAGAACAGAGTCACACGTTTAGAAAACACACTATGGCTGCTGAACGGGAAAGGTGAGGTGGGGTGATGCATAAAACAAGGGTTTCAAATTAGCTCAGATACCGTTCCATAAACCCAATATGTAAGAGACAAGACCTATTCCTTTTTCAGTGAACTGGACTCAACACCCCCTATTCACCGCACAAGAATATATCTGACTAGTAAGAATCTTAAAACCTATGTATTGATATCTCTCTGTATCTGAGTCAAGGGGGTGTAAAGCGGCATAAACACAGCCGTGAAAAGCAGCTAAACCCCATTAGAAAAATAAATTACTTTTCAAAACCCGTGAAACAAAGACAGTGAAAGAGAGAGAAATTATTACAAAATTCATTCAGGGGCTGTGATGCAACCTGGATTGACCATATCTAGACCCACAGCTGATTGAGATATAAGGGTGGACACTCTTGGGGCTGAGAGGTTCGGTGAGGTTGGGTGAGCCAACGCAGACCCTTTCAAGTAGTACTGCATGGTACCCATCCCATGGGTCCCAAATCTCCAGGTTCAAGGGCATCTTCCTACATCGAAAACATGCATGAGAAACCCAGAAGATGGTACACCGTGTGATCGGGAAAGGTTTCTAAAACGCACCTCATTTCTCATCTCCTTTGCTCGGGTTCGCCATTCCAGCCGATTTACTAGCCATCTCCCTCCTTGGAGAATCAGCACCTTTAACCTCCTGTTCCATACAGGTTGCAATTTGTCCTGAGGATGAACGGGAAGAGGGGGAACCAATGAGAGACTAGCTCTAGGTGTTGGGACAGGCACAGGTCACTCTATTTTCCCATCAGGAAGAAGAATTAAGCACAAGCTCAGCCTGCCCCCCAGAACCAGAAGAGGGCCTGAAGCAATCCTGCGCTTTTGCGGCCAGCTCCCAAAAAAGCGAGTTGAAAAATGGAGCTCAGGGGCACTGCAATTCACAAACCTGCAGAGTTTTAAATGATACCTCTCGTCCACAAATATATTAAGGGAAGGCAACGAAGAGGCTTTGAAAGCAAGGCAGAATTGCAGGAAACAGATTTCAGGAGGTAAATTCGAATCGCCTTGAAAGCACATGAAAAGCGGCAAAACGTGGACAATGATGCCCTTGGCCAAAAAGGGCGTATGCGTTTTTTCCTGAATATATTCAGGAAAAAACGCATACGCCCTTTTTGGCCAACCGAGCAACCTGGAAAGGCCAATCAGCGCTCCAAAGAAGTCTCGCTTCCCAGCGGGCAAAAGGGCCATGCGGAAAAAAGTGTCCAAACCAGAAATGCAGGACCGGCCATGGAGAAATGGGAGCCTTGCTACGCTGATGGGTGGGATGTAAATTGCCAACAGCCACTCTGGAGAAGTGTACGGTGTGTCCCGAAACATCTAAAAAACACAGCTTAGAGAGCATAGGGCACTTCCACTCATGTCCGTTTAAATTGGGAAAACTAAAATTCAGCAAGACACAGGCACCCCACAGTTTAGGTCTGCTCTGTTGACAAGAACCCCCACTTCATTACACCTTAAATATCCTAGGAAAGAGAAAAATGGATAAAGAAGTTGTGGTCCTCCTGTACAATGGAATATCACTCAGCCATGAAATCAACGTCATAAGGCTAGTAGCAGCACGATGAGTGGATTTAGGTACGACGATTCTAAGTGAAATAAGTCACACAGAAAAAGACACTTATTCTAAGATATCACTTATAGAGGGAATGTAAAAACCGCTACACTTGAACTGAATTGCAAAACAGAACAGAGTCACACGTTTAGGAAACACTCTATGGCTGCTGAACGGGAAAGGTGAGGTGGGGTGATGCATAAAACAAGGGTTTCAAATTAGCTCAGATACCGTTCCATAAACCCAATATGTAAGAGACAAGACCTATTCCTTTTTCAGTGAACTGGACTCAACACCCCCTATTCACCGCACAAGAATATATCTGACTAGTAAGAATCTTCAAACCTATGTATTGATATCTCTCTGTAAGTGAGTCAAGGGGGTGTAAAGCGGCATAAACACAGCCGTGAAAAGTAGCTAAACCCCATTATAAAAATAAATTACTTTTCAAAACCCGTGAAACAAAGACAGTGAAAGAGAGAGAAATTCTTACAAAATTCGTTCAGGGGCTGTGATGCAACCTGGATTGACCATATCTAGACCCACAGATGATTGAGACATAAGGGTGGACACTCTTGGGGCTGAGAGGTTCGGTGAGGTTGGGTGAGCCAACGCAGACCCTTTCAAGTAGTACTGCATGGTACCCATCCCATGGGTCCCAAATCTCCAGGTTCAAGGGCATCTTCCTACATCGAAAACAGGCATGAGAAACCCAGAAGATGGTACACAGTGTGATCGGGAAAGGTTTCTAAAACGCACCTCATTTCTCATCTCCTTTGCTCGGGTTCGCCATTCCAGCCGATTTACTAGCCATCTCCCTCCTTGGAGAATCAGCACCTTTAACCTCCTGTTCCATACAGGTTGCAATTTGTCCTGAGGATGAACGGGAAGAGGGGGAACCAATGAGAGACTAGCTCTAGGTGTTGGGACAGGCACAGGTCACTCTATTTTCCCATCAGGAAGAAGAATTAAGCACAAGCTCAGCCTGCCCCCCAGAACCAGAAGAGGGCCTGAAGCAATTCTGCGCTTTTGCGGCCAGCTCCCAAAAAAGCGAGTTGAAAAATGGAGCTCAGGGGCACTGCAATTCACAAACCTGCAGAGTTTTAAATGATACCTCTCGTCCACAAATATATTAAGGGAAGGCAACGAAGAGGCTTTGAAAGCAAGGCAGAATTGCAGGAAACAGATTTCAGGAGGTAGATTCGAATCGCCTTGAAAGCACATGAAAAGCGGCAAAACGTGGACAATGATGCCCTTGGCCAAAAAGGGCGTATGCGTTTTTCCTGAATATATTCAGGAAAAAACGCATACGCCCTTTTTGGCCAACCAAGCAACCTGGAAAGGCCAATCAGCGCTCCAAAGAAGTCTCGCTTCCCAGCGGGCAAAAGGGCCATGCGGAAAAAAGTGTCCAAACCAGAAATGCAGGACCGGCCATGGAGAAATGGGAGCCTTGCTACGCTGATGGGTGGGATGTAAATTGCCAACAGCCACGCTGGAGAAGTGTACGGTGTGTTCTGAAACATCTAAAAAACACAGCTTGGAGAGCATAGGGCACTTCCACTCATGGCCGTATAAATTGGGAAAACTAAAAATCAGCAAGACACAGGCACCCCAAAGTTTAGGGCTGCTCTGTTGACAAGAACCCCCACTTCATTACACCTTCAATATCCTAGGAAAGAGAAATATGGATAAAGAAGTTGTGGTCCTCCTGTACAATGGAATATCACTCAGCCATGAAATCAACGTCATAAGGCTAGTAACAGCATGATGAGTGGATTTAGATACGACGATTCTAAGTGAAATAAGTCACACAGAAAAAGACACTTATCATAAGATATCACTTAGAGAGGGAATGTAAAAACCGCTACACTTGAACTGAATTACAAAACAGAACAGAGTCACACGTTTAGGAAACACACTATGGCTGCTGAACGGGAAAGGTGAGGTGGGGTGATGCATAAAACAAGGGTTTCAAATTAGCTCAGATACCGTTCCATATACCCAATATGTAAGAGACAAGACCTATTCCTTTTTCAGTGAACTGGACTCAACACCCCCTATTCACCGCACAAGAATTTATCTGACTAGTAAGAATCTTCAAACCTATGTATTGATATCTCTCTGTAAGTGAATCAAGGGGGTGTAAAGCAGCATAAACACAGCCGTGAAAAGCAGCTAAACCCCATTGTAAAAATAAATTACTTTTCAAAACCCGTGAAACAAAGACAGTGAAAGAGAGAGAAATTCTTACAAAATTCGTTCAGGGGCTGTGATGCAACCTGGATTGACCATATCTAGACCCACAGCTGATTGAGACATAAGGGTGGACACTCTTGGGGCTGAGAGGTTCGGTGAGGTTGGGTGAGCCAACGCAGACCCTTTCAAGTAATACTGCATGGTACCCATCCCATGGGTCCCAAATCTCCAGGTTCAAGGGCATCTTCCTACATCGAAAACAGGCATGAGAAACCCAGAAGATGGTACACCGTGTGATCGGGAAAGGTTTCTAAAACGCACCTCATTTCTCATCTCCTTTGCTCGGGTTCGCCATTCCAGCCGATTTACTAGCCATCTCCCTCCTTGGAGAATCAGCACCTTTAACCTCCTGTTCCGTACAGGTTGCAATTTGTCCTGAGGATGAACGGGAAGAGGGGGAACCAATGAGAGACTAGCTCTAGGTGTTGGGACAGGCACAGGTCACTCTATTTTCCCATCAGGAAGAAGAATTAAGCACAAGCTCAGCCTGCCCCCCAGAACCAGAAGAGGGCCTGAAGCAATCCTGCGCTTTTGCGGCCAGCTCCCAAAAAAGCGAGTTGAAAAATGGAGCTCAGGGGCACTGCAATTCACAAACCTGCAGAGTTTTAAATGATACCTCTCGTCCACAAATATATTAAGGGAAGGCAACGAAGAGGCTTTGAAAGCAAGGCAGAATTGCAGGAAACAGTTTTCAGGAGGTAGATTCGAATCGCCTTGAAAGCACATGAAAAGCGGCAAAACGTGGACAATGATGCCCTTGGCCAAAAAGGGCGTATGCGTTTTTTCCTGAATATATTCAGGAAAAAACACATACGCCCTTTTTGGCCAACCAAGCAACCTGGAAAGGCCAATCAGCGCTCCAAAGAAGTCTCGCTTCCCAGCGGGCAAAAGGGCCATACGGAAAAAAGTGTCCAAACCAGAAATGCAGGACCGGCCATGGAGAAATGGGAGCCTTGCTACGCTGATGGGTGGGATGTAAATTGCCAACAGCCACGCTGGAGAAGTGTACGGTGTGTTCTGAAACATCTAAAAAACACAGCTTGGAGAGCATAGGGCACTTCCACTCATGGGCGTATAAATTGGGAAAACTAAAAATCAGAAAGACACAGGCACCCCAAACTTTAGGGCTGCTCTGTTGACAAGAACCCCCACTTCATTACACCTTAAATATCCTAGGAAAGAGAAAAATGGATAAAGAAGTTGTGGTCCTCCTGTACAATGGAATATCACTCAGCCATGAAATCAACTTCATAAGGCTAGTAGTAGCACGATGAGTGGATTTAGGTACGACGATTCTAAGTGAAATAAGTCACACAGAAAAAGACACTTATCATAAGATATCACTTAGAGAGGGAATGTAAAAACCGCTACACTTGAACTGAATTACAAAACAGAACAGAGTCACACGTTTAGAAAACACACTATGGCTGCTGAACGGGAAAGGTGAGGTGGGGTGAAGCATAAAACAAGGGTTTCAAATTAGCTCAGATACCGTTCCATAAACCCAATATGTAAGAGACAAGACCTATTCCTTTTTCAGTGAACTGGACTCAACACCCCCTATTCACCGCACAAGAATATATCTGACTAGTAAGAATCTTAAAACCTATGTATTGATATCTCTCTGTATCTGAGTCAAGGGGGTGTAAAGCGGCATAAACACAGCCGTGAAAAGCAGCTAAACCCCATTAGAAAAATAAATTACTTTTCAAAACCCGTGAAACAAAGACAGTGAAAGAGAGAGAAATTCTTACAAAATTCATACAGGGGCTGTGATGCAACCTGGATTGACCATATCTAGACCCACAGCTGATTGAGACATAAGGGTGGACACTCTTGGGGCTGAGAGGTTCGGTGAGGTTGGGTGAGCCAACGCAGACCCTTTCAAGTAGTACTGCATGGTACCCATCCCATGGGTCCCAAATCTCCAGGTTCAAGGGCATCTTCCTACATCGAAAACAGGCATGAGAAACCCAGAAGATGGTACACCGTGTGATCGGGAAAGGTTTCTAAAACGCACCTCATTTCTCATCTCCTTTGCTCGGGTTCGCCATTCCAGCCGATTTACTAGCCATCTCCCTCCTTGGAGAATCAGCACCTTTAACCTCCTGTTCCGTACAGGTTGCAATTTGTCCTGAGGATGAACGGGAAGAGGGGGAACCAATGAGAGACTAGCTCTAGGTGTTGGGACAGGCACAGGTCACTCTATTTTCCCATCAGGAAGAAGAATTAAGCACAAGCTCAGCCTGCCCCCCAGAACCAGAAGAGGGCATGAAGCAATCCTGCGCTTTTGCGGCCAGCTCCCAAAAAAGCGAGTTGAAAAATGGAGCTCAGGGGCACTGCAATTCACAAACCTGCAGAGTTTTAAATGATACCTCTCGTCCACAAATATATTAAGGGAAGGCAACGAAGAGGCTTTGAAAGCAAGGCAGAATTGCAGGAAACAGATTTCAGGAGGTAGATTCGAATCGCCTTGAAAGCACATGAAAAGCGGCAAAACGTGGACAATGATGCCCTTGGCCAAAAAGGGCGTATGCGTTTTTTCCTGAATATATTCAGGAAAAAACGCATACGCCCTTTTTGGCCAACCAAGCAACCTGGAAAGGCCAATCAGCGCTCCAAAGAAGTCTCGCTTCCCAGCGGGCAAAAGGGCCATGCGGAAAAAAGTGTCCAAACCAGAAATGCAGGACCGGCCATGGAGAAATGGGAGCCTTGCTACGCTGATGGGTGGGATGTAAATTGCCAACAGCCACTCTGGAGAAGTGTACGGTGTGTCCTGAAACATCTAAAAAACACAGCTTGGAGAGCATAGGGCACTTCCACTCATGGCCGTATAAATTGGGAAAACTAAAAATCAGCAAGACACAGGCACCCCAAAGTTTAGGGCTGCTCTGTTGACAAGAACCCCCACTTCATTACACCTGAAATATCCTAGGAAAGAGAAAAATGGATAAAGAAGTTGTGGTCCTCCTGTACAATGGAATATCACTCAGCCATGAAATCAACGTCATAAGGCTAGTAGCAGCACGATGAGTGGATTTAGGTACGACGATTCTAAGTGAAATAAGTCACACAGAAAAAGACACTTATCATAAGATATCACTTAGAGAGGGAATGTAAAAACCGCTACACTTGAACTGAATTACAAAACAGAACAGAGTCACACGTTTAGAAAACACACTATGGCTGCTGAACGGGAAAGGTGAGGTGGGGTGAAGCATAAAACAAGGGTTTCAAATTAGCTCAGATACCGTTCCATAAACCCAATATGTAAGAGACAAGACCTATTCCTTTTTCAGTGAACTGGACTCAACACCCCCTATTCACCGCACAAGAATATATCTGACTAGTAAGAATCTTAAAACCTATGTATTGATATCTCTCTGTATCTGAGTCAAGGGGGTGTAAAGCGGCATAAACACAGCCGTGAAAAGCAGCTAAACCCCATTATAAAAATAAATTACTTTTCAAAACCCGTGAAACAAAGACAGTGAAAGAGAGAGAAATTCTTACAAAATTCATTCAGGGGCTGTGATGCAACCTGGATTGACCATATCTAGACCCACAGCTGATTGAGACATAAGGGTGGACACTCTTGGGGCTGAGAGGTTCGGTGAGGTTGGGTGAGCCAACGCAGACCCTTTCAAGTAGTACTGCATGGTACCCATCCCATGGGTCCCAAATCTCCAGGTTCAAGGGCATCTTCCTACATCGAAAACAGGCATGAGAAACCCAGAAGATGGTACACCGTGTGATCGGGAAAGGTTTCTAAAACGCACCTCATTTCTCATCTCCTTTGCTCGGGTTCGCCATTCCAGCCGATTTACTAGCCATCTCCCTCCTTGGAGAATCAGCACCTTTAACCTCCTGTTCCGTACAGGTTGCAATTTGTCCTGAGGATGAACGGGAAGAGGGGGAACCAATGAGAGACTAGCTCTAGGTGTTGGGACAGGCACAGGTCACTCTATTTTCCCATCAGGAAGAAGAATTAAGCACAAGCTCAGCCTGCCCCCCAGAACCAGAAGAGGGCCTGAAGCAATCCTGCGCTTTTGCGGCCAGCTCCCAAAAAAGCGAGTTGAAAAATGGAGCTCAGGGGCACTGCAATTCACAAACCTGCAGAGTTTTAAATGATACCTCTCGTCCACAAATATATTAAGGGAAGGCAACGAAGAGGCTTTGAAAGCAAGGCAGAATTGCAGGAAACAGTTTTCAGGAGGTAGATTCGAATCGCCTTGAAAGCACATGAAAAGCGGCAAAACGTGGACAATGATGCCCTTGGCCAAAAAGGGCGTATGCGTTTTTTCCTGAATATATTCAGGAAAAAACACATACGCCCTTTTTGGCCAACCAAGCAACCTGGAAAGGCCAATCAGCGCTCCAAAGAAGTCTCGCTTCCCAGCGGGCAAAAGGGCCATACGGAAAAAAGTGTCCAAACCAGAAATGCAGGACCGGCCATGGAGAAATGGGAGCCTTGCTACGCTGATGGGTGGGATGTAAATTGCCAACAGCCACGCTGGAGAAGTGTACGGTGTGTTCTGAAACATCTAAAAAACACAGCTTGGAGAGCATAGGGCACTTCCACTCATGGGCGTATAAATTGGGAAAATTAAAATCAGAAAGACACAGGCACCCCAAACTTTAGGGCTGCTCTGTTGACAAGAACCCCCACTTCATTACACCTTAAATATCCTAGGAAAGAGAAAAATGGATAAAGAAGTTGTGGTCCTCCTGTACAATGGAATATCACTCAGCCATGAAATCAACTTCATAAGGCTAGTAGTAGCACGATGAGTGGATTTAGGTACGACGATTCTAAGTGAAATAAGTCACACAGAAAAAGACACTTATCATAAGATATCACTTAGAGAGGGAATGTAAAAACCGCTACACTTGAACTGAATTACAAAACAGAACAGAGTCACACGTTTAGAAAACACACTATGGCTGCTGAACGGGAAAGGTGAGGTGGGGTGAAGCATAAAACAAGGGTTTCAAATTAGCTCAGATACCGTTCCATAAACCCAATATGTAAGAGACAAGACCTATTCCTTTTTCAGTGAACTGGACTCAACACCCCCTATTCACCGCACAAGAATATATCTGACTAGTAAGAATCTTAAAACCTATGTATTGATATCTCTCTGTATCTGAGTCAAGGGGGTGTAAAGCGGCATAAACACAGCCGTGAAAAGCAGCTAAACCCCATTAGAAAAATAAATTACTTTTCAAAACCCGTGAAACAAAGACAGTGAAAGAGAGAGAAATTCTTACAAAATTCATACAGGGGCTGTGATGCAACCTGGATTGACCATATCTAGACCCACAGCTGATTGAGACATAAGGGTGGACACTCTTGGGGCTGAGAGGTTCGGTGAGGTTGGGTGAGCCAACGCAGACCCTTTCAAGTAGTACTGCATGGTACCCATCCCATGGGTCCCAAATCTCCAGGTTCAAGGGCATCTTCCTACATCGAAAACAGGCATGAGAAACCCAGAAGATGGTACACCGTGTGATCGGGAAAGGTTTCTAAAACGCACCTCATTTCTCATCTCCTTTGCTCGGGTTCGCCATTCCAGCCGATTTACTAGCCATCTCCCTCCTTGGAGAATCAGCACCTTTAACCTCCTGTACCGTACAGGTTGCAATTTGTCCTGAGGATGAACGGGAAGAGGGGGAACCAATGAGAGACTAGCTCTAGGTGTTGGGACAGGCACAGGTCACTCTATTTTCCCATCAGGAAGAAGAATTAAGCACAAGCTCAGCCTGCCCCCCAGAACCAGAAGAGGGCCTGAAGCAATCCTGCGCTTTTGCGGCCAGCTCCCAAAAAAGCGAGTTGAAAAATGGAGCTCAGGGGCACTGCAATTCACAAACCTGCAGAGTTTTAAATGATACCTCTCGTCCACAAATATATTAAGGGAAGGCAACGAAGAGGCTTTGAAAGCAAGGCAGAATTGCAGGAAACAGATTTCAGGAGGTAGATTCGAATCGCCTTGAAAGCACATGAAAAGCGGCAAAACGTGGACAATGATGCCCTTGGCCAAAAAGGGCGTATGCGTTTTTTCCTGAATATATTCAGGAAAAAACGCATACGCCCTTTTTGGCCAACCAAGCAACCTGGAAAGGCCAATCAGCGCTCCAAAGAAGTCTCGCTTCCCAGCGGGCAAAAGGGCCATGCGGAAAAAAGTGTCCAAACCAGAAATGCAGGACCGGCCATGGAGAAATGGGAGCCTTGCTACGCTGATGGGTGGGATGTAAATTGCCAACAGCCACTCTGGAGAAGTGTACGGTGTGTCCTGAAACATCTAAAAAACACAGCTTGGAGAGCATAGGGCACTTCCACTCATGGCCGTATAAATTGGGAAAACTAAAAATCAGCAAGACACAGGCACCCCAAAGTTTAGGGCTGCTCTGTTGACAAGAACCCCCACTTCATTACACCTGAAATATCCTAGGAAAGAGAAAAATGGATAAAGAAGTTGTGGTCCTCCTGTACAATGGAATATCACTCAGCCATGAAATCAACGTCATAAGGCTAGTAGCAGCACGATGAGTGGATTTAGGTACGACGATTCTAAGTGAAATAAGTCACACAGAAAAAGACACTTATCATAAGATATCACTTAGAGAGGGAATGTAAAAACCGCTACACTTGAACTGAATTACAAAACAGAACAGAGTCACACGTTTAGAAAACACACTATGGCTGCTGAACGGGAAAGGTGAGGTGGGGTGAAGCATAAAACAAGGGTTTCAAATTAGCTCAGATACCGTTCCATAAACCCAATATGTAAGAGACAAGACCTATTCCTTTTTCAGTGAACTGGACTCAACACCCCCTATTCACCGCACAAGAATATATCTGACTAGTAAGAATCTTAAAACCTATGTATTGATATCTCTCTGTATCTGAGTCAAGGGGGTGTAAAGCGGCATAAACACAGCCGTGAAAAGCAGCTAAACCCCATTATAAAAATAAATTACTTTTCAAAACCCGTGAAACAAAGACAGTGAAAGAGAGAGAAATTCTTACAAAATTCATTCAGGGGCTGTGATGCAACCTGGATTGACCATATCTAGACCCACAGCTGATTGAGACATAAGGGTGGACACTCTTGGGGCTGAGAGGTTCGGTGAGGTTGGGTGAGCCAACGCAGACCCTTTCAAGTAGTACTGCATGGTACCCATCCCATGGGTCCCAAATCTCCAGGTTCAAGGGCATCTTCCTACATCGAAAACAGGCATGAGAAACCCAGAAGATGGTACACCGTGTGATCGGGAAAGGTTTCTAAAACGCACCTCATTTCTCATCTCCTTTGCTCGGGTTCGCCATTCCAGCCGATTTACTAGCCATCTCCCTCCTTGGAGAATCAGCACCTTTAACCTCCTGTTCCGTACAGGTTGCAATTTGTCCTGAGGATGAACGGGAAGAGGGGGAACCAATGAGAGACTAGCTCTAGGTGTTGGGACAGGCACAGGTCACTCTATTTTCCCATCAGGAAGAAGAATTAAGCACAAGCTCAGCCTGCCCCCCAGAACCAGAAGAGGGCCTGAAGCAATCCTGCGCTTTTGCGGCCAGCTCCCAAAAAAGCGAGTTGAAAAATGGAGCTCAGGGGCACTGCAATTCACAAACCTGCAGAGTTTTAAATGATACCTCTCGTCCACAAATATATTAAGGGAAGGCAACGAAGAGGCTTTGAAAGCAAGGCAGAATTGCAGGAAACAGATTTCAGGAGGTAGATTCGAATCGCCTTGAAAGCACATGAAAAGCGGCAAAACGTGGACAATGATGCCCTTGGCCAAAAAGGGCGTATGCGTTTTTTCCTGAATATATTCAGGAAAAAACGCATACGCCCTTTTTGGCCAACCGAGCAACCTGGAAAGGCCAATCAGCGCTCCAAAGAAGTCTCGCTTCCCAGCGGGCAAAAGGGCCATGCGGAAAAAAGTGTCCAAACCAGAAATGCAGGACCGGCCATGGAGAAATGGGAGCCTTGCTACGCTGATGGGTGGGATGTAAATTGCCAACAGCCACTCTGGAGAAGTGTACGGTGTGTCCTGAAACATCTAAAAAACACAGCTTGGAGAGCATAGGGCACTTCCACTCATGGCCGTATAAATTGGGAAAACTAAAAATCAGCAAGACACAGGCACCCCAAAGTTTAGGTCTGCTCTGTTGACAAGAACCCCCACTTCATTACACCTTCAATATCCTAGGAAAGAGAAAAATGGATAAAGAATTTGTGGTCCTCCGGTACAATGGAATATCACTCAGCCATGAAATCAACGTCATAAGGCTAGTAGAAGCACGATGAGTGGATTTAGGTACGACGATTCTAAGTGAAATAAGTCACACAGAAAAAGACACTTATCATAAGATATCACTTAGAGAGGGAATGTAAAAACCGCTACACTTGAACTGAATTACAAAACAGAACAGAGTCACACGTTTAGAAAACACACTATGGCTGCTGAACGGGAAAGGTGAGGTGGGGTGAAGCATAAAACAAGGGTTTCAAATTAGCTCAGATACCGTTCCATAAACCCAATATGTAAGAGACAAGACCTATTCCTTTTTCAGTGAACTGGACTCAACACCCCCTATTCACCGCACAAGAATATATCTGACTAGTAAGAATCTTAAAACCTATGTATTGATATCTCTCTGTATCTGAGTCAAGGGGGTGTAAAGCGGCATAAACACAGCCGTGAAAAGCAGCTAAACCCATTAGAAAAATAAATTACTTTTCAAAACCCGTGAAACAAAGACAGTGAAAGAGAGAGAAATTCTTACAAAATTCATACAGGGGCTGTGATGCAACCTGGATTGACCATATCTAGACCCACAGCTGATTGAGACATAAGGGTGGACACTCTTGGGGCTGAGAGGTTCGGTGAGGTTGGGTGAGCCAACGCAGACCCTTTCAAGTAGTACTGCATGGTACCCATCCCATGGGTCCCAAATCTCCAGGTTCAAGGGCATCTTCCTACATCGAAAACAGGCATGAGAAACCCAGAAGATGGTACACCGTGGTGATCGGGAAAGGTTTCTAAAACGCACCTCATTTCTCATCTCCTTTGCTCGGGTTCGCCATTCCAGCCGATTTACTAGCCATCTCCCTCCTTGGAGAATCAGCACCTTTAACTTCCTGTTCCGTACAGGTTGCAATTTGTCCTGAGGATGAACGGGAAGAGGGGGAACCAATGAGAGACTAGCTCTAGGTGTTGGGACAGGCACAGGTCACTCTATTTTCCCATCAGGAAGAAGAATTAAGCACAAGCTCAGCCTGCCCCCCAGAACCAGAAGAGGGCCTGAAGCAATCCTGCGCTTTTGCGGCCAGCTCCCAAAAAAGCGAGTTGAAAAATGGAGCTCAGGGGCACTGCAATTCACAAACCTGCAGAGTTTTAAATGATACCTCTCGTCCACAAATATATTAAGGGAAGGCAACGAAGAGGCTTTGAAAGCAAGGCAGAATTGCAGGAAACAGTTTTCAGGAGGTAGATTCGAATCGCCTTGAAAGCACATGAAAAGCGGCAAAACGTGGACAATGATGCCCTTGGCCAAAAAGGGCGTATGCGTTTTTTCCTGAATATATTCAGGAAAAAACACATACGCCCTTTTTGGCCAACCAAGCAACCTGGAAAGGCCAATCAGCGCTCCAAAGAAGTCTCGCTTCCCAGCGGGCAAAAGGCCATACGGAAAAAAGTGTCCAAACCAGAAATGCAGGACCGGCCATGGAGAAATGGGAGCCTTGCTACGCTGATGGGTGGGATGTAAATTGCCAACAGCCACGCTGGAGAAGTGTACGGTGTGTTCTGAAACATCTAAAAAACACAGCTTGGAGAGCATAGGGCACTTCCACTCATGGGCGTATAAATTGGGAAAACTAAAAATCAGCAAGACACAGGCACCCCAAAGTTTAGGGCTGCTCTGTTGACATGAACCCCCACTTCATTACACCTTAAATATCCTAGGAAAGAGAAAAATGGATAAAGAAGTTGTGGTCCTCCTGTACAATGGAATATCACTCAGCCATGAAATCAACTTCATAAGGCTAGTAGTAGCACGATGAGTGGATTTAGGTACGACGATTCTAAGTGAAATAAGTCACACAGAAAAAGACACTTATCATAAGATATCACTTAGAGAGGGAATGTAAAAACCGCTACACTTGAACTGAATTGCAAAACAGAACAGAGTCACACGTTTAGAAAACACACTATGGCTGCTGAACGGGAAAGGTGAGGTGGGGTGAAGCATAAAACAAGGGTTTCAAATTAGCTCAGATACCGTTCCATAAACCCAATATGTAAGAGACAAGACCTATTCCTTTTTCAGTGAACTGGACTCAACACCCCCTATTCACCGCACAAGAATATATCTGACTAGTAAGAATCTTAAAACCTATGTATTGATATCTCTCTGTATCTGAGTCAAGGGGGTGTAAAGCGGCATAAACACAGCCGTGAAAAGCAGCTAAACCCCATTAGAAAAATAAATTACTTTTCAAACCCGTGAAACAAAGACAGTGAAAGAGAGAGAAATTCTTACAAAATTCATTCAGGGGCTGTGATGCAACCTGGATTGACCATATCTAGA